>NC_135372.1:25614139-25917169 GCF_049243985.1 Paroedura picta
CTGTTCCACTGAGAAACCGCTCTGACTGTCAGGAACGTCTTCCGGATGTTTAGACGGAATTTCTTTTAAATTAATTTCATCCCATTGGTTCTGGTCCGTCCCTCTGGGGCGAGAGAGAACAACTCTGCTCCATCATTTATATGGCAGCCTTTTAAGTGGCAATGGGCATTACCCCCAGCACGTAAGAAAGGGACACAAGAGCCAAGCACTGGCTTCTCCCTTCCTGACGCTCCTTACAGGATCTGCCTAAATTCATATAAACAGCATTGCTGCCTGATGGAAGCTCCCGAGGAGGCCATCCAGCCTCTGCTTAAAAACCTCCAAAGAAGGGGAACCCATCACCTCCCGAGGAAGCCCATTCCAAAGAGGCACTGTTCTGTCAAGAAGTTCTTCCAAACATTTACCAGGATCCCCTCCAGAGTTTTTCTTTGCTATTTCTTCAATAACGTTTCATTTAAGGATTGACACACAGGCACACACACGTACACCAATCTCTCACGGATGCCTTTAATGTGATCGTCACGGGACAATGCTCAGACAGGGCAAAACTCAAATTTAACAAAATAGGGGATGATTTAAAAAACAAAATTACCTTTTCCTTCTTTCCGTTCCATCTCGTTCTGCCCTGGGGCAAATATCAGGCACGGCCACCAGAATACTGTTGTCCGTTCTCTGTTTCCCAGCCGGCTAGAGGCTAAAACAGAATCGCAACATCTAAAGTCAGTTGCGCACGTTAAAAAAATTAGATCTGGAACATGGAACGCACAACAATGCTTTAAAAAAGAAAAACCAACAAGCAAAAATGCTCAGCATTCCAATTAGTGTTATCCATTTGGAAGGATTATATTAATTATTATTCCTTGATTGCTTTTAGTTATTTAAAATGCAGTTGCGATCCTCGGTTCTAATGGGAAATGAACTTTCAAATACGGTCACACCAACAGAGAAAGGAGAGGACACCGGTCAGATGTGCATCGATAATTTACCAGTCACATCTTCCCCTGAGCTGGGATTCTAGGGGGATGGGGAAAGGGAAGAGAAAGCAAAACAGGAACATGGTGTTAAAAATCCACATGCCACCCCCCCAGGCCACAGTCCTCCCACAGCAGGGCCATCTTAACAGTATTTTAGCCTCCCTCCTCCCCAGCAAAGCAGTACACTGGGGTCCTACCTATGCAACCACTCACAGGAATAGAAACGGAAATTATTGATCAAATTAAGCGTCTGTTTATTGGGACCTCCAGCAAACAGAAATGAGTGCGTCAACATTAAAAAAACATGCCGGACAGCTAAATTTAATCAACACAGCTGGTCCATTCACATATCACAAACTATCAGTACATTCGTAGATTAGTGTGCCCCCCCCCCCAGGGAACTCCCCAGCTCTGCCTCTGAGAAGACCTGGGTGAGTTTCTCTAGCCAAGGGTGGTGTGCAGTTTGCATTTCGGTCCCTCTCCTTGGAAGCTGGTAGGGATTCGGTTCAGGATTCCCACCCACCCCAACCCTGGAAATCTGAACTCCTCTCTCTGGCAATAGCAAAAAAATATCAAGAAGAGGCCTTTTTAAAGGGGAGAGTATTTGCTTTCTTTTTAATGCTTTGATTAAAATGGGGGGGTATCCTGGCTCAAGAACTCTGTCGGGATAGCTAAAGGAAAGAGGCCAGGTTTCCGATCCAGGCAGTCCAGCTTCGGCAGACGCCCTTCTGGGTCCTCGCACAACACCCAGGCCTGGTTTATGGATTCGTGGGGCCCCAGCAGAGCGCAACTAATGCCGTGACTTGAGCCACATCGCCGCATTGTTGGAACTTTGGAAGCAAGTGACAGCTTCCCTTTGCTGAAAAGATTTACTAGTATTATCCTGAAATTAAGCGTCCTTAGTGTAAAAAAAAAGAAAGCAACCCCCAAATAAGTGTATGGCGCTGTGAGGTGCTGAGAGCCAGTTTGGTGTAGCGGTTAGGAGTGCAGACTTCTAATCTGGCATGCCAGGATCGATTCTGCGCTCCCCCCCCCCATGCAGCCAGCTGGGTGACCTTGGGCTCACCACAGCACTGATAAAGCTGTTCTGACCGGGCAGTGATATCAGGGCTCTCTCAGCCTCACCCTCCTCACAGGGTGTCTGTTGTGGGGAGAGGAAAGGGCATAGAAGAACCAACTCTCCTTCTTCTTCAGTAATATCAGGGCTCTCACAGCCTCACCCACCTCACAGGGTGTCTTTTGTGGGGAGAGGAAAGGAAAGGCGACTGTAAGCCACTTCGAGCCTCCTTCGGGTAGGGAAAAGCGGCATATAAGAACCAACTCTTCTTCTTCTTCTTCTTCTTCTTCTTCTTCTTCTTCTTCTTCTTCTTCTTCTTCTTCTTCTTCTTCTTCTTCTTCTTCTTCTTCTTCTTCTTCATCAAGCAGTGTGGCCTGTAGCATGCACTCCATGTGCTGCTAGGCTAAACCGCTTCTGGGAACACCTTTGCCTTTTTAGCAGTTTGGATTTTGAGCCGGATAGCAGCCCCCCCCCCCTCCCCAAGAGTGGCGCTGGGAAATGAAGGGTTGCTGCAGGCTGGTTGTTCCAAAGCAGGGCAAAAATGCGAGATGTTGTGAAGAGATTCAAATACTGGCAAAACAGAACAAATTTTTAAGGGGGGGGGGGGGAGGAGGACTAAATTTTCCAAGAAAGAAGCAAGCCAGCTAGATGTTGCAATGGGGATTAGTCTTTTGGCTAAACTTCCCCATGCCTTTGGGAGGTATATAAATATAACAAGTAAATAAATAAAATGGTTAAAACTGAAATAGAGAATAATAGACTCTAGAAGGGCTTGATCCTCATCACGTATGAGTTGGATACCTATTGGGACAATGGCATTCATTTTCTCGGTGAAAGGGTAATAGGAGGAAACAACCGTCGTTGAAAACGGTACAAATCTAGAGTCCGTTTTGGCTGTTTGACTACTATTAAAAAGAAGAGATAAAATATACTGTATTTCCACCTGTATTCATTGTTAAATTGTATAACTGTTTGTTATAACCTAGGATAGGGTCTCCTGAGTCCAGCAGGACTTGCTCCCGAGTAAACATGCTTCTCTGCTTACTCCAGCCCAGTGGGAAAAAAGCATCCTGAGTCCTGCAGTGATGAAGAGGAGCATATGCTGGATAATGTGCTTTACTCTTTTAAATGTACTTCTAAACTGTTTTGAAAGTGCATTATCCAACGTGTGCGGAACGGCCAGTCCTGAAGGTGTTGCTGGACTCCGGCTCTTTCCTGATTCTCCAGACTGACGGAGGTAGCCGCTCACCTGGCTCCATCCCAGGGAATTCACCTGGCCGTAGGAACATTGTGCCAAAGGGGTGGGGATCCCAAAAGAAATGCCCCAGATAACCTTCTATTAGGCTTAGTTGGAAACAGGTTTTTGCAAAAATGACACCCCCAAATTCAGTGAGACTTGAATTTTTTTTTAAAGTCTCTGTTTGTTTGTTTAATTATTTGTTTATTTATATTTCTATACTGCCCTTAAAGACCCTGGCATCTCAACATCACTCATTTATAGATTAATCTGGCTAGAAATCTGAAAAGTTTGAAAAGTTTCGGAGGAGCTGAAAGGAAAACGGGTTTTGGTTCAGCTTGATGTCAGGGGAGAAAAATCACAGTCAGAGTAGTTCAGCAGTGGAAGGGGCTGCCTCAAGACGTGGTGAGCTCCCCCTCACTGGCAGTCTTCAAGCAGCACCTGGACAGATCCTTATCCTGGATGCTTGAGACTGATCCTGCGTTGAGCAGGGGGTGGGACTAGATGGCCTGCATGGCCCCTTCCCACTCTAGGATTCTATGAGTCTAGTTCAGCAGTGGAATGGGCTGCCTAAGGAGGTGGGGAGCTCCCCCTCACTGGCAGTCTTCAAGCAGCACCTGGACAGATCCTTATCCTGGATGCTTGAGGTTGATCCTGCATTGAGCAGGGGGTGGGACTAGATGGCCTGCATGGCCCCTTCCCACTCTAGGATTCTCTGAGTCAAATTCAGCAGTGGAATGGGCTGCTTAAGGAGGTGGGGAGCTCCCCCTCACTGGCGGTCTTCAAGCAGCGGCTGGACAGATCCTTCTCCTGGATGCTTGAGGCTGATCCTGCATTGAGCAGGGGGTGGGACTAGATGGCCTGTGTGGCCCCTTTTATTTGGGCTGGGGGGAGAGCTGAGTCTGGCCTGCCTTTCACCAGACTCCATAGAAGGGGGGGAGGAGTATTGCCAGCCTCCCAACCAGGCAAAAAAAAAAAAAAGCCGCTTTGGTGATTCCCTGCCTTGATGTCCCCTGCAGATTTCGCCTCTCTCCTCCAGCCTCCTCAAGCGAGGTGGAGTTTGCAAGGAGGGGGCCTCAGAGACCCCAAAGTTCCCCCTTGAAGCCCTGGCCAAGGTCAAGGTCCAGATGGGCCATCCTGAGGAGGGGGTCCCCCAGCGCCAAGGACCAGGGGACGTCCAGGCAGCTTCAAGTTCAACAGCACATTTCCATACCAATGGGCTCTGTCTGGGTGACGGCGTTTCCCAGGCGGGGTGGGGGGTGAGGGCCAGGCCTGGGGGGAGGGTATGCCAGCCTTGGGCATTTGCTGGGAAGCCCCCCCCCTCCCAAAGGACCAGACAACATGGGACCATGGGGGAAGATAGGTGGATGGGGATGAGTTTAGAAAGCGCAGTGGCCTTTGGGATCCTAAGGGCGCCTCCCCTCCCCCAGCCCCTTTCCACGCCGGCCTGGCGGTGAAGGCTGGTGGGCGAGGATCCCGAGTTCGAACCCTCCCACCGGGGTCAGGGAGACGCTCCCTGGACTGGATTCCCAGCGCCCTGGCGAGAAAAAGGAAGGAATCCGATGCGAGCGAGCCGCTTCGGGTCCCCCCCATCCGGCTGGCTTCTGAAGAGTCAAAGGGGAGCCCGCGGAACCTCCGGCTACCAACAAGCGCTGGGTCGTCTCCGCCGGATGCAGGAAACGGACCGAAGGAGCGTTTCAGAGGGATCGGAGAGCGCTGCCCTCACTCACCCCCATTCTGGATATTCCCCCCCCCCAGATTTCTTATGGGGGGGGGAACAATCTGGTCACTTACCGGCTGGACTCTTTTCTGCCCGGGGGAAGCCAACTTCTTTGCCCTAGAAGCGGGAGCAACTCGCATGCCCGGAAGGGAGCGGGTCGGAAGGCTTTCCAGCGCTCTTTCGGGAGGGAGCGAGCCAGAGTGAGGCGAAAACTTCCCCAAATGAAGAAGGAGGAGGAAGAGCAGGAGGTGGAGGAGGAGGAAAGGAGGAGGAGGATGAAGGAAGGAAGGAAGGAGGAAGGAAGGAATAAGAAGAGGAAGGAAGGAAGGAAGGAAGGAAGGAGGAAGGAAGGAAGGAAGGAAGGAGACTGAGACACGAAAGAGATAAAAGGAAGGAAGGAAGAAGGAAGGAAGGAGGAGAAGAAGAAGAGGAAGGAAAGGAAGGAGGAAGGAAGGAGGGAAAAGAAGAAGAAGAGGGGGCGCTTTGCAGGCGCGGTGAGCGGGGGGGGGGGAGTCCGTCTGCGCTGTCATCCAAAGCTGTCTTTGCAACAACCACGACAAAACAACCACAACAAAAAAATCTTTCCAAAATAATGCACGCGGTTACTTTTGCTCGACTGCGCCGCAAAGAGGCGGCGGGGACCCCGATCTTCGCGGCAGGGGGAGCGACGGAAGGCGGCAGGAGGGGGGGGGGTGACGCGCCGCCCCCTCCCCTCCCCTCCCCTCCCGCCAAGCCAGAGACATTTTCTCACCCATCCCAGGGTCGCCGGCCGGCCGCTCCTCGTGCTCCCCCCCTCCCCACACCGCGGTCCCCAGCGGTTCCCCCAACGTGCTTGGCAAGGCAAAGAGGGGCTTTGTCTGGGGGGGGGGGGGAGAGGGAAGGTTGGGAGCTTGCCAAGGCTCCGTCCTCCGCGGCCTGACGTCCAAAAGAGAGTGGGGAGGCGGGGGGGGGGGGGTCGCGTCCTAGGCGGAGAGCCAAGCCCACCGAGGAGAGGTCCTCAGGCAGAGACGGGGAAAGAGAGGAGTTTTAGCAAGGGCGCGTTTGGAAGGCGCACCTGGTAGCCCAACCGCGCCTGCGGACCTGAGACGGGAGTTCTTGGGGGGAGGGGGGATTCCTGGAGGATTTGGGGAGGGGGATTCCTGGGAAAATCCCGGATGCAAATTTAGGGGCGGCGAACCGGCGGACGGGGAAGGGGGCTTGCTAGGTGTAGTGGTTAGGAGTGCAGATTTCTAATCTGGCCAGCCGAGTTTGATTCCCCAATTCTCCTCCCCATGCAGCCAGCTGGGTGACCTTAGGCTTGCCATGGCACTGATAAAACTGTTCTGACCGGGCAGTGATATCAGGGCTCTCTCAGCCTCACCCACCCCACAAGGTGTCTGTTGTGGGGAGAGGAAGGGGAAGGCGACTGTAAGCCACTTTGGGTTTCCTTGGGTAGAGAAAAGCGGCATATAAAAACCAATTATTCTTTAGTAATATCTGGGCTGTCTCAGCCTCACCTCCCTCGCAGGGTGTCTATTGTGGGGAGAGGAAAAGGAAGGTGATTGGAAGCTGCTTTGAGACTCCTTCTCCTTCAGGTAGAGAAAAGCGGCATATAAGAACCAACTCTTCTTCTTCTAGGGGAGAGGTAACCTGGCCCGCATTCCTGGGAAGAGAAGGGGAAGGAATGGCAGGCGATCTGAGGGTCTCTCTCTCGCTCTCCGTCCATCTAGCATCCTTTTCATCCCAGCTTCCCAGGGGAGCGGGTTGAGAGGGAGGGAGATGAAGGCGACCCCCACCTCAGTACACATCCACAAGCACACGTGAGAGACCAAATTCATTCCAACACATAATTCGTTCCAGGATTGATTCCCGGCTCCTCCTCCACCTGCAGCCAGCTGAGTGACCTTGGGCTAGTCACAGTCCTGTTAGAGCTGTTCTCCCAGAGCGATTCTGCTAAAGCTGTCTCGGCCCCACCGACCTCACAGGGTGTCTGTTATGGGGAGAGGAAGGGAAGGAGATGGTAAGCCGCTTTGAGACTCCTTCAGGTAGTAAAAAGTGAAGTATAAAAAGTAACTCTTCTTCTCCTGTGCGGAAACGGGAAAATCTGCTTCTCAAGGGCATTGAAAGTGCCTGGAAGGGAAGAAGCCGATCCAAGAGAGTCTGAGATGCAGGCCAGAAAGGAGAGAGGAGAGAGAGAGAGAGGAAGATGCCCAGGCATCCTTGCCTGAACTTGATCTAGGATTGACTATTAGGTCTGGTATCTTGGAAAAAGACAGATATATTAGTCTGCCTTGCTAGGAGCACAGAATCTAGAACAAGGTAGGTTCTACCAGCACTCTCTTCTGTACTGGTTAGGCCTCATTTGGAATTTTGTGTCCATTTCTGGGCACTGCGGTTCAAGAAGGATCTTGCTATGCTGGAGCGTGTTCAGAGAAGGGTGATGGGGATGGCTGAACGTACGTACATACGAACGTACATATTGGACTCCCAAAATCTCCTGTGAGACTTACCTTTGCTAAATAGCTCCTCATCAGTGCTCTGAACAGAACCTAGACTCAAACATGGGAGCATTTTTATTGCTCATTACTGTTATTGTTGTTATTGTTGTTATTTCACCTGTCTTTGTCCCTGAGATCAGAACAGGTTAAAGGTCAAGGTCAAGGTGCTGTGCAAGCACCGGGTCATGTCTGACCCTTGGGGTGACGCCCTCTAGTGTTTTCATGGCAGACTCAATACGGGGTGGTTTGCCAGTGCCCTCCCCAGTCATTACCATTTACCCCCCAGCAGGCTGGGTACTCCCCCAGCAAGCCGTTTACCCCCCAGCAAGCTGGGTACTCATTTTACCGACCTCAGAAGGATGGAAGGCTGAGTCAACCTTGAGCCGGCTGCTGGGATCGAACTCCCAGCCTCATGGGCAAAGTTTTCAGATGGCTGCCTTACCACTCTGCGCCACAAGAGGCTCATATAGTATCCAGCTATAATTATGAAGAATATAGCTTCATAAACATTGCATTTCACTACTCAAGGGAGTTTCCAAGCAGCTTACAATCTCCTTCCCTTCCTCTCCCCAGAACAGACACCCTGAGAGCTAAGAGAGCTCTGAGAGAAACTGCTCTTTGAGAACAGTGTTATCAGGACTCTGGCAAGTGTAAGCCGCTTTGAGACTCCTTCGGGTAGAGAAAAGTGGCATATAAGAACCAACTCCTTCGTCTTCTTCAGTAATCTCAGGGCTCTCTCAGTCTCCCCTCCCTCACAGGGTGTCTGTTGTGGGGAGAGGAAAAGGAAGGCGAATGTAAGCCGCTTTGAGGCTCCTTCGGGTAGAGAAAAGCAGGATATAAGACCAACTCTTCTTCTTCTCAAGTTCTCCAGCCACCACCTTGAGATCGTTCCTAAAGAACATTTAGTCAGCTCATTCATGAATGTGTATTTGGGGGCGGGCCAGAAGATCACTGGAAGAGGGGTATAAAGAATGGGTGTGGGGGGCGGGCAGTAAGGGAGACCTGCAAGAATTACCTCTTTGTCAGAAACCAGTAATGTGACTGAAATTCTCAAACAGTGGGAAAGGAGCCGGGGGGGGTGCTTTATCTATTTAGAAATGCATGTCTTGCTTTGTTCCCCCTAGCTGTTGGCAATGCCTTTCTCCTTGTTCCCATTCTGCCCTCACAACAACCCTGTGAGGTAGGTTGCTCAGCAAAACGTCCATGGCTCGAATGGCCTATGACCACTAACACACTGGCTAGGCCAGCTCCTCACTCTCCCTTCAAATCCAGCTCATTGCCTATATTGATGCTGGCAATGGAAGTTAAGCCCTCAGAAAGGCCTAATATCTTATGTTTTTTTAAAAAAATTCTCTTATTTGGAATAATTGATTTGAACAAGTAGACTGTACTGTAACTTAAGTCATTGGTTTCTTACTCTCACTACAACTGGTAACCTGCATCCCCAACAATTCCTCAGAAAGGCTGAATGTCCTCTGTATTTTAATTTATCTCTTAATTGGCATAATGGATTTGAAGAAGTCAGTTGTCATGTAATTATGACTGGTATATATCCCCTTTCCAGGAACTTCCCAACCCAGATTTGGCATGCCTAACATGCATGATAGGCTTTCATGTTTAACTTGGGCTGGCTTACTCTCCAGAAGGTAGATGTGGGGATATATTGGGAAACTCCTGGTCCCAGCCCCCTAAAGTGTGGTTTTAAGAAGGAGGTTTTTTGTAGCCTGCTTTTTATGATCCGAAGGCAACTCACAAGTCTTACAACTGCCTACCCTTCCTCTCCCCACAACAGACACCCTGTGAGGTTGGTGGGGCCTAAAGAGCCATGGTATTACTGAAGAAGAAGAGTTGGTTCTTATATGCTGCTTTTCTCTACCTGGAGGAGTCTCAAAGCAGCTTACATTTGAATTTCCTTTCCTTTCTCCACCACAGAAACCCTGTGAGGGCTGAGAGAGCTCTGAGAAAACTGGGACCAGTTGCTTCCCCACAAAATCATTTTAAACACTTTGTTGACTTTTACAAATCAAAATAGCTTTAAATTTTTGTTGCTGCTGAATGAGGGCCATCAGGTTCCGGGCAAACTGGGTTCAAGCATGCCTGCAAAGTTTCAAAGCATGTCTGAAGGTATGAGAAAACCCAGCTGCTGTTTTGCATGCATGTAAATTTTATTTACCAGAAAAGATCATTTCGGCTCTCCTCCCTTGACCAAAGGGCTTTTGTTTTACCCTCTACCCCACCCCCCCTTTCACACACCTCTCCCCGTCTGTCACGCTCTTTTCTCTTCAACAGCCCTCGGTCTGGACTCCACGGCAGCTGCACAAAACCCAGAAAACCTTCCATTACTCAACTAACAAAGGAGGAGGGTGTGGGAAAGGAAAATTAGCATATATTCAAATCAGGCATGTAAATCCCACACTCCATAAATCAGGCATTCAATCAGTGTCAAGAGGATTGGTTGCTAGGAGGGCCCACCCTCCTTATTTATTCCCCCACCCCGCCATCAGTCAGGGTCATATAGAAAGCCAGACAGGTTTCTAATGAGCATCTTCTCTCTCCCGCCATGCAAATCAAGCCAGCTGCCCAGAGCTGCCCAGCTGCCAGTCATAGCTGGCACTGCCCACCCCCTTGAGCCCTGATCCATTCTTGGGATGCAGTGCTGGACCCCATTGCTGGGGGGGGGCAAAAGAGGCTTTAAAGGCCTGCTATTAGATAGAAGAAGAAGAGTTGGTTCTTATATGCCGCTTTTCCCTACCCGACGGAGGCTCAAAGCGGCTTACAGTCGCCTTCCCATTCCTCTCCCCACAACAGACACCTTGTGGGGTGTGTGAGGCTGAGAGAGCCCTGATATTCCTGCTTGGTCAGAACGGTTTTATCAGTGCCATGGCGAGCCCAAGGTCACCCAGCTGGTTGCATGTGGGGGAGCGCAGAATTGAACCTGGCATGCCAGATTAGAAGTCCTCACTCCTAGCCATTACACCAAACTGGCTCTCCAGATACAGCCCTGAACACATAAGGAAGTGTGGACTTCCTCATCGGAACCTAGGGATGCCAACCTCCAGGTGGGATCTGGGGACAGCCCTTGCAGAGAGCAACAGATAAATGACAGTTTATCTCTAGACTCTAGAAATCAGTTCCTCTGGAGTGTTTTCAAGGGTGGATTCTATGTCAGCCTGCCCCACTGCGGTCCCTGTCCTCACCAAACTCCAACCCCAAATCTCCAGGGGTTTCATAACCTGGATCTGGCAACCCAACCCCCTATCCCCTTCTGGTCCTATGAATAGACCTGGCAACCCTATTACAACCCTCTAGCATCACTTCAGAAACTTCAAGCCCTGTAAAAACACAAGAACAGCCCGGCTGACCAGATGTGGTCCATCTAGTCCAGCATCCTGAGAACATAAGAAGACCCCTGCTGGATCAGACTGTGGTCCATCTAGCCCAGTATCCCTGACTCATCAGTCTTTCCTGTGATTGAACTCCTTAAACATCCTGATTGTCCTCCTGTATTTCCCCCAGCTCTGCGATCTCCATTTCCGTGCAGCATTCCGAATGTGGCCTGTCCAGGTGCATTATAATATTGGCCATTTCATTTTCAGTTCCTGTGAAGAAATTCACTTTTCTTGCAATGATCAAAAAGCTTCACTTTTTGTTTGTAGAAGTTTCTTTTTTTTTTTCTCTGGGTAGAGAACAAGCAGGGAGGATGATATCCATCAATGGATTTCCAGCCTCACCCCAGATACCTTTTAAGAAATGCTATTAGGCCCAGCGAAAGAAAATGGGATAGTCAAGTATTTCAGCAGTCACAGTCTGAGTAGTTTGGCAGTGGAATGGGCTGCCTAAGGAGGTGGGGAGCTCCCTCTCACTGGTGGTCTTCAAGCAGTGGCTGGGCAGATCCTTCTCCTGGATGCTTGAGGCTGATCTTGCACTGAGCAGGGGGTGGGACTAGATGGCCTGTGTGGCTCCTTCCAGATCTAGGATTCTATGAGTCTAGTTCAGCAGTGGAATGGGCTGCCTAAGGAGGTGAGCTCCCCCTCACTGGTGGTCTTCAAGCAGAAGCTGGACAGATCCGTATCCTGGATATTAGGCTGATCATGCATTGAGCAGGAGGTGGGACTAAATGGCTTGTCTGGCTCCTTCCAGCTCCAGGATTCTAGGATTCTATGACCAAGTTTCCTGCCCCTTCAAGCAGAGATCAGAGACTTGGAATAGAATACTTGGGGAGAATCTCCAGGAAGTCTCTCTGACACAGCCTGATCTGGTCAGTGCATGGGGAAAAGGTAATAAAACTCAGAAGAGCAAGGAAGTTCACTCTTTCATGCTAAGTCCATCAGAGCAGGCAGAACTCTTAACTGAGGTCTGGAGGAGATGGCTATTTGATTGCCAGGACAGCTGAGGGTCATCTATAGATACAGGGACACCCTTATTCATTCTGGTGCTGTGCGAAAAGTATCCTTGTGAACAAGGATCTTTGGGCTGTTTCCTTCCCGCCTGGAGGAGCAACCTGTAAACCTCACTTCCTTCGATGATAAGGATCATCCTGCATAAAACTGAACTGTGTACAAATTTTGGGGGGGGGGCATTTGCCTCTCTAATTGCTTTTAGCATAACAGGCATCCTGCGGTGTCATTTGTACTCTTCTGAAATAAACAGGTTTGTTTGTTTGTCATGCAAAAACTCTGATTTTGCCTTTTGGGGGGAAATTGCCATGGAATGTGACACCTATGTTCCTGGCAGTTTGCATATAGTTCAGGAAGAAGGAGAGAGAGAGGAAAAAGGAGAGAGGACCCGAGATACTGGCCCAGGAAAGAGCACTCTGTTCCTCTTGGCATTACCACCATGTTCTGCATTCTTTAACATGCCTTGGTTTAATATTGTCATTTTGTTCAGACAAGACCTTTATTTCAAGCTTCTGCAAGTCCTAGTCACCTTCCACTGCTCATTAGATGCACCCTTCCTGTAGCTCAGGGGTGGTCAAACTGTAGCTCTCCAGATGCCCATGATAATTGTAATGACCACCCCTGCCTAGTTTGGCCACCCCTGCCTAGTGGAAACAGCATCCTTGGAGGGTGGGCTCCATGACCTACTCTCTCAGCCTAACCTATCTCGCAGGGTTGTTGTGAGGGTAACGGACGTGACAAGGATGTCGGCTGCTTTTGGTTCCCATTGGGGAGAAAGACAGGGTTGAAATGAATTAAATAAACGTGCAGTGAGGGGAATTTTTAGTGGAAGCAGTCTGCTTGTCTGGTCCCATCCTGGGCCTATGGTAAGGAATCCTGAAGGCCATTTTAAAAACACAGCCAAGGGCGCCACCTGGTGGTAGGACCATGGAATTTGCAATATATGGCAAAGACATTTGGCTTCCCATCGCCACAATGTAGACCAGAGGTAGTCAAACTGTGGCCCTCCAGATGTCCATGGACTACAATTCCCAGGAGCCCTTGCCAGCATTCGCTGGCGAATGCTGGCATGGGCTCCTGGGAATTGTAGTCCATGGACATCTTGAGGGCCGCAGTTTGACTACCCCTGATGTAGACAATCTGTAGCTCTCCAGATATCCATGGACTACAATTCCCATGAGCGCCTTGCAGAGAGCTACAGTTCAGCCACCCCTGGTCTAGACTCATTGTGGAATGAGCAAGGACCGTTCAGCCCGTGCCAGCAACTGTACACTGTTCCCAGATTGCAGGAGAAATTAATCTGGAAACAAATGCTACATCATAAAAGTCGACTGCACTCAAGATGCTTTAAATGGTTTTTAAAAATATTTTATTTTTTTCCACAACTTTCTTCTTGTGAAGCAGAACTGGCCATGGACAATTTTACACAAAGGGGTTGAAAATAAAAGTAATTTAGGATGCATTTGGAGGGCAGGAAATGTTGCCTTCGGAGAAAAAGTCAAAGTGAAAGCATTTCTTTTGATTCAGCTCAGGAAATCCACACAGAGATGACAAAAGTGCCAGAAATGACTCAAGGGCTTTGTGGACCCTCAGTGTGACTCTCTGCCCACTTCTAAAACCTTGACATATATAAAAGAAACAAATGCCCAAGTGCATGTGCAGAGAACTTCTTCTAGCTGTAATGTAGCCACAGCCTACCACAAAACGCATCATCCCTTCTTTCTTTCCACTGGGAATCCACATAGTCTAGGGGCTCCCAGCTATGTCCCTGCACTTGCCCACAGCTTGTCATGCTTAGTCAGAAATAGCAATCAGTACCAGAATTTGAACTCCGAGTTGGTCCTGAACCCATGGTCATGAACCTATGCAGGGGCTAAGCTTGGGCACCCCCAGTGGATTCTGGCCAAGAAGGGAATTGCTCCATATTGTCTCTGACGAAGAGTGCTTGCACTCAAAAGCTCAAGCCCTGAATAAATCTTTGTTGGTCTTAAAGTTGCCACTGGACTCTGATTTTATTGTGCTACTTCAGACCAACACAGCGACCCATCTGAATCTCTGAATGTTTCGACAGACATCGGGGGTCCCCAGTGCAGTGCCCAGGAGCATTCTGGCACCCACCAAGGGTTTTTCAAACATGGGCAGAGCTAGGTGTGGGTTTTGCCCAACAAGATTTGTGTTGGGCCCTGGGATTATCTGTGCAGATTTTTAAAAACATGGCTTTGGCATCGTGCCGCTACAGCACCAGGGTATTCACAGCACAACTGAAGGTAAGTTGCTGCAGCCATTTTGTGGCTAGGTACGCCTCCAGTGGCAGTCATTTTGAGGTTGTGCCCAACACTCTATGTCAGACTGCCCAAAATGCCTGTAGGCTCAAAAAGGATGGGACCCCTGACATACACTTTCCCCCCCTTTTTCAAAAATGGTTATTTAAAAAAAAATAACTCATTGGAGGTGAAAAGGGGGCTTGTAAGCTCTCAAAGCAAAAAGGTAACCAACCTTTTTTTAAAATATAAAATCACTCAAAAGATTGCCAAATTGGGTTGGTGGTTAAGAGGCCACCCCCACCCCCCTTTTTCCTCAATTCAAAAGAAAGCGCCCAAAGACAAACAGTCTTCTTCCAGGGTTTGACTAAACCATGTTAGAAGTATACTGCTTCTGTCGCTGGAGGTTTCACTCAGCCGTCTTCAATCCATCATTCAATCCTCCTTCGTGAACTTGCCTAATCCATTTGTACAAAAGCAAAGCTTGTGGAATTCACCACCACCATATCGTTTCCTGTGGTGACAAATGCTGTCAGCATGTTTTTGCACTGACTGAAGGGAGTGGCTTCTTCCAACCTGCCTGAATATACAGGCTAAGCCATGTCTCGTGCAGTGTTACTAATGCCCTCCCAAACAGCAGGCTTCTCCCTCCTGCCCCACCTTGCCCACATCATGTGCACCCCCTCCACACATCCCCATTTCCACTGCACAGCTGATAATGTCCCTTCATCTTTGCCAGTCCTCGCCACCGGTCTGCAAACGGCGTCCGGAAACACCCAGGTGCCTCTGTTCTTCGGCCAAGGGTCGTGAGAAGAGCAAGGAGTAATGGTAAGCTTTGACGTAGTCATCCACGGGAGCCTCCCCGAGGGAAGGGCGGGCACAGAGAGGGGGCTGCAAGGGGACTGGGAGACAGCTGGCCGTCGGAGATGCCCGCTCGGACTTGATGCTGACCGGCGGGTGCAAGGGAGGGGAGGCGGACGTCAGGGGAGGCTGGTCAGCCGCTCGACTGCTTGTTCTGTCAGAAAAGAAGTCAGAAGATTATCAGAAGAACCCAACCATCTATCCAGCCTAGCCTCCCACTTTGCCACGGTGCTCAATCATGCCACGGGGCTCAATCACACCGTCGAGCAGCTGCGGGGAGAAGGCACCCTGCCTCAGAACACAATCTCCAGGCAGTGTAGTCCCGACTCGGAAACAATGGTAGATAATACTTCCAAAAGTGCGAAACAGTCACTTATAAAGTCAGTCATAGTAACCAAACAATACTGTAAATTAGGGTACAATAATACAACAATTCAAAAAGAGTGGTACTAAAAAATAATTCAGGCAACAGTTCAACAGGTGAGTTTCAACTGAAGCCAGTTTGGTATAGTGGTTAGGAGTGTGGACTTCTAATCTGGCATGCCGGGTTCGATTCTGCACTCCCCCACATGCAGCCAGCTCACAGAATCCTAGAGAGGGAAGAGGTCATGCAAGCCAGCTAGTCCCATCCCCCTGCTCAAGGCAGGATCTGCCTCAAGCATTCAGGATAAGGATCTGTCCAGCCACTGCTTGAAGACCGCCAGTGAGGGGGAGCTCCCCACCTCCTGAGGCAGCCCATTCCCCTGCTGAACTAGACTCACAGAATCCTAGAGTGGGAAGGGGCCATGCAGGCCATCTAGTCCCACCCCCTGCTCAATGGGAATGAGGAATGGGAAGGCGACTGTAAGCTGCTTTGAGCCTCCTTCGGGTAGGGAAAAGCGGCATATAAGAACCAGCTCTTCTTCTTCAATGCAGGATCAGCCTCAAGCATCCAGGATAAGGATCTGTCCAGCCACTGCTTGAAGACCGCCAGTGAGGGGGAGCTCCCCACCTCCTGAGGCAGCCCATTCCCCTGCTGAACTGGACTCATAGAATCCTAGAGTGGGAAGGGGCCATGCAGGCCATCTAGTCAATACCGGAAACATTTCTGGGGCTATCAAGAAACCCCAGGGCTTCATGAAACCATTGTTGAGGGCCTTCATCTGGGGTCAAATAAGCTATATTCACATGCATAATCGTACAGTATTACAATAAGACCTGGTTGGTGCCATAAGAATCGTAAAACATGTCACTCCCAACAATTTTTATAACGATTTCCAATCACAATCAAAAATCAAAGTAGTCAAGAACCAGCCTTCTGTCCAAGGCCAAGGTTCAATTCTAAGGGCCATTCCGCACTCGTTCAAAATTGCACAATGGTTGAAAATTGAAATCGCTACTAATTTGCTGTTATGCACGTCATTGACAATCTGCCACACTCCTGAAACTGATCCGCAAAAAGCGCTTCATTGTAGCGCTTTCAGGGAAACCCCAAAAAGTGGATTCACTCACCAGAAAGCGCTACACTCTTGCAACCAATTTGCAACAGTAGTGGGAAAGTTCTGTGCGTTACCATTGTTGTGGTTTCTGCAAAGTCTCTCCCCCTGGCTCTCTCCTCTGATTTTCCGGCGAAACGATCGCCATTTTTTTTCTCGGAGCGAGCGGAGATCGACGAACCGGCGAGCCTTCGTTTACCCAGCGAGGCTTCCCTGGCTGCAGTCCCTCCCCAGAGCTGTTTAAAGTCACCAAGCACCAAACACCACACAGCCCCGTTTGCTGGTTTATTTTCCCTTTATTTTTCACTCTATTTTTGGCCGAAAATTGCACCCGTGCGGGGGGGGGGTATTTTTTTTCACACAGGGGGAGCGTGGCAATGATGAAACAGCAGCTCAGCTCAAACACCACCTGCTAGCTAGATGGGTCTCTCCGTTGCAACGAATCGTTGCAACGTGTGTGTTTTTTTTAAAAAACCTTCCTTAAAGGGAAAGGGGCTTTTCAGGAGCATGATAACCGCCACCCATTGGCTGCTCGTTTGATTGACAGCCAGGGGCGGGACAAAGCTCGGCAATATCGCTTCCTGGCTAGTGATTTTTGCCGAGACCGGAAACCTGCGGGAAACAATAGAAACGCAACTGGATTCCACTACAAAGGCAGGTATGCATAACAACGAATTCCACTATTTAAAATGGTGTTTTTTCCTTCCGCAACCAATTTGCTACATAGATCCTGGTGCGGAATGGCCCTAAGTGTGCATCCTTATGTGCAACCCCCCCCCCCCCCCCAAAAGCGTTCCTTTGTTTTCTCGGGCTGGGTTTTTGTTCCCTGTTTTGTTTTTCAATGAATGGGGAAAGCCAATCCCCAAAGGGGTAAGAACACAAAGCCTCTTATGGTCAACACCCGGAAAGAAAAACAAATACTGCTTTTGGAGCTCCCCAGTCCAGGACAGGCCTGTTTCATTCCTGGATTGGCTCAAGAAAGTGAGAAGGAAAAGAAAGCATCCGAACAGTTAACCGAGCAAGGAAGGCCCCAAACCCTCCTGAAAAACTCTGTGTACACCACAAAGTAGCACCAGCTGATCTGGCCTCCAGCCCAACTTGCTGAGTCAGCCATGGGGCACTTCTTAAGAAAAACTTTTGCGGTCAAAATACTAACCAGCAAAATTCCCTCACTGCCTCAGCCTTCTTGACATCATTTCTAACTTCCTTTTAAAAAAGAAATGTGGCCAGGAGTTCAGTTCCCTGCTTTGGCCGAAGTGTTTGAATCGTGGATGTGCAACGAAGCTTTACAAACGCAATTTATATCATATTTATTTATACTTTAAAGCTATGTCCTTCGAACGGGTCAGACATCAGCGTGCCAGCAGATTTGCAGGCACAGATGGTTGAAAACCTTTCGCAGGAAGCTGTGCAAAAATAAACCCTCACCCGATTTGATTTGCAAATTGAAATGGGGAATTTTTTTTTTTGGGGGGGGGGAAGGCTGTCAAAAGAGCAGGAGCCCAAAATTCTCCATTGTCACATGTTGTGAGTTTCTCATGATCAAGGCAGGCATGTGGCCGCCCCGCCTCCACCCCCTAGGATTAAACCGTGTGCGGAAATGAGGAGAGCGCTCTGAGGTCTTCTCACCAACACACCAACTTTGCCTCTGAACTCAAACCCATCAGCCACCTGCTTTCTCCTAAGCACCCTGGCGGCCATAAAATGGCGGCCCAGACAGATGAGCTGTTCAAGTCTTCCATTACGCAGGGGACCCATCCTCTCCAGTCCTGACCTGGATCGCCCAGGTTAGGATGATCTGGTTGCCTGCCCGGCCGTGCCTCTCGACAGCATCTGAGTTCTTTTGGGCAGTCTGGGGGGGGGGAAGCATGTACCAAACAGCTGCCCCCACCCACAGGGCTGTCAGAGTTCCAAAGCTTTCCTGATCCACCCAGAGCTGCCACATCTGCGGAGGCTCCAGTGCCTTTCATGGGGGGCACTCTGAGAGCTTGTCACGCCACCCCCTTCTGCATCTTACCCTAGCGGTGGGTGTCCAGCACCCGCAATGTCTCGTTGCCACGTAGCCACGGTGCCAGCCTGGAGGCCAAATGGGTGCAAGGTGCCATCTCCGGAAGGATACTCTGCAACACCATTGGTGGGTGTCAGGACAAAAGGAAAGACAGAGAGTGATCAAAATGTGGCCACAGGAATAAACAGCTTGGAAAGGGGATTGGATGAAGTTCATGGCGGGAAGATTTATCGACAGCTACTCATCAGGGTGACCGAGGGAAAGGTTCACATTCAAAGGCAATAAGAATCTTAGAGCCAGGAGGCAACGTCAGGGTCTCTATGCCCTATGCCTTGGTCTCTATGCCCTGTTGTTGGCCCTCCAGAGGAACTGGCTGGCCCCTGTGTGTGACAGGATGCTGGACTAGAGGGACCCTCACTGGTCTGATCCAGCAGGGTTCTTCTCATGTTATTACGTAAAGGAAGAAGACAGCAGAAGGGGACAGATACAGTGGTGGTTTTCCCAACAGGGAAATGACAGCCAAAGAGATCTGTTGTCCCAGTGAAAACAAAAGGAAAACCACCAACATATAGGTTACCTGAACAACCCAGAAGTTTCGTACCATCTGCCAGTCTCAGGGAGCTTCCCAGCAACTCCTCAAGATTCAGGTCCGATTTCTGGCCACATCAGCACCCCCAAAGGGGACCTTACCTGCTTGGCTGCAGGGGAGAAAAGTGTAACTCGGGAGTCCGTGGCCAGGAAGAGAGCTACTTCCGGAGGGCAACACAGGGCTCATGGTCTGGAAGCTGGGATATAAGGAGCGCTGCTGGGAAAATAATTGGGGGAGGGGGAAACACAGAGGGTTAGCAACATTGACCCCTACCCCCTTCCTGAGCACAAGAGCTACCAGCATGCAGAGCCAGGTGGGGGTCTGGTGATTTCCCGGATGGCAACTGAACTTTTGTAGTTCTCCAAGGTGCTACGGACCAGGGGTAGTCAGCCTGTGGTCCGCCGGATGTTCATGGACTACAATTCCCATGAGCCCCTGCCAGCATTTGCTGGCAGGAGCTCATGGGAATTGTAGTCCATAAACATCTGGAGGACCACAGGTTGACTACCCCTGCTATGGACTATAATTGAACTGTTCTTTGGCAGGCCAACACAGCTACCTTCCTGAAACTGATATCCAGGCTACAGAGGTCAGTTCCCCTAGAGCAGGGGTAGTCAACCTGTGGGATTTGCTGACAGGGGCTCATGGGAATTGTAGTCCATGGACATCTGGAGGACCACAGGTTGACTACCCCTGCCCTAGAGGAATGGCAGCTTTGAAGAAAGGACTCTCCGGCAAGATGCCCTGTTGAGCTCCCCCTCCCCACACACCTAGTGCTTTTTGGGGTACCACCTCCAAACCTCCCGGAGTGCCCCAGCCCAGAGCTGGCAACCCTGTGAGATGCAAACATGGGACCTTCTGCCCTGCCCAGAGAGGGGAGCAGAGGAGCACTCACAGCTGACGCCACGTTGTTCCGGCCACTGGAATGGTGCCCTTCCGTCTGACGGGCATCAGCCCCCAGGTACAGTGGGGGCGGGGTTCTGTTGGACAGCGCGCGACTCAGGTTGCCATGAGAGAAGATTGGATAGCCGACACCTGCTGGGGAAAAGCAAGGGCCGACTTTGGTCTGAGGAATGTGTACAGGGGACACAACCTAGAAAATGGCAGACTTGACCATGAACTCTGCCAACTTTGGATCGCAAGTGGTCAAACCCTCGGTGTCATGCCTTTAGGTCACTTCTGCCTTACGGCAACCCTATGAATAAATGTCCTATAGAACACCCTTGGACCATAAGGAAGGCCGAGCGTCAAAGAATTGAGGCTTTTGAACTCTGGTGCTGGAGAAGACTCTTGCGAGCCCCTTGGACTGCAAGGCGAACAAACCGGTTAGTCCTAGAGGAGATCAGCCCTGACTGCTCTTTAGAAGGCCGGATGCTGAAGATGAAACTCAAATACTTTGGCCACCTCATGAGAAGGAAGGACTCCCTGGAGAAGAGCCTAATGCTGGGAGCGACTGAGGGCAAGAGAAGAAGGGGACGACAGAGAATGAGGTGGCTGGATGGAGTCACTGAAGCAGTCGGTGCAAACTTAAATGGACTCCGGGGAATGGTAGAGGACAGGAAGGCCTGGAGGATCATTGTCCACGGGGTCGCGATGGGTCGGACACGACTTCACACCTAACAACAACAAGAACACCCTGTCCCTATCAGTCTTGCTCTCAAGTCATGTCTTCCTTTGTGGAAGCGATCCATTTCACGTTGGGTGTCTCTGTTTTCCTACAGCCTCCCACGTTCCTTAGCATCGTTATGGAACCCAACCTGCTGTACATATCAGAGCAAAATCAAAGCTTATTTGCAAGATATCTGCAGAATCTCTAGCAATCTGATGGGAGGTGTTGGAGAGTTCACAACACCTTGGGGTCTTTTATTCACATGCGGTGATCTCATCCCTGGCCCGAAGGAAGCGCGCTTAGCCTCGACCAGGGCCAGGGCTTTTTCGGTCCTGACCCCTACCTGGTGGAATGAGCTCCCGGGTGATCTGCGGGCCCTGCGGGATTTGTCAGCTTTCCGCAGGGCCTGTAAAACGGAGCTCTTCCACCAGGTCTATGGTTGAGGCTGGGGTCAGCGAATCAGGGACATCGCTCCCCCCCTAGGAGTTGGAGTGTACGCTACTCCCCTATCCTTTCCTCTTCACCTCTTTGATAATGGGGGAGGGGTGGGATTTTTAGACGTCATGTTAGTAGATTGATGTTTTAATGGGAATTTTAATGGGGTTAGTTGTTGTGACCCGGCTCGAGCCTGTCGGGAGAGGTGGGAAATAAATCTAATAATAATAATAATAGTAGTAGTAGTAGTAGTAGTAGTAGTAGTAGAAATAATAGTAATAATAATAAGTTTATTTAAAAATTCTGGAATTAAAGTGCATGATTAATTACAGAACATTTTTTAAATTTTAAGTTTCCTTTAAAGGTAAAGGTATCCCCTGTGCAAGCACCGAGTCATGTCTGACCCTTGGGGTGACGCCCTCTAGCGTTTTCATGGCAGACTCAATACGGGGTGGTTTGCCAGTGCCTTCCCCAGTCATTACCGTTTACCCCCCAGCAAGCTGGGTACTCATTTCACTGACCTCAGAAAGATGGAAGGCTGTCAACCTTGAGCCAGCTGCTGGGATCGAACTCCCAGCCTCATGGGCAGAGCTTTCAGACTGCATGTCAGCTGCCTTACCACTCTGCGCCACAAGAGGCTCTTAATAAATAATAATAATACAAAAATAAAACCTATCTATAATTATTTGCATGATGCAGCCTATATTTCTTTATTTGCTTCATTTATACCCTGCTTTTCTCCCCACTGGGGATCCCCTAGGAGCTTAGAACATTCTTGACGCCTACGTCTTATCCTAGCAACAGCCCTGTGAGGTAGACTAGGATTCCATGGTCTCGTGAGGAACCGAACCTGGGTTTCCCGGATCCTAGTCTGATAACTCAAAGCCTAGACTTCTTCAACCTTTTGAAGAATGTTTCAGGGGGTTCTCAACAGTGTATTTTAAATAAACAGAGTATTTTAAATAAAGAAAAACGATTGCATTTAAGCTGAATTGCCAAATTAAGGCTCTTAAGTCTGCTTGCTTTGGCCAAGCCTTTGAAAGAAGCCCATACCTGCCGCAAGGGGTCCCGGAGACCGCCTGGAAGGGGCTCCATGCCTGGGGAGAGCTGACTTGAATGGCAGCACGCGACTCGGCTGAAGGGGAGACCCTCCTGTGCTGCTCGAGCCCCCCTCACTTCCAGAGGGGGGAGTTCCCGTTGAGGCCCCCTCCGGACTAGAGAAGGAAACAGCTGACTGTTAAGGAAGGAGAACAGACAAGAAAGTTACACTGGGGAGGGTAGAAGGGGGAGGCCTATCAAGACTCAGAAAGTGATTACTCACGGAAAGTTTCGGCCGTGTCGCACTCAAGTCCACACCCTCACCAAGCCGCCTCAGTTTCCCCACAGGTCTCAAAGCGTCTTCAAGATCCAGTTCCGGGCTCTCCAGACCCAGGCCTTTTCGTTTCAGAGTCTAGAAAACATGGACAAGGCAGTTTAGATCAGGGGTCCCCAACAGGGTGCCGGTGGGCACCTGCTGACATCTTTCCTGGTGCACACCAAGTGTTTTTAGGAAGTGGGCAGAGCCAGATAGGGGGCCATTCCGCACCGGGATCCATGTAGCAAATTGTTTGCTGAACGAAAAATCGCCATTTTAAATAGTGGAATTCGGCGTAACGTATACCTGCCTTTGTAGTGGAATCCAGTTGCGTTTCTATTGTTTTCCACAGGGTTCCGGTCTCTGCAAAAATCGCTAACCAGGAAGCGCTATTGCTAAGCTGTGTCCCACCCCTGGCCGTCAAGCAGCCAATGGGCGGCCGTTATCTTGCTCCCAAACAGCCCCTTTCCCTTTAAGGACGTTAAAAAAAAAAAAAAAACACCAGTTGCAACGAATATGCGTTGATTCGTTGCACCCATCCAGCTAGCAGGTGGTGTTTGAGCTGCCGTTTCATCGTTGCCACGCTCCCCCCCAGTGAAAAAAAAATCCCCCCCCTCACAGGTGCGATTTTCGGCCGAAAACAGTGTGAAAATAAAGTAAAAATAAACCAGCAAACGGGCTTGTGCTTGGTGACTTTAAACAGAGGGGCTGCAGCCAGGGAAGCCTCGCTGGGTAAACGAAGGCTCACCGGTGCGTTGATCTCCGCTTGCTCGGAGAAAAAAAAATGGCAATCGCTTCGCCGGAAGATCAGAGGAGAGAGCCAGGGGGAGGGACTTTGCAGAAACCGCAACAATGGTAATGCACAGAACTTTCCCGCTAGTGTTGCAGATTGGTTGCAGGAGTGTAGCGCTTTCCGGAGGGTGAATCCACTTTTTGGGATTTCCCTGAAAGCGCTACAACGAAGCGCTTTTTGCAGATCGGTTTCAGGAGTGTTGCAGATTGTCAACGACGTTGTGCATAATGGCAAAACTGTAGCGATTTCAATTAGTAACCATTGTGCTATTTTGGACGAATGCGGAAAGCCCCAGGGAGTTTGCCCACTGAGGCTTCTGATTGGCTGTGCAGGTTTTTTAAATCATGGCTTTGGTAGCAACTACACCAAAGCACAAGGACCTGCATAGTGTTACTAAAGTTATGCTGCGGCAGCCATTTTGTGGCTGGCTCCGCCTCTTGGGGCAGCCATTTTGTTGCAGTGCCCACCATGCTGTGTTAGAATTCAAAATGTGCCAAACGGCTCAAAAAGGATGGAGGCTCCTAGCGTAGCCTGTGAGGCTTATAGAAATGATGGGCATGCTTTGTAACACATGTGTGTTAAAAGCAAAATAAATACAGCAAGAGAGAACAGTTCTTCCAACAGGTATTTGGAAAGGCTCTAAATTGAATCTTCATATTCCAAGACAGGGGACCTGTGAATAGCAGTTGCTAGAGAATGATAACGGGAGGGTAATTTGAACCATCAATCAGATCCAGCAGCTCTTCGTTATAGCCTTACTAGGGGCCAAGACCGTTGCATTCAGGAATACAATGGGTACTAGATTGGGGGGGGGCGAACTCTGCAGAAGGCCTCCCCCTCCCCCCAGAACCTGGAAAGGCTGCAGACAGCTGTTAGGGAACTCACTAGCAGGGGCAGCTCTCTCGCAGCAGGGATCTGCAGCCTCCGAGCCTCGGAGAGAAGTGGAAGGAGGAGGGGGCAGTCAGGGGTGGGGGGCGGAAGGTGATTGGCTGGCCGCTGGAAAGACAGGCAAGCCGGTTGGAGGAGGACCCCCTCACGGGGCGGATAGCCACCCTGAGTGGGTGTTAAGTGTGGCACTTAAGACGTGAGACACACTCCTCCTAAAAGGCCTTACCAGAAATATTAAGTAGAACAGATATTTTAAGTCTTAATGTAAAGCAATCCCCATCTCAATAACCTCAGCATACAAATTTAGGTGTGAGATTAAAATGGATGGGTGGGGAAGAAATCCATGACCTACATGGGATGCTCAGGAAACTGGGGAAGTGTGTGGTCATCAAGAAAAGACCATCACTCAAAGTTTTAGCACACTTTTCAAAAAATATTCCTTAATTTAATTACGAATCTTTGCATTCGTGAAACCCACTTTCCACATATTGTAAAAAATACAGTTTCTCCTTTTAATTAAGAGGGAAACGGGGACCTAGCTGAAGCATTTTAGGAGCGGAAAGTCCAACAGCTAGACCAAAGCTTGGCTCCCTGGTATCTGTGTCTGTCATTTTATTCACGAAACTGCGAGGAAGCAGATATCTTCTTAATTAACAAAAATAGACACTTCATTTTTATACTATTAATTTTCCACAGTGCCAAAAAAGTACGCCTGCCTCTGAAAAGCACGCAAGAGGTTTGTGGCTTGTCCCGCAGCGTCTCGTGCTCAAAGATAGAGTGCAGGTGTACATGGATGCTCCATCTAGCTAGTGTGGCTGCCTGCCTTGGATACATAGAACGGTATTCAGGACAAAATGTGGTTTTCTGAACTGCCGTGACTTCCTCAGTTGAGTAAATGCATCTCATATTGCATCATGTAGGCAAGGGATATTGGTGGGTTGACATGGGCAGAGAGGTTGGCGAGAGGCACCTGGCTGCACCGGATGATTTTAAATCACCTGAACTGGATGGTGTGCACCTGTGAGCACTCAAAGACCTTTCTGGAGAGCTTCCAGAACCTTTGTCCATCATCTTCGGGACCTCTTAGAGCAGGGGTAGTCAACCTGTGGTCCTCCAGATGTCCATGGACTACAATTCCCATGAGCCCCTGACAGCATTTGCTGGCAGGAGCTCATGGGAATTGTAGTCCATGGACATCTGGAAGACCACAGGTTGACTACTCCTGTGAGGACTGGAGATGTGCCAGAAAACTGAAAAAGTGTAAATATTATCCCAATCTTCCAAAAAGGAAGGGAAAATTACCTGGGAGTCTCCAGGCCAGTGAGTTTGACCTCTGCCTTAGGGAAGATAATAGAGCAGATTTTAAAGGGGGGGGGGGCAATCTGCAAACATCTGAAAGACAATTTGGAGATCTGGGGAAGTCAACACGGATTTATTTCCAAAAGTTCCTGGCAGACCAGCCTGGTTTCCTTCTTTGACCGAATGACAGGCTTATTAGATCGTGGAAATTGATTTTTCTACTTGCCTTCAGCTTTCCCTGGGATTATCGTTGTTTTCAGCAAGCTTTGTCTTCTCATGCCTTCTCCAAATGTGAACAACCCCTGCAGAGCCTTTCTAAGCTAGGAGTCATTACCACATCTGGTAGCAGTGAGTAAAAAGGTAAAGGTATCCCCTGTGCAAGCACCGGGTCATGTCTGACCCTTGGGGTGACGCCCTCTAGCGTTTTCTTGGCAGACTCAATACGGGGTGGTTTGCCAGTGCCTTCCCCAGTCATTACCGTTTACCCCCCAGCAAGTAAGCTGGATACTCATTTTACCGACCTTGGAAGGATGGAAGGCTGAGTCAACCTTGAGCCGGCTGCTGGGATCGAACTCCCAGCCTCATGGGCAAAGCTTTCAGGCGGCTGCCTTACCACTCTGCGCCACAAGAGACTCTCACACATTAAAAGGGCACTGTGTGAAGAAGGAACTGAACGTCCTAAGGGCCAGCCCTCCCGCCCTCCCCACTTACCTCCAGGATATCCGAATTGGTCCGGCTCTCATGCGGCTCGCTGTATTCCGTGTATTTCAGAAGCACTTTGTCCATGTCTGTGCTGGCATACTGGAAGAGCCGGTTGGTGCTGTTGAAAATGATAAGGGCGATCTCACAGTCACACAAAACGCTCAGCTCGTAGGCCTTCTTCATCAACCCAAACTTCCTCTTGGTGAAGGTGACCTTGCAAAAAAAAAAAAGGGAATGCGGCAGCATCGTTAGAGCAGGGCCTGTGGGCGCTTTTGGGATTCTGACACAAAATGGCCGTCACAAAATAGAACCAGCTACAAAATGGCTGCCAGAGTTCACTTTCAGATGCAGATCCAAACATGGGGGTGGCAAAAGCAATGTGCTTAAAAACCCGAACACCGAATCAAACCTCCCATCACCAGTCAGAAGCCCTGCTGGACAAAAGCCTCACCCACTTTCATAAAACCTGATCACATCCTGCGGCAGGGAGTTCCACAAATTAACTACATACTGAGTGAAGAATTGCTTCCTTTTGTCCGTCCTGAATTTCCTACCCTTCAGTTTCAGACAATGACCCCAGGTTTAGTATTATGTAAGAGGGAAGTGAAGAAGAAGAAGAAGAAGAAGAAGAAGAAGAAGAAGAAGAGTTGGTTCTTATATGCCGCTTTTCCCTACCCAAAGGAGGCTCAAAGCGGCTTACAGTCGCCTTCCCTTTCCTCTCCCCACAACAGACACCCTGTGGGGTGGGTGAGGCTGAGAGAGCCCTGATATCACTGCCCGGTCAGAACAGTTTTATCAGTGCCGTGGCGAGCCCAAGGTCACCCAGCTGAAGAAGGCCACAGAGTTCATTGGGAATCCTTAAAGCCTGTTCTCTCTTTCTCTCAGCTTAGTCAACCTCACAGAGTTGTAGTGAAGAGAATAGGGGAGAACCTTGGAAGAAGGGCAGGACCAAACAAAAGAGAACGATAGGTCAAGCTGGCTGACATGGTAGGGAGGACCTCTGAAAGGGAAAGATTCAAGGGACAGCGGTATCCCATGCAGTAGTATAGTAATAATAATAATTTCATCATTATGTATGACATCCTTCCCTGTCTGGCTCAGGCCAGAATCTGTGGGTTTAGTAGACACAGACCATGAAGTTCTTCCAAAACAAACAGCTCTTTATTCAAACCAACTCCAAACACCAAACAAGGAACATAGACACAACACTAACTTATATACATTTTGGAATGCCCACCGAAGAACCTGATTGGTCCTTAACGGCAGCAGTTAATTGGTCCATTCATAGAGTCAATATTCAGTTAACAATTGGTTGTGATTGTGGTGCTAACAAGCCTTTGGCCATATACAATAAATAAACAAATGTCTAAATATCAATAAAGGAGTTTAAATTAATTAAAATTACCCCTAGTCTAGCCTGGAGGTGACCGTTGTAGGGATCACAGTCTAGGCCAGCTGTCATATGTGAAGAGATGGTGGGATGCCACACAGGTAGCATTTGTGATCTGGACCACAGTAGATAAGGAGTCATCCAGGATCACACTTGACTATGGTCAAAGACGTCAGGTGGACCCCACAAAGAGCTGGGACTTGCACTCCTTCACCTTCAGCCTGCCGACCCAGACAGAGAACCACCGTCTTAGCTGGATTTATGTTCAGCTGACTCCACTTGAGTCAGTACCCCACGGCCTCCAGACATTTGCCCAAAAAATCTGTCAATGGCTGGCTGTCATCACTAGCATGCTGATGAGAATCTACCCCAAAACTCCAGACTAGCTAAGCAAAGGCGCAAAATTAGTGGTTAAATAACATTGGGGAAGAGACTCACTCCCTGTGTAACCCCACACAACAGGATACATCACCTGGAAGTTCTTTCCCCAGGACCCCGGAGAAACGACCGCAGCAGTTTAAAGGTTATGTCCCAGATTCCCGTGTTGGCTAGGTGTTGGGCTAACAGTGTGGGCTTTAAATTGTTTCTTTAATGCCTCATTACTGTAATTCTTATTTATTTATATTCGTTTATAATTGGCTTTATATACCACCGTTCCCTGGTGGGTTCATGGCGGTTTACAATAATAAAAAGATAAAAGACAATAAAATTCCATAACATCCCTTAATAAATACTATTGATTATGATTGTAAGCCACCACGGACCAGCCTGGCTGAGAGTGGCGGCCAATAAATCACATTAGAATGAATGAATGAATGAATGAATGAATGAATATGAATGAATGAATGAATGAATGAATGAATGAATGAATGAATGAATGAATGAATGAATTATTGTGTCAAATGCTGCTGCAACAGTGATGATCCACTTAGATCCAGCTGCCTCCAGAGATAGTCTGCAAGGGAGACCAGAGCCATCTCCATCTCATGGCCAGGTGGGAACTGTAAAGCCTAAAGAATGCACACAGCCGCATTCTGCACACATCGGCTAATGCTCTTTCGGTACCCTTTAGAAGCAGATCTTCCTTCTTTGCGCAAGAAGGTCCATTGAAAGTGCATTATCCTACAGGTGCGGAACGGGCAAGAGGGTGCCCAGTATATCTCTGTATAAGTCATAGCTCGGGCTTTGCATCCTTCCAACCTGGCACAAGTGTAAGTATTTTAAAAAACTGCCCAACTGCATTCTGTTGTAGAAGGAAATAAGGGCCAGTCTTCATAATTGGGGGGCCCTGGCCTAAAGTCTAGGATGGGGCCTCAGAATGACTGCAAGCCCCCACCAGAGTGGGAGCCATCACCGGAAGCCGAGCCTCAGAAGGGCTGGGTTTAAGTAGTTGCAATCATTGGTTTGCCAACCTCCAGGTGGGGCCTGGAGATCCCCCAGAATACAAACAGATGCTGCTGTACCCCAGGTCCCAAGCTGCTGTACCCCGGGTCCCAAGACTCCACCCTCATTTTTTCAGGAATTTCCCAGGCCAGAATTTGCAACTGTACATGAACGGGCTACCGAGGCCTGGATGCCTGCAAGAAGCGAAAGAAGAAATCTGCTCTTTTTCTCCCCCCTCTGCATTAGGACTATGGGCCGCCAGGCACCTCCAGCATTGGTCCTGGGACAGCTGTTCCAATTGCCCATTGGCCAAGACAGTCTCTGCCTGCCACAGCTCTGCATGATTTTCTTCCACTTGAGCTTTCCATCACAGGGGAAGCTGGGATCACACTCACGGAGGAAGCCTGCTGCATCCCTGTCTCTCTTGCCTGCCCCAAGTGCAATGGGAGAGAAGCAGGACTATAATGTGCATCTTTGTATGAGTCCCCTTCCTGGCCATTCAAGAGAGATGCTCAGTATGAAAGGAGCTGGTTGCAGTAATGCCGTCTTTTGCTTTTGTTCAGAAACAAAAATAAATATTCATCGTGCCCCAGGACTTTGACGATCAGGAGACATAACCCCAGTTCTTCTCTGGAATAGCTGGCATCTCTCTGCTCACGACAGAACAACCAATTTGGGAAGAGGCTTACCTGCCGGTTCCTTTGGTCCAAAATCCGACTGATCTGGATTTTCTTCCGCCCCATCGCAGACCGGCGGGGGCAGCTCTGTAGAGAAGGAAAGAAAGGGATCATTAGACACCTACAGAAAGGCCACCTCCAGGCCATGAATTCTAACCAGTTTCAAACCAGATTAACCGCATCGCTCTTTTGCTCCTGAGATTAATTTGTTGGGTTGCCAACTCTTAGTTGGGAAATACCTGGAGATTTGGGGGTAGGGGCTTCAATTGGGATATAATGACTTATAGTTCATAAATGTGGCCATTTTCTCTGGAGAATGATCTCTGGCACCTGGGACCAGTTGTAACCCCAGGACTGTTGGCAACCCTATTTATTAGCATTTTCTATGATAGGCCAACAGCAAGATAAGACTACTTAACAAAATAGAGGGGTGGGGTCATTACATTAATGAAATCGTGACACGGACATAAGCCAACGTTCCCACTTTCATTTCTTATGAGACTTATCTTTTCGACAATTTTTTTTCTAGTTCTGTAGCTTGGTTCGAGTTGCGGTTTTTAAAAAATACATACATAGAACACATGCAACGCCTCTGTCTTTTAATACTTGCAACATAGATTTGTCAATTTCCCAAATCTTGGTGGGGGAAAAGCACACATTTTGCAGGAGTGAAAAAAACAACAACCCTAAAATGGAGCAGAAATAAAGATAACTATTTGGCTACTGAGTGAGACAGGATGCTGGACTAGATTATTATTAGTATACTTAGATTTATTGCCCACCATTCCCAGTGGCTCATGGCGGGTTCCATTTGAATAAAACCCCATAAAAGCATCCCACCCAGACATAAAAGCATCCCACCCAAATGAACAATGTAAAAGAGAAGAACGGCAGAAAAAATATTTAAAAACTATACCTTCTCCCAGTAACTCATACAGGAGGTGGGAAGAGGGGGCAGATGAAATCAAGACACCATACACATGCTTTCCTGGAGGGGGGGGGCAACAGATCTTTTCTGTTGGCCGGCCTCAACCATACTGTGGAAGAGCTCTGTTTTGCAGACCCCGTGGAAAGCTCCCACAGATGGTCAGATTCAGTAAGGCCATTTTCTTATGTTCTTCCAGGGGTAGTCAAACTGCGTCCCTCCAGATGTCCATGGACTACAATTCCCATGAGCCCCTGCCAGCATTTGCTGGCAAGGGCTCATGGGAATTGTAGTCCATGGACATCTGGAGGGACGCAGTTTGACACCCCTGTATAACCATACCTGGTTTTGGTATGAGCAAAATCAAAATGGGGATTTTCAGGCTGGGACAGCAAGCAAGATTAAAAAAAAAAAAAACAACCCCAAAAGCCAAGGAGGCTTGCAGACCCCCTAGAGCAGAGGGCAAAACCCTGAGGTTTTCCAGATCAGCATTTTTACCCGAGCATTCTTCTCAGGTCTTCTACATCCTTCCGTGGGTGATTTCGTTCAATTGCCTCAGCTTTTGGCCATCAAGCGTCACTGTCTAAATTTAGCAGGTCAGAACTAAATTTAAAAGCTGGCAGGAAACTCGGTCAGAGTTCCCATGACCCACGGCTGTGCCAGTCCTCGCCCCCACAGGGCTCTGAAAGGTACATGGCTAGACCTTTGCACAGGAACTATGGTTGAAAGGGGACGGGGGGGAGAATTGCAGAACATTCCCTGGGGGAAGCCCCTTCCTTGCCAAGAACATCGCCAAGATCCTGCAGTGAACTCACAAAAACTCTTGTCTCGGTTGAACAGAGGGACCCCCGGGCAGTGGGGAGAGTCTCTGTTTGGCCTGCAGAGAGTCCCAGGTTCAATCCCAGTCATCTCCAGTTCAAATAACCAGAGAGTCCCAATACCAAATCAATTCTCCTGCCAAGATGCCACATCTTAGGTGACTTGAAAGGTTGTCGGCCTGAGCAGGTAACACTGACTTCGATGGGCCAAAGGGTTGATTTAGTGCAGGGGTGGCCAAACTGCGGCTCTCCAGATGTCCGTGGATCTGGAGAGCTGCAGTTTGGATACCCCTGATTTAATAGAAGGAAGCTTGGTGAGCTCAGACCCCAGACTCAAAGGCCAAGGCATAAACTAGCTCCAAAACTTGGAGTCCATGCACATGGATCAATCACATTTCTCCTGAGGCTAGATACAGGGCATAATTTGTAAGTGGACATACATCAGCTCTCTGAATTTCCTAGTTCTTATAGGTAAAGGTAAAGGTATCCCCTGTGCAAGCACCGAGTCATGTCTGACCCTTAGGGTGACGCCCTCTAGCGTTTTCATGGCAGACTCAATACGGGGTGGTTTGCCAGTGCCTTCCCCAGTCATTACTGTTTCCCCCCCAGCAAGCTGGGTACTCATTTCACTGACCTCGGAAAGATGGAAGGCTGAGTCAACCTTGAGCCAGCTGCTGGGATTGAACTCCCAGCTTCATGGGCAGACAGCTTCTGACAGCATTTCTGCTGCCTTAACACCCTGCGCCACAAGAGGCGCTAATGGGTACCTGCAAAAAGCTTATCCAAGCAACAAGAGGTTGCCAATCTCCAGAAAGGTAACCAAAATGTGGCCACACGGTAAATGAGTTGAACATGGATGCACAGAATCATTTTTAGCTCCATCTCCAGAAAGGGCCTAGAGATCACCTAGAATGCCAACTGATCTCCAGACAACGTGTGCTTCTCCAAGAGACAATGGCTGCTTGTAGGGCGTTATACCCAAACCCTGCCCTCCGCAGACTCTACCCACAAAGCTGGCGACCCTAGTTACTCTTGCTAGACACAGCAGGAGAGTAGGAAATCGTAATGGCCTGCAGAAGAACCTCCTTGCTGGATCAAATCCATCTAGTCCAGCACCCTGTTTCTTGGTCAGTGGTCAGTGAGATCCCTCCCATGATCCAGACTCTCTTTTACAAAATGATAAAGAAATCAAGCACCAGAATGGTGCCAGGGAGTGACTACAAATTCAGAATGGCTGAAAATGGGTTCTCAGGCGGGTTTATCCCTCTCATCCTGCCTTCCTCCAAGGAACTCAGAATGGTGATATAGGAGTGGAGGCTAGTCAGGGGGAAATCTCACAACCATGCCTGAGATGGGGGAGACCTCCCAATCTCCCCAATACCAAACCAACTCTCCTGCCAAGATGCCACATCACACAGGCTCTGATCAACGGCTGAGATTTTTCGCATTTTATAACCGGCTTGGTACACTGCCTTGAAACCATGTCAGCAGCCGGACAGAGAAAACTTTCAAAATAAACTAGTTTCTATCATGGGAAGCAGGCAGGGGATGTTCCAACAGAAAAAGCAAGGAAACGAGGGTGAAAGTCATAGGAAAGCCACCTGCGAAGGTTGGCAGAGACAGGTAAAGAACAGCATAAATAAAGGAAAACCCGGACAGTTGTAATCAGGTGCTTTCCATACAAATTTATTGGTGGTCATAGACCAAAGATAAGATATCTTAACCTGGCCTGAATCTCAGCTCAGTTCTATGGAGCAGATGTTTGATAATACAGGGAGGAGAGCTTATGTAAGGCAGGGTCTGGTTTCATCAGCCTTTTCCTCCCGGGAAGCTCATTAGAGAAGGCAGGAAAGGAAATGTGTGTGTGTGTTGTGCTGCAGGTGTTCATTCTCCAGTGCAGTTTTCCCACCAGGAACAATTCAGTCCTTTCTCATTTCACTTCCCACAATGCGTCAAGGTGCTTGTTGTAACACTGGATTATTACAGTCAACACAAAAAAGTCCATAAAGGATGTGCCAACCAGAGCCACAAAGATGTCTATCAGAACATCTATCCCCGATTTTTAAAAACTGGCAGTTGAGAAGTGAAAACCCATATTTCCCAAAAATATGCAGGCAATAGAATCGTGCAGTACAAAAGGTCTCACAAAGCTACTCGGATCCATCATTGGGGACTGTGGTCTGTGCTGTTACAGCCTGCTGAAACTAGGACCCTAAATCGTTTTGGTGCCACGTCATGGGCCATGTTCATATTTGTCCTTTGCTTCATTTCGACAACAGAGCTGGTTCTACAATTCTGAATCCTACTGCATCATCTATTCCAGGGGTAGTCAAACTGCGGCCCTCCAGATGTCCATGGACTACAATTCCCAGGAGCCCCTGCCAGCAAACGCTGGCAGGGGCTCCTGGAAATTGTAGTCCATGGACATCTGGAGGGCCGCAGTTTGACTACCCCTGATCTATTCTATGGGATGTCCCATGCTATCAACTGTATTGACTCACACTGCGTAATCCGCCTTGAGTCCAAGGGGACTATAAATCAAATAAATGGAGCCCCTGTAGAAGGAGCAGTCTACCTCTGTATGTTGGTTGCCTGTGAACTAAAAGCTGAGCTGCTCCCCTTGGGGTTGCCGTTGCAAAGGGGGGGCTGGAGGCCACGAACACTTTGTATAATCAAGCAACGCAGTTCTCTATTGTCCTTCACCCGTGGAACGTCCAATGCCTTTTCATAAAGTATAAAAGTATAAAAGTATAAAAGTATAAAAGTATAAAAGTATAAAAGTATAAAAGTATAAAAGTATAAAAGTATAAAAGTATAAAAGTATAAAAGTATAAAAGTATAAAAGTATAAAAGTATAAAAGTATAAAAGTATAAAAATAAAAAGGCAGAAGAGCACTGGAACTTTTGCTGTGTAATATTGCTTTGCTCAAATATATATATTTGTGGGCCAACAGGAAGGGAAAGACCCTCCTCCCCCACTGGCTCCCATTGGCCGGGGCCAACAGGAATGGAGTCCCCCACCTGCAGGGCACTTACATGTGTACTGGGGTGCGTCCAGGGGCAAACTGTCAGCAATGCTGGCAGAGAGCCCCTGGCCGGCTGGGTGGGTGGGATTGGCCATGGCCTGTGCACATTATTATAACAGCGAGCCCGCTGTTACAGATGAGGGATACTCAGGTGTGTGCATGTAATGTAGCTATGAGCTAAGGAACCATTCCTTGCCTGGAAACCTTCTGGACTGGACCCGTGCTTGCCTAACAGCCAGCTTAGTGTAGTGGTTAGGAGCGCAGACTTCTAATCTGACAAACCGGGTTTGATTCCCCACCCCCCCACATGCAGCCAGCTGGGTGGCCTTGGGCTCCCCATGGCACTGATAAAGCTGTTCTGACAGGGCAGTGATATCAGAGCTCTCTCAGCCTCACCCACCTCACAGGGTGTCTGTTGTGGGGAGAGGCAAGGGAAGGCGAATGTAAGCCACTTTGAGACTCCTTCAGGAGAGAAAAGCGGCATATAAGAACCAACTCTTCTTCTTCTTCAGGAATATCAGGACTCTCTCAGCCTCACCTCCCTCACAGGGTGTCTGTTGTGAGGAGAGGAAAGGGAAGGCAACTGTAAGCCGCTTTGAGACTCCTTCGGGTAGAGAAAAGCGTCATATTAGAACCAACTCTTCTTCTTCTTCAGTAATATCAGGGACCTCTCAGCCTCACCCACCTCACAGGGTGTCTGTTGTGGGGAGAGGAAAGGGAAGGCGATTGGAAACTGCTTTGAGCCTCCTTCAGGTATTTATTAAAGCTGAACATATCATTCAGAGTGATGTTCCTAGGTCATTTGTACCCTGCCAAACTCTCTACTTGGGCCATAATGAAAGGAGAAATCCTGCAAGAACACACACCAATTTACTCATGTCCTATTACACTGTTATTAGCAAGACAGAATGCAAAGACACAAGATGGGAAAGTCACACCAGCTACAGACTGGCAGGGCTAAACGTCAGGTTGTACAGCTTTAGACTGTGGTGGAGGTGGGGTTGCTTGCATGCTCTTGCATGAAAAAGCCCCACGCAGATAGAAAGCTAGCAGAGCAAGGCTCTAGCCCAGTTTTCCCGATGGGGTGCTAGTTTTCAAGCTGCGGGGAATTTTTGTTAAGACTTAATCCTGCAAGCTCCCCTCCCCCCTGCTCCCAAGCAGAGTGATCTACAAAACACAGCTCGACTATCTCAGCATGAACTTGATATTCCATCGGATTTCGTCCAAGACCAAACTGTTTCAGAACCTACTTACCAAAAGGCAACAAACAAAAGGCCTATAGGACACAAGCGTACCCTTTGCTCACTGGGACCCCTAGGTATACTGCTCCTGAACATGGAGGCTCTACTGAGCTAACTTGCTAATGATAACCTCTCCATAAAAGGAAATTAAGAAGAATCAGACCAAAGGTCCACTGTGCCCAACAGACACTTCTGGGAAACACACAGATCATGTAAGAAGTCAAAACCAGCCCTCACAGTTGATTTCACTACAGCACCTTGCCTTCAAAGATAGACTGTCTCTTGATATAGAGGCTCCATCCAATTATCATGGCCAACAGCAGCTGGACAGAACTAGTTCAGCATGGGTACATTCAACTGTTTTATCCAAAGCCAACTGTCCTGGGGAATTTACTCCCAAGTAAATATGTAGTGGCACAGAGTGGTAAGGCAGCAGACATGCAGTCTGAAAGCTCTGCCCATGAGGCTGGGAGTTCGGTCCCAGCAGCCGGCTCAAGGTTGACTCAGCCTTCCATCCTTCCGAGGTCGGTAAAATGAGTACCCAGCTTGCTGGGGGGTAAACGGTAATGACTGGGGAAGGCACTGGCAAACCACCCCGTATTGAGTCTGCCATGAAAACACTGGAGGGCATCACCCCAAGGGTCAGACATGACCCGGTGCTTGCACAGGGGATACCTTTACCTTTAAATATGTAGAGTTGCAAGAGCAACACGAAATTACCATAAACATTTCAAGGATTTGGGGAATGATGTATTTTTTAAAAAAACTGCCTCCCACTGTCCCTTCTCCGTATGCCCCAAATATAATCACCCCTTCCCATTCTCTGCATTTGTAATCCCCAAATCCACCCCTGGGGCACGGCCAAGGACGTCCGCTCTCAGCAGCCCGCTCTGGAGTTTTTCAGACTGGAACCATGGGAAGAGAAAGGCAGAAGCAAACAGACAAACAAAGGCCGAAAATAAGATCTCTAAACCAAGCCAGGAACCAAAATTAAATGGGCAGCAGGAAATGGACGGCCCGTCGCGACCACAAGAACGGGCAGCCAGGAAGGGGCTCATGTTCGTAGGAAGGAATGGAGGGGGACAGGAGCAAGAGGGCAGCGGGTGCCCACGGCTTAGACAACTGCCAAGAAGTCAGCAGTTCAACAGGAGCAGAGATCCCAGCGCAGGGAGAGCAAACAACACCGCAGCAGTGGAAATTTCAAGGGCAATTCTTAAAGCGGAGAATCCCACATTGGGAGCACGGCTGTGCCATGAGAATCTAGGTATATTTATTAAATAGTTGAGGGCTTGCTTCAGGGTGCATACAGCCTTCCCTTTTCACTTCCCGTTAACTGGCACTCTTGAGGGACACTGACTGAAAAGTTGTGTTGGAATATGCAAGATCTGTAGTGTGCAGGATTGAACAGAATATGAAGAGTGCCCTGTAGGGGGCATCGGAGGAGATGCGTATTTCGCATAGTGAGAACAGGAGCTTCCTTTTTCAAATACTCTCCTCCAGCATGCTGATTGGAGCCACTGGAGGCTTCCTGTTCCTTTGAGTTTGCTTACAGAAAAGACGGAACGGACAGAACAGTTAGACAGGACTCCCTCTCTCTATATATACAAAGTTGTTTCTCTTCACAATAAAAACTATTTTATTCCTTTAAGCAGCTTGGTGCTCCGCCCTCTTTGCATATTTAAACTATGCCAACAAGATGGAAGCTCTGTTGCAACCTCAGGCCACTGAGAGCCCAATCCTCCCAAATTTGTGTCACCTCCCTTAGTTTCCTGGCCATTGATATGTCCTGTGGCAGTGAGTTCTGCAAGCTGATCAGGCACTGCATGAAGGATTTCCTTTCCTCTTCTGCCCCCCAGTCCCCCCAGGTTCTAGTACCACAGGAAGAAGAAGACAGTTCTCTTTCCACTGTCTCCACACCTTATTTCACGAACCTTTATCACATCTTCCTCCTTAACCGTCTTTCACATAAACTAAAACGTTCCAGAAAGTAGTCGTTTCTAGCAAGGGAAATGCTCCAATCCCCAGGTCATTTTGCCTCGTCCTTTTCTGCACACATCCCCGACCCTTCCAGGCCAAAGGCAAGCAATGGGGGAGGGGTGCCAACTCCAGGTTGGGAGATTCCTGGAGATTTGGGGGTGGAGAATGCAGAGGGACCTCAGTGAGGCATAATGTCATGCAGTCCAACCTCTAGATTGTGAGCAATTCTCCAACTGCATTTTGCGGAGGTTGAGCCTCTTGTGGCGCAGAGTGGTAAGGCAGCAGAAATGCTGTCTGAAGCTGTCTGCCCATGAGGCTGGGAGTTCAATCCCAGCAGCCGGCTCAAGGTTGACTCAGCCTTCCATCTTTCTGAGGTCGGTAAAATGAGTACCCAGCTTGCTGGGGGGTAAATTGTAATGACTGGGGAAGGGAATGGCAAACCACCCCGTATTGAGTCTGCCATGAAAACGCTAGAGAGCGTCACCCCAAGGGTCAGGCATGACCCAGTGCTTGCACAGGGGATACCTTTACCTTTTCTTACCTTGGAGGTTGGTTGCCCTCCTCCTCCTCGGGGAGCAGCAAAACACGGCACCCTGAGGCAAGTCCTGGTGCAAGCAACCAGAAAGAGGTCCTTTAAAGTTTATTTACTTCCTTTCGTCCTTCAGGGGCTCAACATGGCTTTCAGCCCCACTCTCCCTGCCTCCACTTTTTCCTCACAACAACCCTATGAGGTGGTTTAGGTCGAGAGAATCTGACCAGCTCCAGCTCACCCAGCAAGTCCCCATGGCAGAGTGAGGATCTGAACTCGGGCCTCGCAGATTCAAATCCAGCAATACAAAAACTATACCATGCTGGTTGTCAGGAAAGACAGAGGGGAGCGTTCTGCAGCGCAGGATTTGCGTCTGCAAGAGGATGGGGCCTGCCAGTAGCCGGCACAATTTATACAAGCAAAGTTTAACTAATAAAAACCCTGGACCTAGGAAGCCAACTTTATCCCCAAGCAGGGTTGCCAACATCCAGGTGGTTTCTGGAGATCTCCTGGGATGACAACTGATCTCCAGGCAGCCAAGATCGGTGCCTCAGAAGAAACTGCCATTTTGGAAGGTGGGCCCCAAAGCACTAAACTCCACTGAAGTCCCTTCCGTCTCCTTAGGCTCCAACCCTACCCTCAGAGGAGGCTGCCTGTTATGCCCTGCACGAGTCCAGGCACGAGGAGATGGGTGAGTCCTGAGGAGATTGAGAAAGGGGCTTCCTCCAAGGATCATTTGGCCGCAATTTAAAAGGCAACCATTTCATTTTTAAAAACAGGGTTTGTGAGGGGATATTTTGCGACTGAAGAGCCTCTTGTGGCGCAGAGTGGTAAGGCAGCAGACATGCAGTCTGAAAGCTCTGCCCATGAGGCTGGGAGTTCGATCACAGCAGCCGGCTCAAGGTTGACTCAGCCTTCCATCCTTCCGAGGTTGGTAAAATGAGTACCCAGCTTGCTGGGGGGTAAATGGTAACGACTGGGGAAGGCACTGGCAAACCACCCTGTATTGAGTCTGCCATGAAAATGCTAGAGGGTGTCACCCCAAGGGTCAGACATGACCCAGTGCTTGCACAGGGGATACCTTTACCATTATTTTGCAACTCAAAGGAGGGGAATGAGGGAGTAGCCAAATGACAGTACTAGTATGATTACTTTAGATCAGGCTTTTTCAAACAGAGTTTCGAGAAACCCTGGGTTTTCTTGATAGACCTGGAAAGGTTTCCTGAATGGGTGGGAATTAATTTTTAACATATATATTTTTTAATTTGTAAAATATTTATTGGGCGGTATGATCATACATGCTCATGTTGACCTCCCAATTGGCCGATGATGGGCCTGGAGGGGATGGGAAGGGGAGGGGGCCATGGGTGAGCGAGGACACAGCCATATGATTGCACCACATCTGGGGTTTCTTGAAGCCTGAAGAATGTTTCAGGAGGTCCTCAATAGTAAACAAGTTGAGAAAGGCTGCTTTCTTCCTGAATTTTTTCCCCAGCCTGGAAATTTGCACCCAACGAATTCACGGTGAAACTAATGGTCCCCCTTTCATTGTGCCAGTTGTCTCAATCTCTCTCTCTCCCACCCCACCCCCAGCCTTGGCCAGCCGGCCGACTTCTGCTCAGTAGTCCATCGGCCACCTGCACCCTACAAGCGTGGCTGGTCTCTGGAGTGACAGAGAGCGAAAGTTGCAGTTTATTTTGGGGGTGAAACAGTTCTCCCTTTGTGTTTTCGGCCACAAAGGACCTCCTTTGCAAACAAAAGCATGGTGGGGGGGATGGGGTGGGGGGAAGGGGATGCTGTAGAGATGCTGGGGACAAAGCAAGCAAGGCAAAGTTTAATGTTAATACATTCAAATGAGTAGCCGTGTTGGTCTGAAGTAGCACTGTAAAATCAGGATCCAGTAGCACTCTGGTGCTGGAGAAGATTCTTGTGAGTCCCTTGGACTACAAGGCGAACAAACCGGTCAGTCCTAGAGGAGGTCAGCCCTGACTGCTCCTTAGAAGGCTAGATCCTGAAGATGAAACTCAAATACTTTGGCCACCTCATGAGAAGAAAGGACTCCCTGGAGAAGAGCCTAATGCTGAGAGCGATCGAGGGCAAAAGAAGAAGGGGACGACAGAGAATGAGGTGGCTGGATGGAGTCACTGAAGCAGTCGGTGCAAACTTAAATGGACTCCGGGGAATGGTAGAGGACAGGAAGGCCTGGAGGATCATTGTCCATGGGGTCGCGATGGGTCGGACATGACTTCGCACCCAACAACAACAAAGCACCTTTAAGGCCAACCAAGATTTATTCAAGGCGTGAGCTTTCGAGTGCAAAACAAAACAAAACACATAGCAGCCAAACAAAATACGTTCAGAGACAATGGTGGTGGTTATGGGAGCAATTATGCTAGAGAAAGATAGAATCTGTCTCAGCTAACTCCCCATTTCAGCCTTGCTTTCCTCAGCTATCTTGAAAACAAGGGTCTTCCAAAAGGTATCTTGTTGTAAAAGGTAACAGACTACAAACAGTGATTCTATATCTAAGAACGTCTTCAAAACCGGGTAACACACAGTTTGCAAGAAGGCATTTCTGGGGTGGCGGTTGAGCCTGGGGAGAACAGGGGCTTCCATAATGGCATGGAGTCCACCCTCCAAAACAGTCAAAGTCAGAATGAAAGACCACACAGGAAGACCAGGGTCGCTGCAAAGACAGGCAATGAATGACAAAGCACCTCTCTTTGCCTCTTGACGTGGAAACCCTGCAGGAGTCACTTCATGCTGCCAGCATCATAGCTTTGCTCAAAGGACTCACCGTCACAGTACAGCAGCCATCTTTATATAGGATCGAACAAACCCATACAAGAGGCAGTCCACCTCTGAAAGTCAGGTGCCAACTGGATCAACACTGGGGGAGACTTTGGCCTTCGTGCCAAATCAAGTTGCTGCCTGTGACAGTCCAGACGTTCTGGTACACTTGGCCACAATCTTCTGTTCCTTTGACCAACTGGGGTACAGAAACTAGGCCGAATCCTGATTGTGTTTGTACATCTCATCTGACAACTTTCAAGTTCGTCATCACTGAAGCACCAAGATGACAAGTTAGGAGAGCGGGCAGTTTCCCATTCCCAAAAGAACCAGATTCCCGAAGTCAAGGCTTTGCTGGAGATTAATTTCAGAATCGGCGTGCAGGGGCAGGGAGGAATTCGGCAGGGAGTTTGCTTATAGCTCTCGCTCTCTTCCAGACAGGAAGAGACAGGATCCCTCAAGTCTGGCTCATGCCCTGCAAGTGCTGAATCCGGACCACACGCTGAATTTTGAAAAGCCAAATTCGCACATGAATGAGACCCAAGAGCTGGCTGGCCCTTGAACAGATCTATGGTGTGGCCTCACTGGGAACACTCTGCAAAGTTCTGGTCATCCTATTTCCAAAAAAGATATTGCAGAGCTGGAAAAAAGTGCAGAGGAGAGTAAGTAAGAGGATTGGTGGGTTGGAGCCCCTTTCCTACTAGGAAAGGTTGGAGAGTCAGGGACTTTTCCATTTAGAAAAACAGGCAACTAAGGAGAAGACGGGGGGGGGGCATGTTGGAGCAGGGATTCCCAACCTGGGTTCCAGGAAATCCTTTAAGAACTCTCCTGGGATTCCGTGGCCTTTCTTATTAAGTTCAGATGGTTGTAGACTTTGCTAGCAGTCACTGGAACCCCCTTCCCCTGTAGATCTATAGGCCCCCTTCCCCTGTGGATCTATAGGCCCCCTTCCCCTGTGGATCTATAGGCCATTTCTCCATAATGGAAATGGCCAATGATCGATCGATCAATTGGCTGGCTCCCATACCTTACTTCCACACCCACTTCTCAGAAGCAAAAATGAAATAGGAGGGTTCAGTTGGTCCTTTAATGTCCAGACTATTAAACAGACCCCAACTTCAATGTTTTCAACAGGCAGCTTCAATTTAGAGAAACACAATAAAATCAGAGTCTAGTAGCACCTTTAAGACCAACAAAGATTTATTCAAGGTGTGAGCTTTCGAGTACAAGCACTCTGCTTGCACTCGAAAGCTCACACCCTGAATAAATCTTTGTTGGTCTTAAAGGTGCTACTGGACTGATTTTATTGTGCTGCTTCAGACCCACATGGCTACTCATTTGAATCTCTTAACAGAGAGTAAGACTCTTATAACCACAGCTACTCCTAGCTTAAGGTGTTCCAGGTTGGAAAAGGCTGTGATAGAGGTTTATATATTTGTGCATGGGATGGAGAGGGTTGACAAAGAGAACTTTTCCTGCCTCTCCCCAAACACGAGATCTCAAGAGCATCCAATGAAGCAGATGGGCAGTAGGATTCAGGACAGGCGGAAGGAAATACTATTTTACACAGAGAGTGAAATGTGGCGCTCGCTACCAGAGGCCACAGGAATACGCAGCTTTCAAAGGGCACAGGATAAGCATCAGTGGCAACTAGCCATGATGACTAAGAGGAACTTCCATATTCAGAACCTCTAATCCTCTGGATCCCAGAGCCAGGAAGCAACATCAGGAAAGGCCTTGGCCTCTGTGCCCTGTTACTGACCATCCAGAAGAACTGGTTGGCCACTGTGTAAAACAGGATGCTGAATTAGTTGAACCCTTAGTCTGATCCAGCAGGGCTCTCCTTCTCCCATCTTCCCTACAACAACATAATCTCGTGAAATAGGATGCTACCATGACCGAAACAGGATGTGGTGATGACCAGTGGCTTAAAAAAAGAAAAATGACACCGAACCTGAAACTACCTCTAGCGACAGACGTTACGGCCAAATGGAAACTCCTCGTTGAGAGGCAGTATACTGATGTGGGAAATGTACCATAGAAGAGGGCTGTCCAGATAAACTAGGGGTCCCCAATCTTTTAAAGCCTGTGAGCATTTTTGGAATCTGTCATAGCACGGTGGGTGCAGCCACAAAATGGCTGCTGCAGGAGGTGGAGCCAGCCACAAAATGGCTGCCACAGGAGGAGGAGCCAGCCACAAAATGGCTGCTGCCACTTACCATCTGTCACACAGTGAAGATCCTTGTGCTGTGGTGGCAGCTACTGCCAAAGCAATGTCTTTAAATATCTGCACAACCAAACACATTTCGGGCAGATGGAAGCCTTGCTGGACAAAGTCCCCACCTGGCCACATCCATATTCTAAAAGCACCAGGAAAAGTACCTGTGGGTGCCATACCATTGGGGATCCCTGATCTCATCCAACACCCTGCTTCTCACAGGGGCTAACAAGATGCCTCTGAGAAGCCCCCGGCAGGGAACAGGGGCTGCAGCCTCTCCCAGACATTCAGAGATACAGTGCCTCTGAATATGGGGGCTCCATTTAATCATCAGGGCTGATGGGCATGTCCCCCTCTCCTTGCACACCTCTAAATTATTTCCAAGGCCACCTCGGTGAGTGGCCAATGCCACATCTTGTGGCAGTGAATTCCCCAAGTCAAACAACGTATCTTGCGGTCAATTTCCTCAGTTGATTTTAGACTGAAAGTGCCAGGAAAACTCAGGCAGGTCAACTATTACCTTCAGTACCCTGTGAGCATCCAGGCCCTTTGTTGTGTCTAGTGATTGTCATCAGACACCAGGCCGGGCCAAAACGAGCCATGGAACCATGCGTTTTGGAAAGCCACCACTGAGGCACACGCAGTCCCCTCCTGCTGGGCTACCCTTCATATGGAGCTGCTAGAAAACCTTTCTTCATCCTGTCACAACAGTTAAGAGAACCAAACTCCAGACAGGGGAAGGCTAACTGGACTAAGCTCAGAAAGAGTTTGGTTTCTAATCCCCCCTCCCCAGGGGGGCTAACACTGAACAATTGGCTGCATTGTTGAAAGCTTGCTTCTCTTGGAGCCGGGTTCGAGCCATGGTATCTCAAAAAAGGAAAGTGTGCAGAGGGGGACAGCCCGAAGGACCTGGGTGGGTGAGTAGGGTGACAGCACCTTCCCTCTGAGGAATGACTAAAGAACTTGTGGGTTTCCAGATGGAAGAAAATATTTCTTAGGAAAGGGGGGAGCATGAAAGAGGTCAGGTATAGGGTGAAGAAAGCATGGAAGAGATAAAGGAGATCATTTTTCCTCTCTGCTTGAGATCCTTCTATTGGGGAGGGGGCCTTTCCCAGGGGCACCTGGAATGTCCTATGTGTGGGAACAGAGGGCTGGACAAGATGGACCTTGGTCTTCTTGTCGAAAGGGGACCTTTGCAACAACGGGTGGCAAACCACCCGGAAATGGAACCTCAACCCTGAGAGGCAGTTCACCTCAGAATAGCCAGCTGTGGGGGCAGAGGGGGGAGAGACGGCACTTCCCAGAGGCCTCCAAGCTGTGGTCCTCTAGGGTTGACCCAGCAGGGGCCCTCTTATCTCTCTCTTACAAAATGAAAATTCTTCTCCACACGGCCATTTTTCTTGACAATCAATAGTTTTAGAGCGGGTGCCTATTTTCTCTTGGTGGGCAGTTTCTCCATGCCATTCATTATTGACCCCTTGTTAAGGCTAAGATCCCCCCCTTTTTTTTAGACCCACCTTAGAAGGGAAGGTGGACTACCTCCTGGCCCTTTTATACCTCCCTTTCCTGCTCTGAGATCTCCAAAGGAGAGAGGGATGCCTGCCTCCGCCAATTGGGGCAGACCTTTTCAACCTTTTGGTCATGGAGGGACCCCTGGAACGTTTTTCAGGCTTCAAGAAATTCCAGTAGTGGTTCAGAGAACCACATCAGAGAAATGGGCATGGACAGAAGACATGGGAACCAGACGATCAATCGATCGACTGACCGATCGACTGTTCATTCATTCATTCATTCATTCATTCATTCATTCATTCATTCGATTTTTACCATTTACCATTTCCATTGTGGAGAAAGAGACTAGGTTTGTAGAGCAACAAGTGATGTGGGCTCCAGTATCTTCCAGTGATGTCGGTGGATATCTAAACTTCTGGAAAAGGTCACGGAACCTCAAGGGAACTCTTGCGGAACCCAAGCATTGCACGGAACCCTGGTTGAGAACCCCTGGACTGGAATGTCCACTCCACTATCTCTGGCAATTCCCGGCCAGCAGAAGCTGGAAAGGAGCTGCCTTGTACAGAATCAGATCTGAATCTCTCAGAGGCCAGGGTTGGCCGCTCTGACTAATGCCAACTCTCAAGGGTCTCAATGAGCATTTGCAACCCAAGAGCTTCCAATGGGAGACCCCTCAGCAGACAGCAGGAACCACGCAGGGCCTTACACTGCCCACTTTAAAATTAGAGCAGTTAAATTCTGCTCAGGATGAGAATGGCCTCACCCAGCAGGGAGGCTGGGAATTAGAGGGAACATTGCCTGGGAGTGTACCGGGACATGTGGTTTGATGATACGAACTCCCCAAGCCGTTCAGGGCTTGAAAAGCAATACTCTGAATCGAGACTGGGGCAAACCGGTCACGAGCATGGTTGACTCAGCCACCATCTATCTGTCCTGAGAGGCTGAGCCTAGAAAGGAGTCTCCCTGCCTCGTTTTGTATTACTGAAGCTTCCATGGCCCCACGTTACCCAGCAAGTTTCTGTGGCACGTGAAGATTTGAAGAAAAGTTGGTTCTTATATGGTACTTTTCTCTACCAGAAGGAGTCTCAAATCGCCTTCCCTTCCCTCTCCCCACAACAGACAGCCTGTGAGGGAGGGGAGACTGAGAGAGCCCTGATATTACTGAAGAAGAAGAAGAAGAAGAAGAAGAAGAAGAAGAAGAAGAGGAAGAAGAAGAAGAAGAGTTGGTTCTTATATGCCGCTTTTCTCTACCCGAAGGAGTCTCAAAGTTGCTTACATTCGCCTTCCCTTTCCTCTCCCCACAACAGACACCCTGTGAGGTGGGTTAGGCTGAAGGAGCCCTGACATTCCCGCCTGGTAAGAACAGCTTTATCGGTGCTGTGGCGAGCCCAAGGTCACCCAGCTGGCTGCATGTGGAGGAGCGGGAAATCAAACCTGGCTCACCAGACCAGAAGGTGCCACTCTTGCCTACTACACTAAGCTGAACACAGATGGCCAAAAAGGCAGCAGGGAAGAAAGAGGTTCTACATTCTTTAGAGCAGGGATAGTCAACCTGTGGTCCTCGAGATGTCCATGGACTACAATTCCCATGAGCCCCTGACAATGTGTGCTGGCAGGGGCTCCTGGGAATTGTAGTCCATGGACATCTGGAGGGCCACAGGCTTGACTACCCCTGCTTTACAGGAAGCAAGAGAGGACTGACAAATCCATACACAGATCTGCCCCTGAAAGTTTGCCGCTGAGCCCTTTTCTGGGATTACAGTTTCCAGGTGTGAGGACAATTTATGAAGACAGACTCAGCCCAAGCACATTTCTAGAATTTAAGCATGGAATAAACTTAGACTTGAAGCTAAAATCGGTTCAGGCAAAGAAACACGCGGAGCAGAGGTCCGTCGGTGGCCGTTAGCCACAAGACCGAGATGGAGCACTCTGTCTGCGTCAGGGATTCTCTGCCCTGCTGGTGCTCGGGAGGCAGCAGTGGGTAGGCTTCTGGAGGTTTGGCCCTGCTGGCAGACCTCCTGATGGCACCTGGGTTTGGGCCACTGTGTGACACAGAGTGGTGGTCTGAATGGGCCATTGGCCTAGGCCAACGTGGCTTCTCCAGTGTTCTGCTCCTTTCCCCCAAGCACCCCATCGTCAAAGTCCCCAGGAACAAAACTGCAGCCAAGCCAAATGCTTCCTGGATCCTTTGATTCACAAGTGCCAACCAAAGGTCACTTAGGCACAGCGGATCCTACCAGGTCTAGAGGTATTAAAATATCCTAAGGGGGAGAGCAAAATACAAACATCTTGGAAGCCGAATCTGTCACATCTGTGGAGCCCAGACCCCAGAACCAGGGGGGATTGTGCTCCTGAGACCCACAAATCAACTTCTCTTCAATCCTGGGTATCGTCTTAACGTGCTTTACTACAAGCCCCCCAAATACCTCACTCCGCACTATGCAATTCGGACCACCTGTCACCAAAGATCTCTCAGTCAGATTTTGCATCTCTTTGAACTCCAATCCCAACTGAATTAAACCATGCCCCAGATTCTTTAGAACCAAAACCTCTGGGTTGCCTGGAACCAGAGACCCAGAAGAAGATGAGTTGGTTTTTATACCTTGCTTTTCACTGCCCAAAGGAATCTTAAAGCAGCTTGCAATTGCCTTCCCTTCCTCTCCCCAAAACAGGCACCCGGCGAGGTATGTGGGGCTGAGAGAGCACTGATAGAACTGCTCTGTGAGAACAGCTCTAACAGGACCGTGACTGGCCCAAGGTCACCCAGCTGGCTGCATGTGGAAGAGTAGGGAATCCAGCTCTCCAGATTAGAGGCTGCCGCTCTTAACCAGGACACCGCTCTCCCAGTTCACCCAGTGAATGTAATCCCAGTAACTAAGATCCAAAACCTCTGTGGCACTGTTTAGATCCCAGATTCAAATCTGAGCATCACATAGCACCCTTTGAATGGAGCAGAACACATCTGGAGAATATCTGAATCCATATTCTTACTTTATTAGATTACAAAGCAACAGATCCCATGGGCAGGACCCTCAAGAGAGGGCTTGCTTTGATTCTAACCGATACATGGGTTTGAGTCATTCACATATCATCCCTCTTCATGGTAATCTTTACAACATTCCTGCAGGGTGGGACAGCATTACTATTCCAGCATTGCAACTAAGGGGACAGATTCCAAGCAGGGGTGGCCAAACTGTAGCTCTCCAGATGTCTATGGACTCCAATTACCATGAGCCCCTGCTGGCTCCTTACTTTATGGATTCCAGCCAGGGAACCCAATTCAGATCTCAGAAACCAACTGCGGAAATCCATCCGTCGCTCCGGCCCTGGATTGGCAAGGCTTTCGACCAAGCTGGCTGGGCAAATTGGGTCATGGGCAGAGGGCACTGCACTCTCACCTTCGCATACCTTTCCAAAAAATTACTGGAAGGATAGGGACAGTGATCACACACACCGGGTTCATCCTCCACCGTGTCTCCTCCTGAAAGGCTGTCTCTGCTTCCCAGCCAGACGCACGCCTTTCCAGCCCATTCATTCCCAAGCGCCAGCCTTCCCGGGCGGCTTACCTGGCACACCTGGCGCGCAGGTGAACGGCTCGTCTTCGTCTGCTTCCTCCCGAGCTCTCAGGCTGGGCGACGGGTGCGCGGTCAAAGCCCCCACCTCAAGCGGGATCCCTTAACGGGAAGAAGCATCGCCTGAAATGCGGGCAGCCGTCAGAAGGAGACTTCGCTTTCCAAAGACCCGCCTCGCTTCGGCCGGAGCCCGGAGCGCTTGCCGGCTTCGTGTGAACGGCGCCGCGCCCACGCCACTTCCTCATTGGGCCAGCCTTCCGAGGTCGTTTGCATATGCGGCCTGATTGGCTCGAAGGAAATGCGTGAGCGCAACCCCCGCCCCTCCTGCTAACTCCAGAAAGTGATGGTGTTACCTTTGTGCTCCCCTCGTGTAGCCTGGAGTTAGTCTGGTTCACACGTGCAACGGGGTCAGCTCATAGGAATCCTTATTTAAAAAACCCCAAACAACCAAGTGTACTTTTTACTTATGTTTCCTGATCTACCGGCTTTTCTCTCTCTTTTCCCTCCTTTCTGCCTGCCTCACTTGCCTTCCAGATTTCAGACTGTTTCTCTCTCTTGCTTTTTTCTTCCTGGATCATTCATTCTCTCTCAGTTTCCAACCTTTTACCTGTTTAAAATTTCTCCTGCAAAATTCCCCCCCCAAAAAAACAAAGAAGAGTTGGTTTTTATAGCCCGCTTTTCACTACCCAAAGGAGTCTCGAAGCGGTTTACAATTATCTTCCCCTCCCCACAACAGACAATCTGTGGGGTAGGTGGAGCGGAGAGAGCTCTGACAGAACTGCTCTGTGAGAATAGCTCTAGCCTCTAACAGAACTGTGACTAGCCTGAGACCACTCAGTTGCCTGCATATGGAGTAGGAGTGGGGAATACAACCCGACTCACCGGATGAGAGGCTGCTGTTCTTAACCACGACACCAAGCTGGTTTTCTCTTATAGCCCTCCTCATTTCACAATTACAATATGTACATGTGCTTTTCCTTTTTTGTAATTTATGCCAGTCTAACGCTGTAACAGATTCATGGAGGAGACATCTATCCATGGCCTGAGGAGAGCCTCCACATTCAGAGGCACTAAACCTCTGAATCCCAGAGCCAGGAGGCAACTTTCCAAAGTGGCCATTTTCTCCAGGTGAACTGATCTCTGCCACCTGGAGATCAGTTGTAAATCTGGGAGATCTCCAGACACCATCTGGAGGCTGGCAACTCTACCATTCCTTCAATTTGCAAAGCTTTTTAAACCTTTCTTTAAAAAAAAATCAAGTTACACTACTGCCCACATTTTAAACGTTCCTTCGATTTCTGCCGAAATGGGACTGAAAACTGATGAACATGGCTTGGATCGGGCCCCAAATCTTTAGCAGCAGAGGACTCCTTGTGTGTAGCACTCAAGGGCAGCCTCCTGACTGTCCTCTTTAAACAATCCCCCATGCCCACCTGCTCCAGGCAAGTCACTTTCTGACTCAAAATGGTGCTGGCCAGCTTGTTTTTTTTCCCCACAACACAGCTTGTCAGCGTCACTTCCGGCTGGGGGACTGCAGGAAAGGGAAATCCACCAGCATCTTCCCTTGGTGCAGGCCACTGGAGAAAGACCCAAAAACAACACAGCCGCCTGGCCGATTGGACCCAAGGACACCTAGGCTAGTGCCCTCTGCTTAACACCTTCTTTTGGTTAGATTCAAATGGGTAGCCGTGTTGGTCTGAAGTAGCACAATCAGAGTCCAGTAGCACCTCTAAGACCGACAAAGATTTATTCAGGGCGTGAGCTTTCGAAAGTTCAAGCCCTGAATAAATCTTTGTCTGTCCTAAAGGTACACCTTTTTGGTTGTTTACATCCGGTATGAAGGCATACTGAGAAATCAGCATTCTTTCCCTGTTGTTTACTGCTAGTATCTGGTAATTCAAGGCATGCTGCTTCTGAGCATGGGGGGTTACAATTGTCCACGATTGAAACCCCCAATAAAACGCCATTAAAATTAAAAAGGGACATAAAAATTACAATAGCTAGATCAACAAACATGGCGGTAAAAATCCACAACATTTCCCCCCATAAACATCATCCAATAGGGAAGTGGCAAGATGGGAGCCATAGCCCTTGCCGTAGGTAATCCTGGTGTACCGCTGCGATCAGATCTTCTACTCAGACCCCGGCCTCAACCATAGACCTGGGGGAAGAGCTCTGTTTTGCAGCCCCTGCGGAACACAGAAAGCTCCTGCAGGGTTCACAGATCCTCTGGGAGTTCAGTCTACCTGATTGGGGTCAGGACCAAAAAGGCCCTGACTCTAGTTGAGGCCAGTTGGGCTTCCCTGGGGCCGGGAATAACAAATTCGTTCCGACAGAGCACAAAGCTCTGAGGGGTGGGGGGCATAGGGCAACAGACAATCCCTCAGATATGTGGGTCCCAGACCGTGAAGGTCAAAATGAAACCTCGAACCAGATCCAGGCTGCAACTGGTAACCAATGCAGCTGCCTCAGCACAGGCTGGATGTGGGCTCTCCGAGATGTTACTGTGAAGACCCTAGCAGCTACATTCTGCACCAGCTGCAATTTCTGGATCAAGGACAAGGGCAGGACTACATGACCCTGGATATCCCTTTCATGATTCTATGATTCTAATGGCACATCAGAGACTGGATGATAATTGGCTACACTGGGTTTTTTTGTAGGGATTCTTTTTTAAAGCAGGGGATGGATAACCACCTCTTTGAGTGGCTAAAGGGGCTTTGAATTAGTGACTGATGTAAGTAAAGATCATTAAGATACATTTAGGCTGGTCCTGCATCAAGGAGGGGGTTGGACTAGATGGCCTGTACGGCCTCCTCCAACTCAATGATTCTATGATTAATGTAGTTTTTACATCCCCTACCTTGACACGGATCCAGACACTTGGATATCTCAACAGCGGCAAGACTAGACTACCGTAACATGCTCTTCCTAGGTCTTCCCTCAAAGTCAGAATGGAGATTAAGTTGGTGCAAAATGACACAGTTGTTTTTTTTTTTTCTGAGCTAGGCAGAGCGTGCGTATTATTTCCATTCTGTTGTGACCCCCACTGGCTGCTTATTTGTTACCAAACTGAGTTCAAAGCATTGACTTGCCTTTTGCCCCTCAGATCTTCTGGAAACTGCATCACTTCTTATGCTCCATAGCAGGGGCGGTCAAACTGTGGCCCTCCAGATGTCCATGCTAGCAGGGGCTCAAGAGAATTGTAGTCCATGGACATCTGGAGAGCCAGTTTGGCCATCCTTGAGCCAGTTTGGTGTAGTGGTTAGGAGTGCGGACTTCTAATCTGGCATGCCGGGTTCGATTCTGCGCTCCCCCACATGCAACCAGCTGGGTGACCTTGGGCTCCCCACAGCACTGATAAAGCTGTTCTGACCGAGCAACAATATCAGGGCTCTCCCAGCCTCACCCACCCCACAGGGTGTCTGTTGTGGGGAGAGGAATGGGAAGGTGACTGTAAGCTGCTTTGAGCCTCCTTCGGGTAGGGAAAAGCGGCATATAAGAACCAACTCTTCTTCTTCTTCTTCTCCTTCTTCTCCTTCTTCTTCTTCTTCTTCTTCTTCTTCTTCTTCTTCTTCTTGCACCATTGTGATGGCCCCACTCATCTGAGCAAGGCCTTCTGGAATACAGAGATCAAGAAGGTTTTTATTTCCATCCTTTCCCACCACCTATGCGAAACTGAATTATTCAAGAAGGTGGAATATTTTTTACACAGATAAAGAAAGATGCTTTGGCTATAGCAGCCATTCTCAACTGCTTTACCATTGAGAAACCCCTGAAACATTCTTCAGGCTTCGAGAAACTCCAGGAAGGGTGTGATCCTGCAAAATATGGTTGGGAAGCATAGCTCTGTACACTCCCATCTGGGGCTCCTTCCCTTCCCGCCCCTTCCAGGCCTATCACTGGCCACTTGGGGGGGGGGCATGGATAAACATGACCACGTATGGCCAAGAGGAGGTGGCTTGGAGTAGTGGTTAGAGAAGCAGTTTCTAACCTCGCAAGCCAGGTTTGATTCCCCACTCCTCCACATGCAGCCAGCTGTGTGACCTTGGGCTAGTCACAGTCCTGTTAGAAGTTGTTCTCACAGGGCAATTTCTCTCAGAGCAGCCTCACCTACCTCACAGGGTCTCTGTTGTGGGGAGAGGGGTTGGAAGGGAAGGCGATTGTAAGCCGCTTTGTGAATCCCTTGGGCTGTCAAAAGTGGGGTATAAAAAACCTTCTTCATATCACCTGATAATTTTTTTAATTAAAAAAATATAAACAATGAATTAACTCCCTTCCAGTTGGCCATCACAAAACTCCAGGGTTCCATAAAACACTGGTTGAGAAAGCTTGATTTAGACTGTAACCCACCTTGTGTCTCAATGAGAAACGTGGACTTTATTTACATCATTTATTTATATCCTTCTTTCTCTCCCCAGAAAGACCCCAAACGGCTTACACCATTCCCTTATGGTCCAGTTTTTCCTCACAACAACCCTGTGAAGTCGGTTAGGCTAAGACTCACCAAAATTACCCACTGAGCTTCCATGGCTGAAGGGGGACTCAGATCTGAGTTTCCCAGAGACTAGTCCAGCACTCTACCATGACATCACACTGGCTCTCCCGTGGGAGAAATGTATGGGGAAATCACTTCTCTTTGACAGAAAGATGGGTGGAAGCTCTAGCCCAGCCTTTGTCAACCTTTTGACCGTGGAGGAACCCCTGAAATAATTTTTCAGACTTCAAGGAGCCCTGGAAGTGATGTCAGCTGGCTACACCCTGGAAGTGACATCACTGTCCACACCCTTAGCTCTCTAGCTCCCTCCCCTCCCCTTTATGGTAGTTCTGCCTGTTGTAGGCTGAAATTCTGAGTAGAAGCTGAGATGACAGCCCAGACTTCCTCACCCATACGATGCCACTTCAGGGCTCCCACGGACCCCCTTCAGAACTCCTGTGTAACCCCAAGGGTCTACGGACCCCTAGTTGGGAATCCCTGCTCTTGCCAGTACATCATGTTGACTTAATGCAAAGAATATAAATAAACAAACAAAGGATCAATTATTTTATATTCTCCTCAGGGTAGGGACTCTTCCCCCTAACTCTGCAAAGCAGTTGGAGCACTGACAGTAAATATTATAAATATGTTAGTATTATTATTATTATATTATAATATCATTATTAATGTTATAAAGGGGCTTACTCTCCTCTCAGCTACACACCTTCATGAAGGCATGCATTTACACGCCAGCACGTCAGAGAGCAATCCGAGTGGTTGCTGGATCCACCCTCCTTGGAGAACAAGATCCCCTGGAGAAAGCGTGTGTTTACGGGAGCTGATGAGGGGACTGATGCAATTGGGAGGCATCAGTTACATGAGTGCACCAAACGGGCCGGAGACAAATTAGCTGGCATTTCCCGTTTGCTCGCCGTAATTTGCCACTGAGTATTCCCCCTCCTTCTTCTTCCTTGCCCCCCTGATTTGAACCTGAATTTCTAATGTTTAGGAAATGAAGCAGAGTTAATACTAATGACAATGAGGATCATGTCCCTTCTTATAGATGGTGGTAATCTTTAAGAGTGTCACAGTGAAAGGTGTGAATAGCTAGATGGGTAGATACACAGACAGATGGATAATAGAGAGAGAGATAAATTTAAGGACCACACCAATTTTAAGAAGACAACCCTGGCTGGGAAAGTGGTATTGTCCTTACTTGGTGTCAACAGTTTTGGTGCTACCACTTTCCAAATGTTCCTTTTGCGCAGAGATTTGAGTCTAGCACAGAGATGTGAGTATTCCTGCTACTTTTCAAATTAATCTGGGATTTTCCATGACTTTGTATGAAAAGTCATCTGGAATTACAGCATCCCCCCCCCCCCCCCCGCCTTGAACAGTTCTGACCCAACATGCTAGTCAGTGGGTAGACTTCAGGTTTCCATCTTCCAGGGGGTGCTGGAGATCTCTTGGGATGATTTCCAGGCAGGTCAGTTCCCCTGGAGAAAATGACAGCTTTCAAAGGGGAACTCTATGGCATTGTGCCCTGCTGAAGCTCCTCCCCTCCCCAAATTCAGCCCCCTCCAGGCTCTTCCCCCAAAAATCTCCAGGTGGTTCCTAATCCAGAGCTGGCAGCCCAAGTTTGTTACTATGGCAGATCCTGCCTGGAACTGGGGGGCTACCTTCCTGGGTCACACCAAAGGGTTGCCAGCTCCACATTTAGAAATACGTGGAGATTTGAGGGTAGAGCCACGGAGAGGTGGACTCAGAGATGGACCTCCATAGGGCGTAATGCCGTGCTGTCCACCCCCTGAAGCAGCCCTTTCAGATAAGTGGAGTAAATGTTTTAAATAAATCAATAAGGGATTTATGTAGTCTGGTGACCAGTTGTAATTCCAGAACTCCACCCCCACCTGGAGATTGGCAAGCTTGTGCCTTTTCCATTTCTGAACTCAGGAAGATCCCAAAGCCAGGTTGTGGTGAAACTAGCAGCCCTCCCTATGCCCCCGGGCAAAAGGGATTTTGGGATGTATTATGTGCAGATCATGGGAGGTGATGGTACTGCTTTACTCTGCTCTGGGTCGGCCTCACTTGGAGTCCTGTGTTCAGTTTTGGGCACCCCAGTGGAAGAGGGATGTAGACAAACTGGAGCGTGTCCAGAGGAGGGCAACAAAGATGGTGAGGGGTTTGAAGACCAAGACGTATGAAGAAAGGTTGGGGGAGCTTGGTCTGTTTAGCCTGGAGAGGAGACGACTGAGAGGGGAATCTGATAACCATCTTCAAGTATGTAAAAGGCTGCCATGTAGAGGATGGAGCAGAGTTGTTCTCTCTTGCCCCGGAGGGACGGACCAGAATGAATGAGATGAAAATAATTCTAAAGGAATTCCATCTAAACATCCAGAAGAAGTTCCTGACAGAGCAGTTTCTCAGTGGAACAGGCTTCCTCGGGAGGTGGTGGGTTCTCCATCCTTGGAAATTTTTAAACAGAGGCTGGATAACCATCTGACGGAGAGGCTGATTCTGTGAAGGCTCAAGGAGGTGGCAGGTGACAGGGGATGAGCGATTGGGGATGTAAGTGTCCTGCATAGTGCAGGGGGCTGGACTAGATGACCCAGGAGGTCCCTTCAAACTCTATGATTCTATGGTTCAGTCACCCACAGACTGCCCTTGAATATGGAGGTTCTGTGAGGGTTGGCCGAGCTAATTTCCCACAGATCTTCCTCTTTTGCCACTAATTAGTTTTCGTGATGGGCTTTTCTAAATCGTTCTGAGACACTCTTCCTCCCTCCCTGGTTTCCCGACAGAAACAGGCTCCTATTAAGCCTGGAGGGTGTTCATGTCGCTTCTTCCCAGGGACCACAAGGAAAGCTCGATCTTCTGACGCAGAGATGGCCTGTGCAATTAGCAGGGCTTTAATTAAGAAATCCTAATTGCTTAATTGCTAATAATAATTGCTCCTGGAGGAGGTGGGGTGGGGATCAAAAACAGCTTGGCTGCATTTGTCCTCTATGAGGATCCACAATTCACGAAGCTCTGGTTGTGGGAAAGAGAGAGGGGAAAAGGGACACATTCGGCCTCAGTTTCAGGGGGAAGTTCCAGTACACGTGTGTTTATGTAGCCCCAAAAAGTTAGCCACAAGGCTTCTGGTCACTGCTTTTAACCATGGTACATAGATGGAGGGGAAATGTTTTATTTTTACAAAAAGTATTTATTTTTCCATTTATACCCTGCTCCTCCCAGCGTCCCAGCTGAGGGTGGCATTCACCACTGAAGTCTATAAGACATACATAAATTTATCAACAGAATCATGGAATCCTAGAGTTGGAAGGGACCTCCAGGGTCATCTAGTCCAACCCCTGCTCACTGTAGGAAATTGACAACTACCTGCCCACCCACAGTGACCCCAATTTCATGTCCAGACACCATCATGGCCTGGAAGAGATTTGCCTTCAGATCTCAAAGTGACTACCGGCATTTTCCTGGGCATATCCTGGGCTTCCCCGGGGCCGGGGGCCTAGCGCCCATTTTATTTTAATTTAAAATGGGCTTTAGCCCTAGTTAACAATATAATTTAACTTAACATAATAGTAAAAATTTTAAACCATAAAATCTTAGAAACAATCATGACAACTGTTGAGCTGATTGCTTCATATAAGAGCATTCAGGTCTCGGTTTCAGGGGGTAAACTGATGTAGAGGAAGCCCGGTGTCTAACCAGAATCGTCTTGCTGTTTGTTGGCTCCAACCAAATACCTGGCAGAAGAGCTCTGTCTTACAGGCCCTACAGAACTGAGCCAGTTCCGTCAAGGCCCTTAGCTCTTTCAGTCATTCCACCAGGTCGGAGCCAGGACTGAAAAGGCCCTGGCCCTGGATGAGACTAGGCATTCTTCTTTTGGGCCAGTGTATTTGAACTGGATGCTCTTAATGTCCTTTGGGTTCGGGGTACAGTCAACCAAGCAGTCCCTCAGGGACGCTGGGCACTGACTGCATATGGCCTTAAAGGTAGCACCTTGAAGCAGATTCAGAATTCAACCGGGAACCAGGGCGGCTGCCTCAGGGCAGGCTGGATGTGGCTCCTCCAAGGTGTACGAATGAGGAGTCGACGCATTCTGGACCAGCTGCAGCTTCCGGATCAGCGTCAAGTGAAGGCCCACATAGAGTCCAGGGACCGGTACCAGTCCGTAGATCAGTCGGTACCGCTCCTCATCCTCCCTGGCTGCTGCCTCAGGGGCTGCCCTGCCATTCCGCCGCCAGCTCACCTTTGATGCTCTCCAGCGGCCGCCATGGCTGGGGCTCCTCCTCGGCATGGCACTGCTCAGCTGCTGCTAGCAGTGCCCCCCAGTGGTCGGCAGGAAGTCAGGGGCACCGGCGAGAAAGCAAGTGGAGCACGGGCTCAGGCGGCAGCGATGTCCCTCGGCAAAAGACTACCCCCCCTCCCGGGCCTCAGTAAAATTGTCAAGCGTTGATCGGTCCCTGGTGATAAAAAGGTTGGGGACCACTGCTCTACTCAACACAGGATCAGCCAAGCCTCCAGGAGGAGCTGTCCACCTGCTGCGTGAAATCTGCCAGTGAAGGGGAGCTCCCCACCTCCTTAGGCAGCCCATTCCACTGCTGAACGAGACTCATAGAAACCTAGAGTGGGAAGGGGCCACACAGGCCATCTAGTCCAACCCCCTGCTCTGTGCAGGATTAGCCTCAAGCATCCAGGATAAGGATCTTTCCAGCAGCTGTTTGAAGTCCACCAGTGAGGGGGAGCTCCCCACCTCCTGAAGCAGCCCATTCCACTGCTGAACTACTCAGACTGTGAATCCCCCCTCCCCCATATCTAGCAGGTACCATTCTTCATAGAGTTTAAATCTACTGCTGCGGGTCCTCTCTGGCATGAACAGGAATCTTTTCCTGTCCTCCTCTAATTGACAATCTTTCAAATATTTAAAGACAGCAGACATGTCCCCTCTTTACTGATTTCGTTGATTTGAACTATAGAAGGTTTTCTCCAAAACGTTTTCAATGTAGTCTATGAGCAACTTCCTTTGGGATAATAAATACTTCCCAAACACTTCATTGACAAAGTAGAATACTTAGTCAACCAATGTTTTTTTTCCTTTCTGTTTATTGTACTGGGTAGTCAACCTGTGGTCCTCCAGATGTCCATGGACTACAATTCCCATGAGCCCCTGCCAGCATTTGCTGGCAGGGGCTCATGGGAATTGTAGTCCATGAACTTCTAGAGGACCATAGGTTGACTACCCCTGCTTTACACAATATAATTTCTTCTTTGTATGAGCTTTCTACAGTATATAAAGCTGATTACCAAATGTAGATTAGTTAGATCTCTCATATTTCCAGTAGCCACTTATGGCTGTGAAAATTGGACGACGAAAAAAGCAGACAAGAGAAAAATAGATTAATTTGAACTTCAGTGCTGGAGAAGGCCTCTGCAAATTCCACGGACAGCAAAAGTCACAAGCAAGGAGACACTACAACGCATAAAGTCTGCTCTATCATTGATAGGCAAAATCACAAAACTTTGGCCACATCATACGATCCAACTCGACGGAGAAAGCAATTATGCTAGGACTGGTCACCGGTAAAAGGGAACCAGGCTGACAAAGAACGCGGCAATTAGGTAAGATCAAGATGGACATTGGCCAGAACATTACACCACTAAAAGAAACAGTGCAAGATTGAAAATCGTGGCAACAGTTGTGCCTTAGGATCAGCAAGAGTTGGACTGGACTGAATGGCTGACCTCCTCCCCCTGCCTATTCCTGTTTCTTTTGCCATCTTGCCCCCACCCTGGGCTGGGCACTGACATTCCCCCCCCCCTCTAGCTGGCAGCTCAAGAATGGATCTAGCACCATCTGGAGGCCTTGCCAGCATCTGTGTTGCTGCTGCAGGCAGCTCCCGCACAGCCAAGGAAAGCCTCCCAAAGGTCCTATCTCCAGCAAGAAGCCAAAAGACTCCTGTTATGTCTGTGGACATTTGACAGCAGATGCAAATGAAGGCTTCTGCCAGCTTGTGAACTAACCAATCCGGTGGGCCCGTTAAGGCTGATCCTGCGTTGAGCAGGGGGTTGGACTAGATGGCCTGTATGGGCCCTTCCAACTCTCTGATTCTATGATTCAATCAGACTGTCCGGCTTGGAGCCAATCAGGGGCTTGGGCAGGCTGCCTGAAATGTATAAAAGTGCCTGAGCGTGCCTGTTTTTCCTTGTTTGGTGTTTGGAGTTGATGTTGGAGTGGCTAAATAAAGAGAGCTGCTTTGAAGAATTGGAGTCTGTGTTTACCGAACCTGCAAACTTAATAACTGCTGTGTAAAATTCATACCCCGAGTCACTATATACCGTGAGCACTGCATGGTCAGCGTTATCAAGTCTTTATAAAGGGTTTGACTGCGGGCTGGAGATTTCCTGGAGTTGCAACACATCCTCAGAACAGAGATCCATTCTCCTGGCTGCATTGGAAGGCAGACTCTATGGCAGGGATTTCCAACTAGGGGTCCATGGAGCTCTGGGGGAGCTCTGAAGGGGTCCACAGGAGCTCTGAAGTGGCGTGGAATGGGTGGGTCCAGGCTGCTGATTTTTAACCTCCTAGTCTTCTACATGAGGTAGAGCTGCCATTGAAGTAGTGAAGGCTGTAGGAGAGAGCAAATGGACAGCTAAGGGTGCAGACAGTGATGTCACTTCTGGGGGTGTGGCAGAGGTGTGGCCAGCTGACATCACTTCCAGGGCTCCTCAAAGTCTGGAAAATTATTTCGGGGCTCCTCCAAATAGTTGAAAAAGGCTGCTCTTTAGCATTATATTAGATGCCCAGGAGATCAGTTCCCCAAAAAGTGTTTTGTTTTTGATCTTTCACTGCCTCCTATAACTTAATACAAAATCGCTGAACGTGGGCTTTTCTCTAGCTAAAACCTCGTTATATTTTTGTTTGGTCCTCCTTAATTGGGCTAGTGACCATTCATCTTTGTCCCGTCTCAAATTTTTTTTTTTACATTCTCTACACTCACCATCGAACCAAGCACTGCCCCTATTAGGAGTTGAGTTTTGACGTTTCTTGGGCACGAACAGAGGCTTTAAACCATTTATAATTTCCACGTAATGGCTTATTGTTTTGCAGCCTAATATTAGGTTTTCACTTGCATGTAGCACAGATTCGTCATTGACCAGAAATTGGAGGATTACAGTTTGAAGTTGATCACACCATTTAGGTTTTCTGTGCAGCCCAACATTGGGGGCAAAGAAATAAATCATTCCTGCAGCTGATTGTAAGCCTTAAAGGATTAGGGTCACTAAAGAGTATTTCCAGCACTTCGAACTGGAATATACTAGGTTAGCAATCCCCAAACTGTGGGCTGCGGACCACATGTGGTCCTTCGATTAATTGGAGGTGGGCTGCGAAGGATGCCTTCTCCCCCCCCCCCTTGGCCCTTTACTTCACCCCCCCCCCGGCCCTTTACAACACACTTTGGGTGTCATTGTCTCCCATCACTCCCAGATGGGACTATCTCGTTGCAGAGAAACAAGCTCAGGGTTCCGATTGATTTGTCATTGTCATGAGTTCATGAAAATAAAATGTTCCTTATGTTCATTGTTGTGGCGTGTCTGTATCTAATTTTGAAGGGATGTTTAAACATTACCATAACGATCAGAGAGCGTTATGGCAGTGGTTGAGAGTAGAGGAGTAAACTGTCGTCCCCCCCCCCCCACCGGGCCTCAGTAAAAGGCATTGAGTGGTCCCCGGTGAGTGGTCCCGGTGATAAAAAGGTTGGGGATCACTGTACTAGGTAACAGACCCATTAATACAGCAATATAATCTATAGTGCTGGCATGTTTAGCAGATAAATAGGTAAACATTCCCCCTGACAGGTCAAATTTTGTACCATGTAGGATATATAAATTAAATGACAGAAACAACTCCAAATTTTTTTTCCTGGCTTGTTTATCACCTGTTTATCCCTAGGGAAGCACTCCACAGAGACCCAGTTTGCTACCTGCCCATTAATCCCCACTCACTGGAACATCTGATTCAAACCAATTCTTGAAACCCTGAAACCCATGGGAATCTGGAGGCAGAGCCTAGCGAATGCCAGAATTCCCAGTGGAGTATAAAATGCCACACAGACCATCCTCCAAAGCTGCTGACCCCCCTCCCCAGAAGCGTTAGGCCTCATCTGGAGGTTCTATAGATGAGAACAAAACAGGGAAAAGCATATATTTGTTGTTTGATTATAGCGGCTTGAAAAAGGCACTACTAAACGGGTAAATATAGCTGTATTACGTCTTGTTACAATCAGTGTTTACATCTCCTTCAATCAACCTAGAGAAATATTATGATCAGCGGTCACCTTTCTGGAATTGCACGAAGACAATGTTCCCCAACTCTGCTAAGCTTTGCAAAATATAAAGATCATGAAGCAGCAGACAACGCAAATGAGTTTTGATCACAGGAAGTGGGCTTTGTCCAGAACAAGTTAGGTTTTGGGTCGTGAGGTGATGTTTGTGTTATTTTTGTGTGTTTATGTTGGTTTTGTTATTTGTATTTGAATAAGCAGGATGTTAAAGGCTTTCTCCTTGCTTTGTTTTTGTTAAATGCCTAGGAAATAATTTTTTGGCTAACGCTATCTTCCTTAACTTGGATTCAAATGGGTAGCCGTGTTGGTCTGAAGCAGCACAATAAAATCAGAGTCCAGCAGCACCTTTAAGACCAACAAAGATTTAATCAGGGCGTGAGCTTTTGAGTGCAAGCACTCTTCCTCAGACTGGAAGAGTGCTTGCACTCGAAAGCTCACGCCTTGAATAAATCTTTGTTGGTCTTAAAGGTGCTACTGGACTCTGATTTCCTTAACTTGGTTTTGTGTAGATATTATACTTATTTCTCTCCCCTTCCCAAAAATATATTGTTCACTGCTAAGCTATTATTAGCCTCATAAAGACAGATGAAACTGTGATAAGTGTTGGAGCATATTGACAACAGAGATTTGTGTTAAAAATAGTTTATATATTTTTCCCCATAAAGATTGAAATATAGAAATAGTTTTTGAAACTACTATGGGTTGAGTACACTGGGTCTCCGGTCTTTCTGGCACCCTATTAGTTGTCCCACTTGGTCGTAGCCAAGCCCAGCTAATAGTCTCCTCGGGAGCCAATCCCGCCAACGTGCGCATCATTTCCTCTCCAGCAAGGCTGCATCCCAGGAAGCACAAACGCAAAAAACAAAAGACTTCATTCCGCCAACTGCAAAAGCGGACGGCGCCAGAGACCTTCCACGCGCGCTGGATAAGGCGCCGATTTCCCAGCGCATCATCCAACATGTGCTGCGACACCCTGCAAAAAGAGCTTTTTCCAACACTTACTCCTTGGAAGTGCAAGTGCATTATCCAACAAGTAAGTGCATCATCCAAGATGCGCCGCGACACCCTGCAAAAGAGCCTCATCCAACATTAACTGGTTGCAAGCGCAAGTGCATGGTCCAACACGTGCGTGCCTCATCCAAGACGCGCCGCGACACCCTGCAAAGGAGTCCCTTCCAACAACAGGCCCTGCCGGGAAGGACATTTCCCAACGTGCGCCGCCACGCCCTCCAAAGGAGTGCATCTGCGGGTGGGGGGGGGGCAGGAATGCCCTTCCCTCCCCCAAGGCCTGAGCCCAGACCTCCCACCCGCCCCCCTGCTGGGGTGTCTCGCCTGGACGGGAGGGGGCAGGCCGTCGGGGCTCGGCGAGAGAAACGGACCGCAGATCCCCTCCCTCCCTCCCTCTCCTCCTCCCCCGGTGCGCGGCCGCCTTCTCCTCCTCCTCCTCCGCTTGCACCGCGGCGCCACTTCGCCCGGCCGGCCGCGCAGCATGGCCGCCTCCTCGTACGGACCGCGCGCCCTGGCCGCCTTGCTGCTGCTGGGCGCCGGGGCCGGCTTGCTGGCCGTGCTGGCCTCCATGCTCATCTTCCAGCTGCAGGCCGGCGGCGGGGCCGGGGGCGGCCTGCCCGAGGGGGCCCGGAGAGTGCTGCTGCCCGCGGCGGCCGTGCTGGCGTCCCTGTGCCTGGTGCTCAGCCTCAGCGGCCTCCTCGTCAGCCTCTTGCACGGCTACTGCGGCGCCGAGCGGGGCGCTTCGCCCGGGGGGCTCGACAGGTGCGTACGGCGGGGGGGGGGGGAGGGAGGACCCCGAGCCCCCTCGAGGGAAAGGGAAGCCCCTTCAGTGCCCCGTGATGCACACCTGGGATACCGCCCTTGAGAAGCAGACTTCCCCGCTCCGCGCAGTGCAAGGACGCTTTGGAGGTGCATCATGTGCGGTTCCGTGCCGTTTTCATCGATCCGACTCGAGGCGGAGCAGGGAAAGGCGGGCTTTTAAAAAAAAAGGCTCTAATGGCGTGCGTCTTATTGCGCGGTGCGCTTTGTTTAGGGTGGGTGGGATGTCCCAGAGGGGTTCTCTCCTATCAGGATCCTGCCAAGACGCACACCTGCTTTGGATGAGAGGGGGTTAACCGTTTGAGGCTTCCTTTAGGGTCACAGGACAAGGTGTGGGGTGGGAGAGCATCTGCTTTGCATGCTGAAGGTTCGGTCCCTGGGATCTCCAGGTGAAAAGACCAGGCAGGAGGTGATGGGAAAGACCCCCTGAGGTACTGGAAAGCTATGAAGGGGGACCACAGCTCAGTGGTAGAGCATCTGCTTCACATGCAGAAGGATCAGACAGGAGATGATGGGAAAGAACTTCCCCTGAGGCCCTGGAGAGCTATGAAGAGGGACCATAGTTCGGTGGTAGACCATCTGCTTTGCATGTTGAAGATCCCCGGTCCAGTCCCTGAGATCTCCAGGTGAAAGGACCAGGCAGGTGGTGATGGGAAAGACCTCGGCTTGCAACCCTGGAGAGCCGGTGCCAGTCTGAGTAGACAGCACTGATTTTGGTGGACCAATTCCAGTGGGTTGCTATTTTTTCATCCAGTGGTACCTTCAACAAAGTTTTATTCTGGGTATAAACTTTGGCTTGCGTACAAATTTCGGAGATCCAGGTCGGCAGCCGTGTTAGTCTGAAGCAGCAGAGCAGAGTTTGAGTCCAAGGGCACCTTTAAGGCCAAAAAAGTTTACGTCTGGGTGTAAGCGTTGGTGTGCATGCACACTTCTTCAGAGAGACTCAGGGGGGGGGGTCACTGCGTTGGTTTGAAGCAGCAGAACTACGTTCAAGTCTGGTGGCATCTTGAAGACCAGCAAAGTTTTATTCAAGGTACAAGCTTTTGTGTGCACCCACAATTATTCAGATACAATGAATTGAAATTTCCTCAACCATTACATATAGGTACAGAGAGAGTGGGGAGGAGTTCATTGCCAGGAAGGGCTAGTTGATGGACCAAGTTCCTGATCCAATATAAGGCAACTTCATGTTATTCATAGCCCGGTGTCACCTTTTTATGCTCCTTTTGGTGGAAGGTTCATTGGTCCGGATGCATGCCAATAATTCACCATGTGCAGCCTCATGCCAGTTACCAAAAACGCCTGATTCTTCAGACTTTATAGACTTGAGGGCATGTACAAAAATGCAGTTTTGTCCATTAACCAAAATAATGTTTTTTGGGGAGGACTTTGGGAGGCCTAGCCCATTAAGAACAGCTGGGAGAAGAGGAGTTGTTTTGTGTACCCCGCTTTTTACTACCTGATGGAGTCTCAAAGCGGCTTACAATCGCCTTTCCTTCCTCTCCCCACAGCAGACACCCTTGAGGTAGGTGAGGATGAGAGAGTTTCTGTGCTTCTAGCTGTTCATTACAGTATAATAATAATAATAATAATAATAATAATAATAATAATAATAATAATAATATTGTTTGCTGGCAAATTCAACTTTCCCACATGTGACCTGAAAGAGAACCACTCGTCTCTGGTGAGTAGGAATTGCCTCCAGGTAACCAGCCATCTCCTTCTGGGCTATATCTGGAGGTAAGCAGGTGGACTGAGGACTTCTGCAAAATCAGTCATGGTTTGTTTTGTCCTTTTTTTGTCCTTTGACAAATCATTAACAAAAATGCATTTGTCCCTAACAGGAAGGACACCTATTACATGCAGAGGCACAGCTTGAGTCCGCTGTATTCACACACCCAAGGTCAGGGTTGGCATGTTGAACAGTGGATGGTTAAGGCCACAATCCTATATAGACATAACCAGGAAGAAGTGGGAACAAAGCGGGACTTGAGTCCTAGATTTGAATAGAAAACCAGTGAGGGACAGTGGGTAGAATGTAAGGCTAAGATCTGATTGATTGATTGGTTGATTGATTGATTGATTGATTGATTTCCTGCCACTCTCAACATGCAGCTCGTGGTGGGTCACAAAATTGATTACAATAAAACCCCCATAAAATCCCATTAAAATAACAATCTGTGTTCAAATACCCAATCAGCAAAGAAATTCACTGGATGATGCCCCCCCCCAACCCACCTCTTAGGGGTTTTGTGAGGGTAATACGAAGGGGAAGAAATTCCTGTCTGCTCCCCTTAAAGAAAGGGTAGAATGAAAATGTGACAAAGAAAAATGCCCAAGGATGCCCTATAAGTGCCTTAGGATCTGGTAAAAAGGAACATCTTGTGGTTGGCTTATTGATCTCTTACTTAAGATGTGTTCTACTTTTCAGTTCAATATGTTCAGAATAAGAATCATCCCAATCTGCTCCGCTTAATATATTTCTGGTAACGGATTGGAGGAGGAGCTGGTCTCATGGCTTAAGTGCCACTCAGCACTTAACGCCCACTCAGGGTGGTTGTCCTGCCCCTGAGTGCTTCCTCCTCCAACCAGCTGGCCTGTCTGTCCAGCGGCCAGCCAATCACCTTCCGTCCCCCACCCCTGATCACCCCCTCCTCCTTCCACTTCCTTCTGAGGCTTGGAGGCTGCAGATCCCTGGAACTAGATGACCTCTGTGGCCCCTTCCAGCTCTAGGATTATATGATGTTGTAGATATTATCCTCCAAAGCATCCATTTTCTTCAAAGGAACTGATCTCTACAGTCTAGAGATAAGCTATAATTCCAGGGGATCTCTTGGTCCCAGCTGGAGGCTGACATCTGTACAGACTCTCCTACACCTGGTGACCCTTCAGCATTCTACTTTAATTTAAAAAATGCTTGTTTAGTGACGCCCATCTGAAAATATCGAATTGGCGGGCCACAGCAGGCGAGAAGGGCTCATTGAGGTTTCTGCTCACGTTCTGCATCTTTCCCACACCAGCCGCTGTCATACCAAATTACCACTTCAGATTTTCTGGGTTTTTCTCCCACCCCCACCCCCACCCCCCATGCTTGGGACCTTTGCAAACAAAGTTTGTACTCACCCACTTTAATCCCCCTTCCCCTCCCCCTTTATGCAGCCGCCCAAACAAAGCCCCTTTTATTCGCACAGAGGAGGAGTGGGGTGGGAATCAGGCAGCGTTGCCAAAACTTTTCTGTGCGGCTCCCTGCAAAGATGAATTTTCAAAACATGGTTATGCCAGAAACCAGCTCCCCCCAGTCCCACCCCAGCTTCATACCCCAGGCTGAACACTTTCCAACTGAGATGCAACATTAGCTTGTTTGAAATGCCAAGGGGGCAGGGGGGGGGCGGTGGGGATTTATTTTAGGAGGGGAGAAATTAGTTTAGTAACGTGACATTATTTTAACAACAGTCTGGCGGATCGTTGAGTCCCCTTTTAGCGGTCCACAGTTTGTAGGTCTTATGCCTTACAAAATAAGTTTCTTTCTCAAGAGCATATTTTGTATCATGCAGAACTGGTAAAGAAGAGGGGGGATAGAAAAATTATTTGACCAAGGGGACATTTGGCCCCGAAACAAAGGGAATGGCGCAACTACAAGGGTGGGTTTCAGAGAATACTTGAATGGGCCTACAGTAAAAGAGCTGAGTTCGAGTCCAGTAGGACCTTAGACCAACCTTTCTCTATGGGGGCCACAGAATGAAAAATGAGAGAAGGGGAGGGGTCCAAAGGGTTTAGGGGGGGCCAGGGAATGGAACCGATGAACTTATCTTTTGGTCATGTGTGCCGCCATGACTTGCTAAAAAGTTCGACCTTCATCAGTGGAAAGAAAACAATGAGTTGGGAGACCCAGGTTTACACAAACACGCAAAGTGGCCTTACGCTGAAGGAGACCCGGCTGGGAGCAGCTCCCCAGGGTCTCTGGCCGAAATCCTTTGTATCACCTTTTGCCTGATCCCTTTAACTGGAGATGCTGGGGGTTGAACCGGGGACCTTCTGCATACCAAGCAGATCAAATCCTCAACTCTGCCATGGAAGCTGCTTGAGTCCATCACTTTCAGCCTGACCAACCTCACAGGGATGTTGTGAAGAATTAAATAAGTAATGAGGAATATGTGCCTATTGGGTTCTCAGAATCCTCATAAAATGTAACAAGCTCTTTTTGTTGCTGCGAGATAAGGGAGAAAGGGTTTAAGTGTTTTTGTACCTGCTTGGAGTTGTACGTTAATAAATCTGAATCTGAATAAGGGGGAAAGGAATATCTTCAAAGAAAGAGGCTATATCACTATTGCAGAGAAGCCAGCTTGGTGTCTTGGTTAAGAGTGGTGGCCTCTAATCTGGAGAGCCAAGTTTGATTCCCTGCTCCTCCACATGCATACCAGCTGGATGACCTTGGGATAGTCACAGTCCTGTTAGAGTTGTTCTCACTGAGCAGTTCTCTCAGAGCTCTCAGCCCCACCTCCCTCACAGGGTATCTATTGTGGGGAGAGGAAGGGAAGGCGATGGTAAGCTGCTTTGAGACTCCTTCAGTTGATGAAAAGTGGAGTATAAAAAAACAACTTCTAGATTACCAGTTTTTTAAAAAAAGTGATCCTGGGGGAGGGAATGGCTGCAGAGGGCATGGAATATGTCAGGCAGGGAAAGAATGGCCCAGAATTTCCTGTGATGGCTACCAGAATATTGCAGGAAGCAGGTATGGGGAAGCTTGCTAAGAGGCAACCCAGGAAAGTGCACAGAAGCACCCCTGTCGTTTCCCAGAAGCCTCCCTGCCAGGGCCCATAGCCGACAAAATTCAGTGACAGAAAAGAAAATTGGCTCATCCTAATTTGTGTTGTTGGCTGTCTCACAGGGCTGAGTGGTTCCTGCTGGACACCCGCAAGGTGCGCCACGTGGCCGTGGGCCTCTTCTGCTGCGGAATCTCTGCCTACCTCGCAGGTAAGTTGGACTTTTCTTTGGCTGTCAGGGGCAACCGCATTACGCAGAGCCAAACGACAGCATTTTCTTCAGTGGCCATACTGGATGAGAAGGAGAGGCTGATTCTGTGAAGGCAAAGGGGTGGCAGGTACAGTAGATGAGCGATTGGGATGTGAGTGTCCTGCATAGTGCAGGGGGTTGGACTAGATGACCCATGAGGTCCCTTCCAACTCTATGATTCTATGATTCTAAGGTGGAGCTGGCCACAAAATGGAGTCCATGGCTCACCTGCAAGCACCCAGTGAGGATCCTTAAGTTGTTGTGGCACAGCCAGTCAGATCTCCAGTGGCCAATCAGAAGCCTTGCTTTTGAGTAGGGTTGCCATGTTCCCCCTTTGGCACTGGCAGAGTTGAGAAACTGCTGGAGATTTGGGAAAGGAGCCTAGGGAGGACCTGTATCTCAGTGGAGGACAATGCCATATGCAGGGGTGGCCAAACTGTGACTCCAGATGTCCATGGACTACAGTTCCCATGAGCCCCTGCTCATCCTGCTAACAGGGGCTCATGGAAATTGTAGTCCATGGACATCTGGAGAGCCACAGTTTGGCCACCCTTGGCATAGGGATGGGGCAAACACACACTGTTTGAGGTGCAAAAGAGCTGTTTGCAAGGTGCGGAGTTGGGTTACTCTGTGTAGTTCTCTTCTCTCCCAATCCTTCACATGGCTCTTGACTTTACCCTTAGCAGTTCCGCGATTAGCAGGTTTACTATGTGTTGGGGGGGGGGGTGGTAGGCCCCTTCCTGAATTTTTCCATTTTCATTTTTTAAACGGAAACAAAAATCACGCAGCAAGTGGCTTACTAGCTACTAAATCTGCTTCCCATCTTCCACGGCCCTGGGATCTCTGACCATCGTTGGCCCATTTTATTTGTACAGGTGATTTAAATGCTTATTGCATTTGAATCGCTTCACACATTCTATATGTCTCTTCGGCACCTGATACTCAGAGGGATGCTGCCTTTGGGCATGAAGCGATCCCAGAATAACCACTGGTGAACATCCCCCTCCAGGTTCGATTCTGCACTCCCCCACATGCAACCATCTGGGTGACCTTGGGCTTACCACGGCACTGATAAAACTGTTCTGACCGGGCAGTGATATCAGGGCTCTCTCAGCCTCACCCACCTCTCAGGGTGTCTGTTGTGGGGAGAGGAAAGGGAAGGCGACTGTAAGCCACTTTGAGCCTCCTTTGGGTAGGGAAAAGCGGCATATAAGAACCAACTCTTCTTCTTCTTCTTCCATAAATTTGGCCGAACCCATTCAAAAACCATATAGACTAGGGGCCACTGTCGCATCCTGTGGCAGGGAGTCCCGCAGGCTAACGGCTGCATTAGCGTTGAGCCACCAGAACGGCAAATGCCCCTCGAAGCCTTATTATCTCTCTGCTCTTCCTCCTAGCTCTCTCCATGTACATGCTCGTCTCCTTTGAGTTCGAAACCGGGATCACCAGTGCCTGCATCCTGTCCTCGGGCATTCTTGTGCTGCTCATCACAGTGACCCACGTGCTGATCCGAGTGTCCAGAACCACGTGGCGCACACAAGGGGAGGGTTCCCACACCCTGTACGAAAACGACTCTGCCCGCGGCAGTGAGGCCCCCATCGCCCACCTCAACAACGCCAAGAATGTGGTTCCGCCAAGGCCGAGGCCAGAGATTCACCGGGAGTTTTCATACCCGCCGTACGCAGAGCAGAAATCCCACCTTACGACCCCGGCGAGCAGTAATGTCACCTCTTCGGGGAGCCCTGTGGCAACCCCTGAGAAGGGGAGCTACACCATCCCCAGAATGCACCGGACGCTGTCGGCTGAGTCAGGCCTGCTGGAGGCACATGGGAAGCCGTGGAACGGAGTCACGCAGGAGATGAGGAATGTCTTATCCCGGAAGCTGGTCCGCTCTGGGAAAGATTCGACTCTGGTGTAGGCCTCTGAGCAGGGAGTGTGAATTGCGGCATAGGTCTTCGCAAAGGAAACAGCCTCTTGTAGGACTCCAAGGATCCTGCTCCAAAATCAGGAACCTCTGTGCCTTACTAGATGAGACCCAAATGTCTCTTTCAGTAGCCTGTCACTCGATTTCTGGGCATTTCCCAACAGGAAAGAGGAGATGTTGGGTAAGTCTACACTACAGGTCCCTAATCATTTGGAAGAAGAGTTGTTTTTTATACTCAGCTTTTCACTACCCGAAGGAGTCTCAAAGCTGCTTACAATCAGCTTCCCTCCCTCTCCCCGTGGCATCTACCCTGTAAGATAGGTGACGTGGAGAGAGCTCTAAGAAAACTGCTGTGCAATAACAGCAGCTTGCAATCGCCGCCCCTTCCTCTCCCCTAAACAGGCACTCTGCGAGTTATGTGAGGATGAGAGAGCTCTGATAGAACTGCTCTGTGAGAACAGCTCTAACAGGACTGTGACTAGCCCGTGAAAGAGTGGGGAATCAAACCCATCTCTCTACCGCTCTTAAGCACAACACCAAGTTGGCTCTCTATATATTGCTATAGCGGTATAGCAGTCTATCCCGAGAAAACTTCCGGATGAAGCAAAGAGAAAAGTTTATTTTGCACAAAATAGGGAGATCAGAAAGAGGGCTGAAACTGTGATCTTTGCCTTCCCGGAGCTGGAGAAAAAGTTTTAATACTCTGCATTCCCACACTTTTACAGTATCCATCACTGATTAGTACACGCAGAGATGCTAAACATTTAGAATGATGCTGGGTTAGTCAGATACCAAATCCTTTTTTTGGATTCTGCTCCTATAGGTCAATAGAACTTTCACTCTGGTGTTAGAGTTGGGCATCAGAACATCACTTCCAAAATAATTCGCATGGGGATGGCCCTTGGATGGGCACATCTTCTACCTTCAGTTGGTAACAACTACAATACGAGGGAACAGTTAACCTAATAAGCTTGTTTGGGTACTGCTATGGGGCACGCAGTGTACAGGCTGTCTCTGCTTTTTCACAATGACCTCCTTGGGTGAACTTTGGCACCTTCAGTCAGCCTGGGCCAGAATACATGCTGGTTAGGATTCCGTGACAATGAGCATTCTTACTAACTACGGATCTAATAGGAAACAATCCTACAATTTTTACAAGGCTAGCTTTCCTCAAGTATCTTCTCTCACCACTGCGGTCCCTCTCCTTCCCAGGCTATACTCCCAAATCTGTAGGAGCCTCACAACATGAAGTAGGAATCCTACTCCGACCCGTCCCCTGCCAGTGGCTGGGGAGACCTGGCAACCCTCCGCCCAGAGGAAGCGCCAGTGCAGAGAAGGGAAGTAATTTTTTAATTAACTAGGGAAAAAGGGTGAGATAGAACCAGCTGTCCCAGAAACAATGTTATTTGAACGTGCTCAGCTAATTGGATCTCTGGTGGCTAACCACAAGCCCTGCTGAGCAGGAGCCCCACTTGTATCCCCCCCCCCCATGGTGTAAAAATACTAGGCGGCCACAAGGAAAGGTGTTGGGAAGAACAATGGCACCCACGGGCACCGTGTTGGGGACTCTTGGTCTACACATTTCTGTCCTGCCCTTCCTGCAACTGGTTCATGACAGTGTACAGGGTTGGCCGCTCCTTCATGTTACCCTCACAATTGCCCTATGAGGGAAGGGAAGGCCCAAGGTCAAACAGCGAGTTTTACATCGGAGTAGGGAATGTGAAGCTGTTTGAAAGCTACCAACATCTCTGGGTTGGTTGGGGTCATCCCATTGGAAGACTGCTCCCCCACATTTTCTAAATAGAAGAAGAGTTGGTTCTTATAGGCTGCTTTTGTCTACCTGAAGGAGTCTCAAAGCGGGTACATTCACCTTCCCTTTCCTCTCCCCACAACAGACACCCTGTGAGGCAGGTGAGGCTGAGAGAGCCCTGATATCACTGCTCAACAGTTTTATCACTGCCTTGGCGAGACCAAGGTCACCCAGCTGGCTGTATGTGGGGGAGTGCAGAATCAAACCCGGCGTGCCAGATTAGAAGTCCGCACTCCTAACCGCTACACCAAACTGGCTCTAAATAAACAGTCCCAGATAGTTATGGAAGATCTCTTTTTAGCCGTTCTGGCTAATGGTCCAAAACATATACAGCTCTCCTGCAAGAACATCTCCTGCTCTTCACCAGATTTGGAAATGTTTTGATGTGAAAACATCTTATGCGGCAGCCATAGGGAAAATCAGCTGCAACTAAAATATGTTACGGAAGTAATTGCCGATCGGCAAAATTTAAAGGACACAGAGACACAAGCTGTACACATCCAGGAGGACGGTCACAAGGTGTGCACTTCCCTGGCAAGCAATACTCTGTACATTATGGCCACACGCCATGAGCATAACACTCCAGCACTGCACCACAAAATCTCCATTAATTTTTGGACAATTTCAAAACTCTGAAAGCCAAATGTTTTGTCTCATCGAGAACTTTAATTGGGCATAAAAATAATTTTGCATTTAAAAACTGTGATTTAAAAAATTACAAATACGGAGTTTTAATGTTTGATGCTTTTACGTATATCTTAAACGACAATCAGATTCTTGCAGCTCTTTTTTTAAGTTCTGTTTTTTTTTTAATTCAGTGTGCTGAATTCTGAGCACCAGCATTTCTTTTCTAAGCTGAGAGAAAGGATATTTTCCATCAGGGTCAAGTAGGCCTTTTTCAGAGAAGAATGACTAGAGATTGGTCTTTGCCAAGACTGGGGGAATCCTTGTAACCGAGAATAATGGAACTTCAGACTTTGTGCATCGTTAAATAAAATTAACGCAGTGCTCAGTTCCGTGTCACTGATTTAGAGTCAGCATGTCTTCCTTGTATGTGTTAGTTTTGTACCTGCACACCTCTGAGGAAACAAATCCCAAGCAAACACTTTAAGGCAGGGGTAGTCAAACTGTGGCCCCCCAGACGTCCATGGACTACAATTCCCATGAGCCCCTGCCAGCAAATGCTGTATGTTTGACTACCCCTGCTAGCTCAGAACAAGGATCCATCTTCTCCAGAGCTGCCTATTCCCCCGAAGTGGCCAAGGTGATGTTTTGGGAAGCCCGCAAACAGATCAACAGGATCCCCTTGCTTCTTCTCCCCCCATCCTCCATTTACTGGATGCTAAGGTGAACTGCCTCTGAATACAGTGGTTCTATTCCATCCATATGTTTAACCGTCATTCTCTTTGGGCCAGGAACTTCCTCATTTCCTTTTAAGCATGGATGTGAAGCTCTCAAGTTCATTCAGTTCTGATGTGTTTCCACTGACGATGCATTTGTTTCCTTAATGCGGGGCCATTTTGAGCTTGTGGGTACTTTTGGGATTCTCGCACAGGGTGGTGCATGCAAATGCAAAATGGCTGCCAGGGGAGGCGGAGCCAACCACGAAAATATCACAGAGGTCACATATCACTTTTGTTAAAATGTCAGTATTTCTCAGGCAGGTGAATACTTTTAGAAGACACGCAACGGACACCCTGTGAGGTAGGTGGGGCTGAGAGAGCTCTGAGAGAACTGAGTGGCCCAAGGTCACTCAGCTGGCTGCATGTGGAAGCGGTGTGAGGAATCAAACCCAGCTCTCCGGTTTACAGCCCACCACTCTTAACCATCACACCAAGCTAGCTCTTAAAACGAACATGTTTCAAAATAATTTCTTGCCTGCAGCTTCAGTATGGCCAATGAGATTTCCACCAACCAATTAGAAGGCCCGCTGGGCAGAAGCACCACCTCCTAAAACCACTACAACAAGCTGGCTCTCAGAAGAAAAGGAAGGAGGGGAGAAAAAAGAAAGGAATAGAAAGAGAAGGGAGGGGGGGGAAGAAAAACAGGTTTGGAAGGAAGGAAGGAAGGAAAAAGTGAAAATTAGGAAGGAAGGAAGGAAGGAAGGAAGGAAGGAAGGAAGGAAGGAAGGAAGGAAAAAGTGAAAATTAGGAAGGAAGGAAGGAAGGAGAGACAGACACAGGAAGCAAGGAAAAGAAAGGTAAGAGGAAGGAAGGAAGGGAAGAGGAAAAGGAAAAGAGAAAGGCCGAGACAGGAAGGAAGGAAGAAGACACAGAAAGTTTTATGTATTGTTGTTTGTTCTTATATAAACCACCCTGAGCCCCCGGGGAGGGCGGTATATAAATATTATAAATAAATAAAATAATAAAAAGCAAGCAAGCAGAGACCGGAAGAAAGAAAGAATCCTGGCATAGAAGTAGGTAGAATCAGTCCCCTGGGAATTGGCAGTCTTATAAGATCAGTTCTTCCAAATATTTAATAATTTATGAAAACAAAACACAGGATTGTTTAACAGCTCTGCAGATGCTCCTCTTGCACTTGCATAAGCCGGGGGGGGGGGGGGGTGAGGCTCCTGTACATGGAGGGTGGGTGGTTCAAGAAGCTTCCCTGCAGCCGTCTCTCTGGAGCTACCTGCGGGTGGAATTCAGCTGTTCTTTCACGACAATGGCATTGCGGAGTAGCCCGTCGATACTCTTGAAATAAACGCAGCTGTCCTTCATGTTCTTGATGGCGCTGGAGCAGAAGAACAGATTGGCCAGAATTCAAGGTGCTGTAAAGCAACAAGGACCCCCAACCCTCCTCCCGGCCTCTTCTAGAGAAATTCTAGGGGACACCCCCCCCAAAAAAGAAAAAAAAATCCTAGACTCTCTCCCTTCCAAGAACTCTCCTTTGCATCAACTTTTAAAACGGGTCTGGCACCTGATCTGTTAATAACAGATAGATACTTAGCAGTTTTTTTAACCTCCAGCCCAGAAATAAAAATCAGACTGCTACATTTCTGCATGCAAGGCTACACAGGAGCAGAGCTGCACATTTTTAAAAAGAAAACTAGTATACTAACTTGCTGCCACAAGATGATCCTAGCCTTTCTGTGGGCAGGCGTTCGGGTGGGCCTGCTCATACCCTTAACAGCCCGTAGGGGGAGATATGGTTCCAGAGGAGATTTCCTACCAATTTAGCCCAGCTTTAAGGAATTTTTTAAAGTAGCAGAGTTGCTAGTCCTCATTGTTGGAGAGATGCTTGAACACAGCATGGGCAATATTAGACGAGGTCCTAGAAACTGTGCCTGAATAAAATTGCCAAGAGCCGGGTGGGAGGCAGCTTGGGCACACAATTTCTTCCCCGTGACCAGCAGAGGGAACACCGGTCAATACTTCCCAAGGCTTCCACCCACCCAGGAGCTCGAGTTCTGGGTGCAAGTGATGGTGGTGGAGGGTGCAGCCCAGGGCAAGCTTCCTCACAGTACCTGCAAGCATATTCCACAGTGTAGATGGCTCCTTGGCTCTGCTCCTCCCAGCTCTGCATATCAGCCTGAAAGAGAGAGAGAGAGAGAGCTGGTGGATCCCACTCATTTGGGAAAAGCAGGAAGTTTCCCCCAGTGGCCCAAACATCTTCCTCTCTCATAGCTCTGGTGCCCTTCCGGGAAATCCCTGCCAACTGCCAAACCCGAACCTGGTACAAACTCCCTGACCATCCGTGGCCTATGCTGGCCTCCCATTCTCATATCCCTAGACACCTCTGCCCATAAGGCCGGACGCGGTCTGGGTCCTGTGTATCCGAGAGACTACCTATCTGTCTATATCCTCCTTAAGAGTGCTTTGCTCTACAAATACCAACCACTTGGGGGTCCCTGGCCCCAAAGACATTTGCACATCTGGGCCCTGCAGGAGCAAGACAGAGCTTTTCCACGAGGCTTTTGGCTGGGGCCAAAGTTAGCATCTATCTGCCTTCCTACCAGGCCCCACCTATGCGTTGACTTATTATTCAGGTAAGAAGCCCCCGACGGTAGTCTGGTCTCTGGGCTTGGGAACTGTCATTGCCGATATTTTTAACCTGTTTTGTATTAGTTATTTTAAATTAATTTAAACTCCAAATTATATTTGTTTATAATTATATATTATTCCATAGACAACATTGTACAGCACCCAGAGTTGGTTCCCTAGGAGAGCAATATAAAAATCAAATGAAGATGATAATAATAATAATAACAACAATAATGATGATGATAATGATAATAATAATATTTAGTGCCCCTTCGCTTCCCCTTGAAATTCAGGATTTTAAAACTTATAGCACTTAGATGTTAACTTGTATATTTATATATCTATTGTCTTCTTTGTATTTTTATTTAAATTTAATACACTGCATATTACAGAACTGCTATTTCTTAAAGGCATTAACCTGCTATGTTACAATACAGAATGAGAAAAACAGATCTTTTTTTTCTGGAAGAAAATTTCACATCACATGTTTTCCAAAGTATCAATTTACAGTTTGCAGGTTATACATCAATTATTTCTTTCCATCTCATTTTCTGCTGATCAATATTTTGACCCAAGTGGGAAGGGTGGCTTATAAAAATAAAGTTATGATGATATTGTATAAAATTGGACTCCGTTTTCTTCTGAAGTATGATGTTAGTCTGTTGTGCGTATTTTATATTATTGCAGGTTTTAAATTATTTGTCAACTGCCCTGAGCCCTTGGGGAAGGATGGAATATCAATACAAAAATAAAATAAATAAAGCTGCATTCTGCAGTGTTTGTTTTGGGAAAGCCCCCTGTTGCATCTTTCTCTATCAGTGGGACATGCATATGCCATCCACTGACCACAAGGGAGCATCAGAGGCTTGTCAACTCCACGTTGGAAATTCCTGGAGATTTGGGGGTACACTCTGAGGAGGGCGAAGTTTGGGAAGGCGAGGCCTCAGAAGGGTCTGATGCTCAATTGCTCACCCTCCAAATCAGCCATTTTATCTGGGGGAGCTGTTCTTTAAAGATTGGAGATGAAGCATAATTCTGAAAGTTCTCCAGGCCTCACCTAGAGGTTGGCAACCATAGAACAACAGAAGCTTTCAAGAGAGACACAAGCGGTGAATGTATGTCTTGGCTGGCAAGGTGCACCCACTAAATGTCCTTATTTTGGCTATCCAGTGACCAATACTGAAAAAAAAAGAATTAAAAGTACTAAAAGCATTTATAGTGAATAATACTGAAAACAAAGTTCTTTCCTTATTGAGAAACTAGTAGTAGAGCCCGCTGAAACTAAAATTCAGCGGGCGCTAGGGGCCTGGGGAGCTTCCCCCCCCATCTGGAAAAAAGCTCCCCAGGCCCCGCGGATCGCGTTCCCTGGGGCCTGGGGAGCTTTTTTCCTTCCTTTCAGGGTCGGGGGGGGGGGGAGGAGGAAAAAAGCTCCCCAGGCCCCAGGGAACGCTCTTCGAGCCGCGGATCGCGTTCCCTGGGGCCTGGGGAGCTTTTTTCCTCCCCCCCCTCCGACCCTGAAAGGAAGGAAAAAAGCTCCCCAGGCTTCAGGGAACGCTCTGCGAGCCGCGGATCGCGTTCCCTGGGGCCTGGGGAGCTTTTTTCCTCCCCCCCCACCCGGAAAGGAAGGAAAAAAGCTCCCCAGGCTTCAGGGAACGCTCTGCGAGCCGCGGATCGCGTTCCCTGGGGCCTGGGGAGCTTTTTTCCTCCCCCCCCACCCGGAAAGGAAGGAAAAAAGCTCCCCAGGCTCCAGGGAACGCTCTGCGAGCCGCGGATCGCGTTCCCTGGGGCCTGGGGAGCTTTTTTCCTCACCCTCCGACCCGGAAAGGAAGGAAAAAAGCTCCCCAGGCTCCAGGGAACGCTCTGCGAGCCGCGGATCGCGTTCCCTGGGGCCTGGGGAGCTTTTTTCCTCCCCCCCCCCCCCCGACCCTGAAAGGAAGGAAAAAAGCTCCCCAGGCTCCAGGGAACGCTCTGCGAGCCGCGGATCACGTTCCCTGGGGCCTGGGGAGCTTTTTTCCTCCCCCCCCCCACCCGGAAAGGAAGGAAAAAAGCTCCCCAGGCTCCAGGGAACGCTCTGCGAGCCGCGGATCACGTTCCCTGGGGCCTGGGGAGCTTTTTTCCTCCCCCTCCGACCCGGAAAGGAAGGAAAAAAGCTCCCCAGGCTAAAAGCATTTATAGTGAATAATACTGAAAACAAAGTTCTTTCCTTATTGAGAAACTAGTAGTAGAGCCCGCTGAAACTAAAATTCAGCGGGCGCTAGGGGCCTGGGGAGCTTCCCCCCCCATCTGGAAAAAAGCTCCCCAGGCCCCGCGGATCGCGTTCCCTGGGGCCTGGGGAGCTTTTTTCCTTCCTTTCAGGGTCGGGGGGGGGGGGGGAGGAGGAAAAAAGCTCCCCAGGCCCCAGGGAACGCTCTTCGAGCCGCGGATCGCGTTCCCTGGGGCCTGGGGAGCTTTTTTCCTCCCCCCCCTCCGACCCTGAAAGGAAGGAAAAAAGCTCCCCAGGCTTCAGGGAACGCTCTGCGAGCCGCGGATCGCGTTCGCTGGGGCCTGGGGAGCTTTTTTCCTCCCCCCCCCCCACCCGGAAAGGAAGGAAAAAAGCTCCCCAGGCTCCAGGGAACGCTCTGCGAGCCGCGGATCGCGTTCCCTGGGGCCTGGGGAGCTTTTTTCCTCACCCTCCGACCCGGAAAGGAAGGAAAAAAGCTCCCCAGGCTCCAGGGAACGCTCTGCGAGCCGCGGATCGCGTTCCCTGGGGCCTGGGGAGCTTTTTTCCTCCCCCCCACCCCGACCATGAAAGGAAGGAAAAAAGCTCCCCAGGCTCCAGGGAACGCTCTGCGAGCCGCGGATCACGTTCCCTGGGGCCTGGGGAGCTTTTTTCCTCCCCCCCCCCCACCCGGAAAGGAAGGAAAAAAGCTCCCCAGGCTCCAGGGAACGCTCTGCGAGCCGCGGATCACGTTCCCTGGGGCCTGGGGAGCTTTTTTCCTCCCCCTCCGACCCGGAAAGGAAGGAAAAAAGCTCCCCAGGCTAAAAGCATTTATAGTGAATAATACTGAAAACAAAGTTCTTTCCTTATTGAGAAACTAGTAGTAGAGCCCGCTGAAACTAAAATTCAGCGGGCGCTAGGGGCCTGGGGAGCTTCCCCCCCCATCTGGAAAAAAGCTCCCCAGGCCCCGTTCCCTGGGGCCCGCGTTCCCTGGGGCCTGGGGAGCTTTTTTCCTTCCTTTCAGGGTCGGGGGGGGGGAGGAAAAAAGCTCCCCAGGCCCCAGGGAACGCTCTTCGAGCCGCGGATCGCGTTCCCTGGGGCCTGGGGAGCTTTTTTCCTCCCCCCCCTCCGACCCTGAAAGGAAGGAAAAAAGCTCCCCAGGCTTCAGGGAACGCTCTGCGAGCCGCGGATCGCGTTCCCTGGGGCCTGGGGAGCTTTTTTCCTCCCCCCCCCACCCGGAAAGGAAGGAAAAAAGCTCCCCAGGCTTCAGGGAACGCTCTGCGAGCCGCGGATCGCGTTCCCTGGGGCCTGGGGAGCTTTTTTCCTCCCCCCCCCACCCGGAAAGGAAGGAAAAAAGCTCCCCAGGCTCCAGGGAACGCTCTGCGAGCCGCGGATCGCGTTCCCTGGGGCCTGGGGAGCTTTTTTCCTCACCCTCCGACCCGGAAAGGAAGGAAAAAAGCTCCCCAGGCTCCAGGGAACGCTCTGCGAGCCGCGGATCGCGTTCCCTGGGGCCTGGGGAGCTTTTTTCCTCCCCCCCCCCCGACCCTGAAAGGAAGGAAAAAAGCTCCCCAGGCTCCAGGGAACGCTCTGCGAGCCGCGGATCACGTTCCCTGGGGCCTGGGGAGCTTTTTTCCTCCCCCTCCGACCCGGAAAGGAAGGAAAAAAGCTCCCCAGGCTCCAGGGAACGCTCTGCGAGCCGCGGATCGCGTTCCCTGGGGCCTGGGGAGCTTTTTTCCTCCCCCTCCGACCCGGAAAGGAAGGAAAAAAGCTCCCCAGGCTCCAGGGAACGCTCTGCGAGCCACGGAGCGCGTTCCCTGGGGCCTGGGGAGTTTTTTTCCTTCCCCCCGACCCTTAACAAAGCTCCCCAGGCCCCGGAGAAGGCGAGCCGCGGCTCTGGGGGCTCCGTGGGGCGGCGGCTCCGTCTCACGTCAGCTGTCTTCTTCTGAGGCGGCGGTGGCGGCAAGTAGGCTCTCTTCTTCTCCGACGGCGGCGGTGGTGGCGGCAGGTAGGCCTCGGCAGCAGCGCAAAGGAGCAACTGCGAGCCGCGCTGTGCGCGGCTCGCAGTTGCGCGGGGCTGGGAATCGGAGGGACCAATCGGCAGGCGCCGATTGGTCCCTCCGATTGGTCCCTCCGATTGTCTGTTCGGAGGAAGGGTCCAATCCGGACCCTTCCTCATCCCGGACAGAACCCACCTCAGAACGCCTTACAGTATTATTTAGTCCGTGGCGCCCGCGGCGCCTCGGGCGGTGTTAAGATGGCGCCCGCGGCGCCTCGGGCGGTGTTAAGATACTTTCCTTCCGCTTCTTCTCCCTGATGATTTCCCAGAGCTCACCTTTAAAGTCTCCAGTTGCCCCTGCCACCCATTTTTTAAAGCTAAAGCCTGCTAATCCATATAACAATAGAATTAACAGCATATTGCCATAGCAATGAAGTCACAAGGTAGGCTGCATGAAAGACGGTAAAAAAATCCAAACAGATGTGTGTGTGTGTGTGTGTGTGAGATTCCAGACTTTGGTCCCCTCCATCCCTTGTTTCCCTGCAGCTTATCAAAGAGATGCAGTGCACTCAGATAAAGATATTAGGGATTAGGAGTAAATCTTTAATGAAGATCACAGTCGCTTAGGGAATGTCAGGGTGACCTTCATTGGTTGGCCTTCAAGCCAACCTTCCCCCAACATGTCGTTATTAATATGCAAAGTTAACGTAAATAAGAGACTGGCGAGTCAGGTAGCGCCTTCCTTGGCATGGTTTGCAGTATCATTTTCACAGCTATCACTGCCAAAGGGGTGTGGGATCCTAAGGAACGTCTAACGCAACTCTGGAACATCTATCAGGCCTGCTTCCTCCACTGATTGATGATGATGTTAGCCATTCAGTTGAGTATGACGCTTGGCTTTTGGCCATGACTCTACTGTCGCCATGATTTCCAATCTTGCACTGCTTCTTCTAGTTGTATAATGTTCTGACCGGTGACCATTTTGATCGTATCTAACCACTGTGTTCTTTGCCAGTCTGGTTTCCTGTTACCACTGACCAATCCTAACATAACTACTCTCTCCATTGAGTTGGATCATATGATATGGCCCAAATAAGCGAGCCAGAGTTTCGTGATTTTGCCTGTATATGTATATGTATATGTATATGTATATGTATATGTATATGTATTTGTATATGTATATGTATATGTATATGTATATGTATATGTATATGTATATGTATGTCAAAAGGCTTTCCATTTTGCATGACCCATCATGAAAAGGGGCTAGGAGCTTTAAAAACTACAGAAGTCCTGCACTGGGAATCTAATTCATAAGCAGCCTTCTGTCTATGGTTTCAGCAAACATTTTGGACCGATTTCACAAGGGCTAGAAACTTGCTTAGTTAAAATGGAAAATTAACTTCCATGAAATCAGCCTAGTATGCAGCTCTGGCTACTTCCCCCTTTTGATAAATCAGAAAACAAGCTTGGGGGAGGGAGATAACATGACGTGCTCCATGCTGAATCTTTTGCCCCTGGACCAAACTATACATTGTTCAAGTAAGTGACCTTCATTGCCTTAAGCCTGTACTTCCTGTCTTACATTCTGCATTTGAAAAAAGGGGGTTTCAAATGCAGTTCTCTAGTTCTCTTACTGAAGTTCAGTGCTGCCAGAATCTCGCACAGGGAGTAAGCCAAGTTTCAGGCTCTAGCCTGACATGTTCCTTTTCTAACTGCAGGGGATGATTCCGCCACATGATTCCTCACCCCCACCACTCCCAGTTGCCCATTTCATCAGCTTTGTGTGAGACCTGTTCCCCACTTCTTCCACCCTCAACAATTAGATATGGAACAGAACTTGCCTTATGCTGGGCCAATTCCGGGAGGGATCGTCTGACATGCTCTTGAAGCCGATACAAAGCTACAGAAGGTTCATTGGCCAAGACATACATGCTCTCTGTAAACTTGTCCGTCACTATAAACAAGGAACAAGACTTCTCTTTAGGCCCATACCAAGAAACAGTTCACCGGCAACAATTCAGCCTGTTAGGCAGCTGTTTACTGGCATGTCTAATGCAAGCTAATACAACCAATACAATCTGTGAGTCTTCCTCCATTCATTTCCAGGGCATTCCCACCACAAACTGAAAGATAAAGGTTAAATTGGAGCACTATAAGATCTTATTTATGTTTTAATTATAATGTTAATAGTAAAGGTATCCTTTGTGCAAGCACCAGGTCATGTCTGACCCTTGCGGTGACACCCTCCAGTGTTTTCTTGGCAGACTCAATACAGGGTGGTTTGCCATTCCCTTCCCCAGTCATTACCATTTTACCCCCCAGCAAGCTGGGTACTCATTTTACCGGTCTCGGAAGGATGGAAGGCTGAGTCAACCTTGAGCCGGCTGCTGGGGTCGAACACACATGTATAAATATTGTGTAATAGGAACCCATGGTTCCTAGGTCCCATCTGGCCACCAGCAGTGGATGGAGAGAGTAGAGTTGTTAGTTCCTGGTTGGGACACTTCTGGAGATTTGGAGATGGAGCCTGGGAAGGACAGGGATTGATCTCTGTAGAGGAGGTAGCGATGACCACAGGCACAGACAGCTTTGAAAGTGGACAGTCTATCAGTCACTATTAACCACAATGACAAAAGGAAACTTCACATTCAGAGGCAGTCAGCCTCTGCATCCCAGAGCCGGGAGGCAACTGCAGGGGAAGGCCTTGGGCTCTAAACCCTCTTATTGACTGTCCAGAGGACAGTCCTATGTGACTGTGAGACAGGATGCAACTCGATGGACCACTGTCTGGTCCAGCAAGGATCTTATGTTCTTACATGGCTTGATGCTACGGGGTTGTACTAGGGTCACCAGGCCCATCCTGGTGACCAGAGGATGGGTGGTAGAGTAGGCAGATCCAGGTTGGAAAACTGAAAATTTGGGGGTGGAGCCTGGGGAGACCTCAGTGGGGCACAATGCTATACAGCCCACCCTCCAAAGAATTCATTTGCTCCAGGAGAACTGATCTCTGCAGTTTGGGGATCAGCTGTAATTCCTCGGGATCCCCAAGTTCCACTTGGTACAATCAAGAGAGCCAGTTTGGTGTAGTGGTTAGGAATGCGGGCTTCTAATCTGGCATGCCAGGTTCGATTCTGTGCTCCCCCACATGCAACCAGCTGGGTGACCTTGGGCTCCCCACAGCACTGATAAAGCTGTTCTGACCAAGCAGCAATATCAGGGCTCTCTCAGCCTCATCTCCCTCACAGGGCATCTCTTCTGGGGAGAGGAAAGGGAAGGCAACTGTAAGCCGCTTTGAGTCTCCTTCGGGTAGGGAAAAGCGGCATATAAGAACCATCTCTTCTTCTTCTTCAACACCATGGAGTCCACACTTCAAAGCACCCACTTTCTTCAGGGGAACTGATCTCTGTAGGCTGGAAATGAGCCTGGAGGAGACCCCCAGGTCTCTCTTGGAGACTGGCACCCCTATGTGAACCGCCTGGAGCCTGCTTGTGGAGGGAGACGGTTTATAAAACCAATAATAAATCTGCAATTGTATCAAGGCTTCTCCCCATCATCGGTTTCCACCTGAAAAAAACAAAACCCAGCTGTTTTAAGGGATGGACTCATCTGAATGACACCCTGATAAAGTCCCTCTTCTCCCCACTCCCAAGTCCTCCTTGCCCCCAAATCTTCAGAAACTCCCTCCATGGGAGTGGGCGACCCTAACCTCTCCCCCAAGAATACCACCCCCCCATCACCACCGTCGCCCGGAAACCATTTAGCGTGACACAACCCGGAAGTAGCCCTCTCGCCATTACTGTGCCCGTTACCTTTCTTCACTTTCAGCTGCATTTCAGGCTCCTCCATGGTGTCCAACGAGTCTGAATGGGACTGAGAGACCACCGGGGCGGAAAGCGAAATGCGCGGTAGTTTCCGGGGGCCGCGTGCAGTTCCGTTAAGGCGCCGGCTGGGAAACAGAGACCGGCAACAAAGGTTCTTATCCTCGCGCCTCTCCCTACGTCCTCGGACTCAAACCCGCGGTCTCGGGCGGTGGGAAACGCTCTTCCTTGCAGCCTCCATCCCCCCCTCACACTGGTGCTCTCTTGCCCGGCGGGGGTGGCCAAAATGCGGCTCTCCAGATGGCCAGGGACTACAATGACCATGAGCCCCTGCCAGTATGGCAGGGGCTCATGGTCATTGTAGTCCCCGGCCATCTGGAGAGCCATAGCTTGGTCACAACCTGCATTTATGGCAAGCAATGGTGGGTGTCAGTTTGTCTCAGTGCTGGAAGGGAACCCAGTGCTCGTGGGTGCGTGCGGAGTGCATTTCTTTCCTGGACCCCATCCTGACGCCTGTCCGCTTAAATGAAAGGGCCAGGACACACCCACACCCGGTATGGAAATGGAGGCATCATCATCATCATCATTATTATTATTGTGTGTGTGTGTGATTGCATTTCCCAGGGAACGGGTAGTAGGCAATTTTAACGAAGCGCTTGATGCCGACAGTCTAAAATGAGTGTTTCCCCCCCCCCCTCCCGGTGGTTTTGTTTTATGCATGTAAATTGCAACATCAAACCACGGAAGAGGCATTTTCAGAATAAACTTAAAACACAGCACAGTTTCATTCACCCAGAAGCTCCCTGTATTGGCACTAGTCCGGAATATTTTTTGATATCCTATATATTTTTAGAACTGGAAGCTCCTTCTCGGTGTTCTTTCGCCACCCCCTCCTTGCTGAGCTGCATTTTTTTTAAAAACTATAATTCAAAACGGAACTCCGGCAGGGGAATAGAGACTATACCACTAGGACAGTGGTTTCCACTCGGGAGTGCTGCACCTGATGACTTTCGGCCTGCCGTGCTATTGCATGGCCTCTGCTTGATCAGGAGATCCTTTAAAACTCTGCACATTGGCACGAAAAAAGGCATCTCCTGCAGCACCATTAAAAAAGAGCTGGCGTTTTAAGACCATGCGGGGGGGGGGGGTCCCCAGGCTTCGCGATCCCTCCCATTAACAACAAAGCCTCCCTCACTCAGCCCCCCTGTAGCTCTCCCCCTGGCAGCAGGAGGAGCTGCCCCCAAAGTTCAGGTGCATTGTGGGAAGAGAAAGTTGCTTTCAGTTTTGCACCCGAGGAAGAGGAGAGGCAAGGAAGACAAGCTGCAGTGAGTAAAATTCCATCAAGCAAAATTCTCCTTCCCCCCTCCCTCAAAAAAGCTGGGCTCTGGGAGCCGTCTGGGGCTGGAATTCATCTCGGAAGGTGGGCTTAATAAAACAGGGCCAGTTGCCAGAGCTGATTTGGGTGGGAAACGATCCTGTCGAAATGGATCTTCAAAAGAAGGGGAGGTGCTGAGTGGGATTTGTGATGAATTCCTGATAAGATAGACTGCACCTTATGGGAAGCTGCTCTACAGAAACACCTGTGTTTCGTCTACTCTCTCGTGCCTTCATCCCACCAGCAATGTTGATTCTGCAGAAGTTATCTACCTTGATCACCTGGGCATACAAGATCCGACAAAAAGCAGCAGCTATCCCCCTCTGCCTGGCCGGTTACTCTCACCAACTGTTAACTGGCTGCTTCCTCCCCAACCTGGTTTCCAAAGCGTACTTAATTATCCCATAACTGAAACATGAAATTATGCCACGTTTGCTCAGTTGAATTCAGATTGCCTTTCCGGATGGCATTGACTGTGCACACTGTGAATGCCAAGTGTCATCGATTTATTTATTACATTTATAGACCACTCTCCCATGCGGCTCAGGGTGGTATATAAATGCTCAAGCTGAGCATAGCACAGGATCCCTCCTGCCCTTAAAAAAATTAGCTCGGCATATCTTCTAATGATACCGCAAATGATGTGTGCCTTCCTTTCATGGCAAGCCATTTGGGGTAGCAATCCATTGATAAACGTTTGAAGCCAATATCTTGTTGTCTTTCTAGGCACCCTGGAGGCTGCAGACCCACTAAGGACGGCACCACCCATGGGAGAATGTGGGGCAACGCCTGGAATGTTGGCCAGGGGAGCTGAGAGTGACCAAGGAATCCCCATCTCTGAAATGATGCAAACCACCTTAGTGAGAGACCTGGAGGCATCTGCGAGCGATGGGGACGAGGCGGATACTTCAATAATCCTGCATTTGCAACCCTACTCAGAGGACACGGATGACATACAGCCTGGTCAGGACCAGACAGCTTTGAATGGTGAGTCAGAAAAGATGGGACTGTGATTGACAAGAGGTCAAATCAGACCCTGTTTTCCACCAGGCTTCTTGCACAAGTAATAGAGCAATTCTAAGCAGGTCTGATCAGAATCCAACCAAAGGTTATCGTGTGGGGCTTACTCCTAGGAAAGCATTCTCAGGCTTGCACGTTCATTTCTGAGTGTTGGCCTGTGTTAGTGGGAGTCCACTTATGAGGGCATATAAGAATCTTCTTCTTCTTCCTCTTCTTCTACTTGGTGAGGGAGGGAGAAGGAATGTTGAGGATCAGCTCCAGCCACAACCTCTCCATTGGGATTTTAATCGGGGTCATAAATTTTAATGTCTAGAATTTAACTTTTTATTGTTTCTTATGTTGTTACGCACCCTGAGCGTTGGGAGGGTGAGATATTAATACTAATACTAATACTAATACTAATACTAATACTAATACTAATACTAATACTAATACTAATACTAATACTAATACTAATACTAATACTAATACTAATACTAATACTAATACTAATACTAATACTAATAATATTGAGGGAGGCCAGTATAATTTCTGGATAGCCCTGGCCTTAACCATAAACCTGGCAGAAAAGTGCCATTTTGCAAAATGTGGGGAACTTTGATAGCTCTGTCAGGGCCCAGATTTTAACAGGCAGCTCTTTTCTCCAGGCTGAGGAAGGTCCTGGCTCTAATCAAGGTCAGGCAAACTTCTGCCGTGGATTACCAACAAATTGGTGTTAGCAGGGTATAATGCTGTCCGAGGAATATCTCAGGAGAGGCGGTCCCTCTGGTATGCACACCCTCCCTAAAAATTAGATTTCCAGCATGTATTTATTTATTTATTACATTTCTATACCACTTTCCCTTGTGGCTCAGGGCAATTCTCAGCATAGATGCACAAGTAGCGGTAGATGTTATTAGCTCATTGGCCCCAACGGAAAACTTGGTGGAAGAGCTCCATTTTGCAGGACCTGCGGAACTGTGCTAGCTCCAGCAGAGTCCAGATCTCCTCTGGGAGCTCATTCCACCAGATGAGGGCCAGGACAGAGAATTTAGAGCAGGATGGGGGGATTGTAAATAAAGATGGCATCTCTTTTTTGGGGAGCAGTTAAACAATTTTGGGGAACAGTTAAACAAGGGAGGAAGGATTACCCGGGAAACTACAGACCAGTGAGTCTGACCTCTGTTGTGGGGAAGATAATGGAGCAGATATTAAATAGAGCGATCTGCAAACATCTGGAGGACAATTTGGTGATCCAAGGAAGTCAGCATGGATTTGTCTCCAACAGGTCCTGCCAGACCAACCTGGTTTCCTTTTTTGACCAAGTAACAGGTTTGCTGGATCGGGGAAATTCGGTTGATGTCGTTTACTTGGATTTTAGTAAAGCTTTTGACAAGGTTCCTCATGATGTTCTGATGGATAAGTTGAAGGACTGCAATCTGGATTTTCAGATAGGTGGATAGGGCATTGGTTAGAGAACCGCACTCAAAGAGTTGTTGTCAATGTTGTTTCATCAGACTGGAGAGAGGTGAGTAGCAGGGTACCTCAGGGCTCAGTGCTCGGCCCGGTACTTTTTAACATATTTATTAATGATCTAGATGAGGGGGTGGAGGGACTACTCATCAAGTTTGGAGATGACACCAAATTGGGAGGACTAGCAAATACTCCGGAAGATAGAGACAGAGTTCAACGAGATCTGAACACAATGGAAAAATGGGCAAATGAGAACAAGATGCAATTTAATAAAGATAAGTGTAAAGTTCTGCATCTGGGTCAGAAAAATGAAAAGCATGCCTACTGGATGGGGGATATGCTTCTAGGTAACACTGTGTGTGAACGAGACCTTGGGGTACTTGTGGATTGTAAACTAAACATGAGCAGGCAGTGTGATGCAGCGGTAAAAAAGCCAAATGCCATTTTGGGCTGTATCAACAGGGGCATCACATCAAAATCACAAGATGTCATAGTCCCATTGTATACGGCACTGGTCAGACCACACCTTGAGTACTGTGTGCAGTTCTGGAGGCCTCACTTCAAGAAGGACGTAGATAAAATTGAAAGGGTACAGAGGAGAGCGACGAGGATGATCTGGGGCCAAGGGACCAAGCCCTATGAAGATAGGTTGAGGGACTTGGGAATGTTCAGCCTGGAGAAAAGGAGGTTGAGAGGGGACATGATAGCCCTCTTTAAGTATTTGAAAGGTTGTCACTTGGAGGAGGGCAGGATGCTGTTTCCATTGGCTGCAGAGGAGAGGACACGCAGTAATGGGTTTAAATTACAAGTGCAACGATATAGGCGAAATATCAGGAAACAATTCTTCACAGAATAGTGCAGCAGTGGAATAGGCTGCCTAAGGAGGTGGTGAGTTCCCCCTCACTGGCAGTCTTCAAGCAAAGGTTGGATACACACTTTTCTTGGATGCTTTAGGATGCTTAGGGCTGATCCTGCGTAGAGCAGGGGGTTGGACTAGATGGCCTCTGTGGCCCCTTCCAACTCTGATTCTATGATTATCGTTTTTTTGCCTGCAATTACAGATGGTGGGATCCTGAAGCATTCGACCACTTTGACCAACCGCCAAAGGGGCAACAGAATTTCTGCCTTGCCAGCTACCCTGGACAGTAAGTATCTCCTTCGGTGGGGCCAGAAGATCCACTCACATCCACAGCATCTGGTTTGTGAAATTAAAGCCAACCGAGGGCTTTGGTCGGTGAGAGAGACCGGGTGCTGCTGTATAATTCAGTTTCAGTCCATTCCAGCAACCAATTTTGCCATTTCACACAGTCAGCTCCAGTTGCTTTGAAAATGGGCTGAAATGTTGCTACTGAGTCTATGTGAAAGGGTCCAGAGAGAGAGGGGCAGGGGGGAAAGAGAGAGGGAGGAGGAAGAGGGGGGCTTGCATGACTCAAGACCATTTTGAGAGCTCTGTTGTTTTCCACAGAATTAATTCCAGTCCAGGGTGTTTTACCCTTCAAAATGAGAGCCAGCTTGCTGTAGTGGTTTGAGAGCGGTGGTTTCTAATCTGGCGAGTCGGGTTTGATTCGCCGCTCCTCCACATGCAGCCAGCTGGGTGCCCTTGAGCTATTCACAGTCCTGATAGTGCTGTTCTCACAGAGCAGTAGTGTCAGGGCTCTCTCAGCCACACCTGCCTCACAGGGTGTCTGTTGTGGGGAGAGGAGGGGAAGACTTTGAGACTCCTTTGTGTCATGAAAAGCAGGATATAAAAACCAACTCTTCTGCTGCTGCTGCTTCTAAAGCAGCTTGCAGTCCAGGGAATTTTACCTTTCAAAGGCAGCTTCCAGAACAGAGGTCCTGTCAGGAAAATATTTAAATCAAGATCCAAATCCTACCTTTCTGCTGCTACAATAGCATTGCTTGTGACTTGAAAAAAGATATTTTCATGATTAGAATACTAAAATAATGAGTCCTTCAAAACACCCCAAACTAACCCCTTCCTATGCCCTGTTGTTGGCCCTCTGGAGTTACTGGATGGCTGCAGTGTGCGAAGGACCCCTTGTCTGATCCAGCAGGGCTCACCTGATGGTCTTGTGTTCGCAAGGATCCTTGCAGCCGACTAAAATGAAGAAACCCAAAGGGCCAGGTGCACAGTGAGGTTCAGCGGTTGACGAAGTTTACCCGCGACTAAACTAAACAGATTTTGTACGCTGAGTCAAAACTGGTTAAGCAAAGGAAGAGGCTTGAGTGTCTCAGTTCCTTTTGCATAACACCAAAGGAGCTTTTGAAGTAAGCGTCCGAGCGGAAACCACAGGCTTGATGGCTGAGTTGCTGTTCTTTCTTCTGATCCCTACAGCCCTGTCCATTTATCAATTAGCAGCTCAGGGCGAACTGACTCTGCTGAAAGAAAATCTGCAGAAAGGTGAGATGCAAAACACTGTTCAGAAGCTATTCCCACCCAACTTGATCCTAATGACAAGCAAGGAGGCCTCCCTTGTACTTTCAGGCAAGCTAGCGGCAGAGCTTGGATGACCTTCATATACAGGGCAAGTAGGGCTGTCAAATCAAGGTGGAGAACTTTCTGGAGATTTGGGGGCAGAGCCTGGGGAAGGCCAGGACCTCAGTGGGGGAACCTCTCAGGAGACCATAAGGAGAAGTTGACACTAAACTGGGAGGGGTAGCAAACACACCAGAAGGCAGAATCAGAATACAAGATGATCTTAACAGGCTAGAAAACTGGGCTAAAATGAATTTCAATAGTGATAAATGTAAACTTCTTCATTTAGGTAGGAAAAATCAAATGCATTGCTATAGGATGGGTGAGACTTGACTTGGCAGGAATATGTGTGAAAAGTGTCTGGGGGGTCTTAATAGACCAGACACTGAACATGAGTCAGCAGTGTGACTCGGAGGCCAAAGCTGGATGGTTAGAGCAGAGCCGCCTGAAACCCAACCCCTTCAAGATCATAGAATCATAGAATAATAGAGCTGGAAGGGACCTCCTGGGTCATCTAGTCCAACCCCCTGCACTATGCAGGACAGTCACATCCCGATCGCTCATCTACTGAAATCTGCCACCCCTTTGGCTTCACAGATGGAGCTCCTGTGGTTGAGTAGGAAAGGGGCTGGACAGGAAGCGCACCTTCTCGCCTTTGCAGGGACTCCAACTTAACATCTCACCCACAGCATGGAATTTTGGGGTGATCTGGGATGCCTCCATATTGATGGAGGCACAGATCACAGGAGTAGCTTGCACAGTGCTTTATCATCTGCGCTAGGTGAGGCTACTAGTGCCCTACCTGCCTCTGGACTGTTTAGCCACACTGATCCATGCAATAGTCACCTCTAGATTGGACTTCTGTTACTTGCTCTAAGCTTCCCTACCCTTGTCCTTGACCTGGAAACGTCAACTGATGCAGAACGCAGCTGCTAGGGTCCTCAGTGGTTCATCTTGGAAGACCCACATCTTGGCCCGGATCAAGTTCAAGGTTTTGGTTATGATCTTTAAGGCCATCTGCGGCTTGGGCACTGCCTATCTGAGGGACTGCTTGTCTGCTTATGCCCCCCACAGAGCTCTTCACTCTGCAGGTTCTAATCTGCTAGTGGTCCCTGACTCCAGAGAGGTACGCCTGGCCCTCGCCCTGGCCAGGGCCCTTTCAGTATTGGCCCCATCCTGGTGGAATGAGCTCCCAGGAGAGCTGAGGGCCCTGACAGAGCTGGCAAAGTTCTGCAGAGCCTGCAAAATGGAGATCTATTAACACAGCCTTTCTCAAGTTTTTACCATTGAGAAACCCCTGAAACATTCCTCAGGCTTTGAGAAACCCCAGAAGTGGCACAGTTGTGCAGAATATGGTTGGGAAACAGAGCTGTGGACATGCCCACCTGGAGTCCCTCCCCTCCCCACCCCCTCCAGACCCACCAATGGCCATTTTGTGAGGGCAGGGCAAGTTGACATGACTATATATGATCGTATCACCAATAAATGTTTACCGAATTTTAAAAAGATGTAAAAAATGAACTCCCACCCATTCGGGCCACCAAGAAACCCCAGGGTTTCATGTAACCCTGGCTGAGAAAGCCTGTTTTCACAAGAGATTAGTCTGATATCTTCTTAAAGAAAATTGCTTTAAGTGAATAAAACTTGACAATGAGAAACAATTATAAGTTTCTGTGGTTATAATACACCAAGCAGCACTACGTTGAATGAAAATCATTTTTGGAAAAGCTATCTGGTTAATACCACAGGTTTCCGGTCTCAGCAAAAATCGCTAGCCAGGAAGCGATATTGCTGAGCTTTGTCCCGCCCCTGGCCGTCGAGCAGCCAATGGGCGGCCGTTATCATGCTCCCGAAAAGCCCCTTTCCCTTTAAGGAAAAAAAAACACAAGTTGCAATGAATCTGCGTTGATTCGTTGCAACGAGAGACCCATCTAGCTAGCAGGTGGTGTTTGAGCTGCCGTTTCATCGTTGCCACGCTCCCCCTGAGTGAAAAAAAAAATACCACCCCGCCGGCACGGGCGCGATTTTCGGCCGAAAATAGAGTGAAAAATAAAGGGAAAATAAACCAGCAAACGGGGCTGTGTGTTGCTTGGTGACTTAAAACAGCTCTGGGGAGGGACTGCAGCCAGGGAAGCCTCGCTGGGTAAACGAAGGCTCGCCGGTGCGTTGATCTCCGCTCGCTCCGAGAAAAAAAAATGGCGATCACTTCGCCGGAAGATCAGAGGAGAGAGCCAGGGGGAGGGACTTTGCACAAACCGCAACAATGGTAACGCACAGAACTTTCCCGCTAGTGTTGCAGATTGGTTGCAAGAGTGTAGCGCTTTCCAGAGGGTGAATCCACTTTTTGGGATTTCCCTGAAAGCGCTACAACGAAGCGCTTTTTGCGGATCAGTTTCAGGAGTGTTGCAGATTGTCAACGACGTTGTGCATAACAGCAAAACAGTAGCGATTTCAATTTGCAACCATTGTGCAATTTTGAACGAGTGCGGAATGGCCCAAAGAGTCACCTTGCTAAATTAAGCCCAAGAGGTCAAGTCAAAATACACACCTGTAGCAACGGTGGTGGGAAGCTGCAGCTGCTGCTTTTCTTTGATATGTAGTAGGGGGGCCGTGAGACTGTTCACTCACTGGCAAGTAGGGATAAGGATTTGGTTTGGACCCCCTTTGGCCCTCAACACCCCTTTCCTCTTCTCTCATTCCTGACGGCGAATTGGCTTCTTACGTTTATAGATGAGAACCTGGTGAACAAACAGGACAAGCGAGGCTTCACCCCCTTGATGTGGGCCTCGGCTTTTGGAGAGATCGAAATGGTCCGCTGTCTTCTGGAACTGGTAAGGATTCTGGGGGCGGGGGGGGCTGGCCTTGGAGAGGCAGGGGCTTGATCTCAGTTGCGCACTTCTGACCCCGCCTCCTCTCTGCAGGGCGCTGACCCCCACGCCCTTGCACACCAGCGGGAGAGCGCCCTGTCGCTTGCCAGCACTGGAGGATACACCGGCATTGTTGTCCTGCTGCTGGAAAAGAACGTCGACATCAACAGCTATGACTGGGTAAACAATCTGGCTGGCCAAAGAACTATGGAGACAGTCTGGGGATGGCTAATCCTGGCCAGGGCTGGGGGGAGAGGTGTGGTGTCCCTTCCAAAGACTGACCCCTCTTGGCTCTTGAGATTGGACGAGGTCAGGCTACTCAATGCTGCCTTCTCTCCTGACCAGGTAGCTGGTGATGGGAAAGCCCGAGAGCCTGGAGAAGCCACTGCGGGTTGGAGGAGACAGTAGTGACCTTAATAGTTCAGTATAAGGCAGCTTGATACATGCAGAAGATCTGGGGATCAAACCCAGGTGTCACCAGTTGTGGGATCATAGAAACAGAGTTGGACCTTCAGGGTCATCTAGTCCAACCCCCTACAGAATTCAGGAAATTCACAGTGACCTCAATTCCATGCCCAGGTTATTCCCCCCCTCCCCCCAAAATCAGAATCCCTGGCCAGTCTGACCAGGAAGAAATTTACTTGCCTATTCTGCATGCAAGAATGGCCATAAGAGCCAAGCTCAGACACAGTCCCTTCTGCTCACCCACTCACCATCTGCCTAAGTTCACAGAATCAGCCTTTCTGTCTGATGGCTCTCTAGCCTCTGCTTAAAAACATCCAAGGAAGGAGAACCCACCACCTCCCGAGGAAGCCTGTTCCACTGAGGAACAACTCTAACTGCCAGGAACTTCTTCCGGATGTTTAGATGGAATTCTTTTGAATTAATTTCAAACCAGTGGTTCTGGTCTGACCCTCTGGGGCAACAGAAAACAACTCTGCTCCATCCTCTATGTGGCAGCCCTACAAGTATTTGAGGATGGTTATCATATCCCCTCTCAGTCGTTTTTCTCCAGGCTAAACAGACCAAGCTCCCCCACCCTTTCCTCATATGTCTTGGTCTCCAAACCCCTCACCATCTTCGTAGCCCTCCTCTGGACACACTCCAGGATAGTTAGGTGGATACAGAAATGGTTGGAAAATCATGCCCCCGAGAGTAGCTGTCAAGGGTGTTTCATCGGGTTGTGGGGAGGTGACTAGTGGAGTGCCAGAAGGTTCAGTACAGGGTCTGGTACTTTCAACATAGAAAGCCATAGAAAGGCATTTGCTGTAGGAAGTGACAGTGCTGGCCTGCAGGTTCAGGCCCCAATATCTCCAGCTAAAGGATTTAGGGGTTTCCAGTCTTAGGAAACAGCATTCTCTGTGCAGTATTATGAACAGGCCCAGCAAGCCAGAGGAGACTCTGTTTATTTAGACAGGAAACTTATCATGCTGCCTCTACAGAAACTGCTAAGGATGGCTTACAACAGGAAACATTTAGTGAAACCATGAAGTCGACCCAGCAGCCCTTAAACCAGCAGAACCAAGGGCAGAAAACAAAAAAGGCTGCCGAATCCCAGTGTAAACCAGGTGGCTTGCAGGCCGTAGGCTCCAAGCAATATTAAGGTACCAGAAAAAGATGGGTTAAAACTTCCCGCTCCCCTGGGAGCTCGGACCAGGCACTGTTCAAAGGAGTCAAAATATCGAGATAACTATTTGGTCATCTTGAACAACAGGTCTGGGGACTAAGGTGTACTAACAAAAGGGAGGGAGAGGAATGTGGAGGGAGGATAGGGAGTCATAAAACACAGCGGCAGGAAATGACCCTGGGGTGTCAAGCCAAAGCATCTGTGTTACATCAGGGCAAGACAGGTGGGTCAAAGCAATATCATTGCAGGCAATAGAACCAAATCATTGAAACAGAATAAAATCATGGCAGAAAACCTGGGGATTCTGACACTGCGTAAGGCAGCTTTGTAATGTTGATTGTCTTCAGATTTTTTGGGAGGGCCTGCTCTGCAGATCCGTAGCCCTAGCAAAATTACTCCTTTCCTTGGTATAATTGAAATTTCTTAACCAAGTGCAACACATTGTTTAAAGTGTCCTGGACCTCTCTGACCTTCTCTGTTTGTTTTCACAGAACGGCGGGACCCCACTGTTGTATGCTGTGCGGGGCAATCACGTGAAGTGCGTTGAGACGTTGCTAGGTAAATTCTCCTGGAAAGGCAGCAGCAAGAGTTTCGTCAGTGACTGGCAGTACTGTAGTGCTAAGATACCGTGCGAAAAATTGTAGGTACCTTATGTCAGAAGCTGCAATGCCACCTCTGGCCACCTCCACTGGTGGCGCTGAAGAGCAGCCTGGCAGTTTCCACTCCTATATTCTAGTACAGGGGTAGTCAAACTGCGGCCCTCCAGATGTCCATGGACTACAATTCCCAGGAGCCCATGCCAGCATTCGCCAGCGAATGCTGGCAAGGGCTCCTGGGAATTGTAGTCCATGGACATCTGGAGGGCCGCAGTTTGACTACCCCTGTTCTAGTAACATAGAAAGCCAATGTGCTGAGGTCCCATTTTCAAAATGTCCAGTGCTGGGACATTGCAAAAAATCCTTGAGACATGTTCCGAATTCTTACAAACCTTGCTTTTTTGAAAGCCCTGACCTCTACTCCTATGCACATATTTCCGGTTAGGTTTTCTGTTTGGGGTGACATTTCTCCCCTCCTTGTTCTTGATGCCAGGCATAAACAGATGTAATACCGAATCGACTGCTAGAGGGAACCAAACATCTAAGACCACCGGGGTGGCTTTTTCTACCAGCCCATGATAAAGTCCAGCTTTATATAGTTGACTCTGCCAGGAGTTTGGGGATACGGCTTGATTCTTTGCTTTCCATGGACAGAGATGTCCTTGGTGATGAAGATTGCTTTTTACCATCTTCACCGGCCCCGTCAACTTGCTCCATTTCTGGAGGACCTTGCCAAGGGTCACCTGAAGATTGTAGTGTACTCTAATGCAGCGGTCCGCAAGCTCTCGGCCACTGCGGACCGCTGCTCCGGAGTGGGGGGAGAGGGTGGTTTGGGGGCCCGCGCACACACAGCAGCCCCAGCGTATACGCGCGTGCATGGACTGCTGTGCACGTGCGTTTGCGCCAGTCCGCACACGCGCATTTGCGCCGCCAGCGGCCACAGCACCCCCTCCCGGCCGCCAGCAAATCGGCCACTAAAGCGGCCAATTAGCTTGCGGCTCGGCAAGCTTCTCTTCCCTCCCTTCCCGAAACAAGAAGCTTGCCAGGCTGCGAGCTAATCAGCCACTTTGGCAGCCGATTTGCTCGTGGCCTGGCGAGCTTCTCGCTTCGGGAGCGGGACGGAAGAAGGAGCCGCGGCCCGCGGGTTGGGGACCACTGCTCTAATGCACTCTACGCAGGGCTACCTTGGAAGATGCTTCATAAACTGTGAACGGTCCAGAAGGCAGCTGCCAGATTGCCGACAAGAGTTTCCCCATACATAGTCAGTCTTTCATGGCAAGGACATGTGAACAGGATCTTGGCATGAGGAAAATGAGAATGCAGGAAAGCCCTGCCGATGATTTGGTTGGCTGTAGGACAAAGCCTGCCTCCCAGGAATCTATAGTAATAGTTGTCAATGCAGACTCTCCCATTTCAGCCATTTTGAGTGTCTTTTTGTATGGTTTCAGCCCGAGGTGCCGATCTGACCACGGAAGCAGATTCAGGGTACACCCCCATGGACTTGGCTGTGGCTTTGGGGCACAAAAAAGGTACATCACGGGGAGGGGGGGGAGGAGTGGCCCTCTGGGGTGACAGGGCTTAAAACTCCAAACTTGTGGTCTGAGCTAGAGAACCTGAACCTGGAGACCCCACCACCACCAAAAAAAGGTGTGTGTGTCAGGGGGGGGGGGGAAGAATCGTATTTCTCCCCCCCCCCATTTCCCAAGAAAACACACCAGACATTCTGGGGTGCTTTAAAGAGGGGAAAACCTATAAGGTGTTTTCTTTTTTGGAATGAGTAAAATGCTTTTACAAGACAAAGCATGACTCAATGTGTAGAATCAAGATTCTGATGTAATGCTATTGCAGACAGGTTCCGCACATGGTGCTTTCCTGGCCCCCATCAAGTATCGTAGAGTGGGTTGGGTTAGGTGGGGCCAGAGGAGATCCAACTGGCTATACAAATTGAAAAAATGCTGCTTCCGGGGACAGCTGACCCTAAAAGTTTTTGGTTTTATTCTTTCTCATTTCTTATTCCCAGTGCATTTTTAGAAAAAAAATTACAACTCTTGTCCCCTCTCTGTGATCCAGCATGGTGTCGTGGTTAAGAGTGGTGGCTAATATGGAGAACTGGGCTTGATTCACCACTCTTCCACCACACACAGCCAGCTGGGTGATCTTTGGCCTGTCATAGTCCTGATAGGGCTATTCTCCTAGAGTCCTCTCAGCCCCATCTATCTCACGGAATGTCTGTTGTGGCAATTGTAAGCCGCTTTGACACTTCTTTAGGTAGTGAAAAGCAGGTTACAGAACCAGTCCTTGGCAGACCTTTTGTGGCTGTGACCATCACCCTGTGTCAGAAATCCAAAGCTGCCCACAGGTTTGGGGATTCTTGGTTGAAAGCATTAGATGATTACATCCTGTTAAGGCTGTAGATCAGGGGTGGCCAAACTGCTACTCTCCAAATGTCAATGGACTACAAGTCCCATGAGCCCCTGCCAGCTCATAGGAAGGTCAGCCTGTGGACATATTTGCCAAACTCTGCTGTTGATGCACCAAGTATGTTCAAGTGTTGGTTAAAAGTGACTAATTCTCATAGGTTCTAAAATGCTTGATGTCTATATGTTATTGAGGAAATAAGTGATTTGTGTTCCCAAGTTTAAGTTGGTATCCAAATACATAAACTTGGGAACATTTACTCAAATGGAAAAACAGTCTTGTGTACATGACAGTTTTAGGGGCATACAACTTTTTAAAGAGGGGGAATCTTACAATCAAGTCTGTCTTTCATTTGAGTAAATATAGTATGCTGACAGGACCCACGCTTAAGCTAACCGTAACGCGAACCTAAGAATTTACCCCAATATCAATCCATGCAGATTTACATGTACAATGTCAACAGATATTATTTTCATATCATGGTCTTCCCAAACCATGCCACAAAGTCTTCCCCGCACCTAATGATCCCAGTAAACCTCCAAACTCCCCATCCGGACCCATGATAAAGCTAATCCTGACACTAATTTGAGAAATAACCGTAATATGAATCCCCATATATTTATATGTACAACAATGTCAAAAATATTTCTACATCTCATGGTCTTTCCAAACCATGCCACAAAGTCTTCCCCACCCCTAACAATCCCAGTAAACCTCCAAACTCCCCATCCGTACCAATGATAAAGCTAATCCTGACACTAATTTGAGAAATAACCGTAATATGAATCCCCATATATTTACATGTACAACAATGTCAAAAATATTTCTACATCTCATGGTCTTTCCAAAGCATGCCACAAAGTCTTCCCCACCCCTAACAATCCCAGTAAACCTCCAAACTCCCTATCCGGACCCATGATTATGCTAATCCTAACCCCAACTGCAGAGTTTACCCCAGAATTTAGCCACCGGTTGGCCACCCCTGCTCTGTCCTGCCGATCAGCTTCTGTAAACACCATTAAGTTTTACTGTTTTGGGAGAGGAAGAAAAAGTTTTCTGTCTCAACTCTCTCCACTCTGAATAATTTTATAAGTCTCTATCGCAGGGGGTGGCCAAACTGCAACTCTCCAGATGTCCTTGCAGTACAATTCCCATGAGCCCCTTCCAGTTCATGTTATCAGAGGCTCATGGGAATTGTAGTCCATGGACATCTGGAGAGCCACAGTTTGGCCACTCCTGAGTCTATCATGTCCTCCCTGACTCTTTTCTAAATGGAAAAGGAGTCCCCAACAATCCAGCCCTCGTTTCACAAGGAAGGGCTCCAACGCCCTAATCCTCTCAGTTGTTGTCCTCAGCGTCTTTCCAACTCTGCAGCATCCTTTTTGAAAAATGATGATCAGAACCGTCTCTTGGCATGTTAGAAAATGATATCTGGCATAGTTCTGTTCAAGTTTTCCTTCTGCAAAAAACAACCCCAAAAAAGCATCAGGAATATGACTCCAACTCAGAAATACATGTATTTCAACCAATTTACATTGTGTCAGGGTACAAAAACACCCAAAGATTTTTTTTAGCAGAAAATTGTGAGCAAGGGAAACCTTTCTTAGTGAGAGAGAGAGAGCCCTTCTGGAAAACTGAGCCGAATAATTTGCAGAACATTTACCTCACCAGACAGAGGTCCCTGAGGTAGAAAAATACACCAAACAACAAGATGACTCGGGATTTTTAAAGTTATGATTAAAACAATTATGTTCTGCCTCAAATGGATGTTTTTTTCCCAAGGCTATCATAAAACACCATGACAAACATTTCTTATGAGACATTTTTTTAACCCATGAGACGTTTGGGTCGGTTTAAGGCTGCGGACCGGTAGTGGTGGGGGAAGGTGATCCGGCGGCCGCGCATGCACAGCAGGTCCACGCACGCATTTGCACAATGTGCAGCTGCAAATGCGCATATGTGGCAATTTCGCACATGCATGGCAATTCCGCGCATGTGCGTTTGCATCATGCGCAGCACTTCCGCGCATGCGCAAAATGCCACGCATGCGCGTTTGCGCCAGTGGCCCTGCTTCCCTCTCCCTCCCCCCCCCCCCCCGCCCACAAGAAGAAGCTTGCCGGGCCGCAAGCTAATCAGCCACTTTGGCGGCCAATTTGCTTGCAGCCTGGGAAGTTTCTCACTGCGGGGGTGGGGTGGGGAGAGGGAACCGCGGCCTGGTGCCAGGGCCGGGCTGCGGCCCGGTGGTTGGGGACCACTGTCCTAAAGAATTTAGATGACCCCCTGGAATATGGATTCAGGGTTCAGTAGCCAAGTCAGTGATATTATTCTATGCTCTCCCCACCCCTCCCTACTTTCTCGGCCTCCAGTCCAGCAGGTGATTGAAAATCATATTCTGAAATTATTTCGGAACCGGGAAACTGACTGAAAGATTGCCTCTCTCGATCCCAGCTTGGCACTGCGGGGAATACCCTCCCACGAAGAAGAAAGCAAGAACCAACTCATACAATTGCTGCAGTACCTAGCAGGGGAAAAGGAAGTGGTTGGAAACGCCAGCAATTCTAGCTCTGGACTGCACTGCTTGCCAGGATGATGGGGGCGTTTGGAAGCTAGTCTCATCTTTCTGTTCAGAAAACAATGAGTAGGATGTATGGTGATACTCCTCCAGAGTAAGATGATTCCTCTCCCCCAGTGCTGACAGCAATGCCATGTAGATGGGGGAACATAGACCTCCAGATCGCTCATGTAAGCAAGTCAAGCCGCAAACAGCTGGGGAAAAAAAAGAACTTGTTTCCTGTGTCGAGCCAGTCCTCTGTGTGTTTGTCTGTGGACTGTTTCCTAGTCACATTTAAAAGAAAGAAAAAACTTGTATGTATGTATTTTTTAAAAAAATCAAATGACTTCCTAATATTAAAAGGGTTCGGGGGGTTTCCAGAAAAATAGCTGCAAAGAGAACAAAACGTGCCTTTTTATTCTGGCTTGCAAATTACCGCCCTACTTGATTACCTAAGGCGACTTGGGCTTCTCCAGCCAGATGGGAAGGGGAACATCCGTAAAAAGTGTGAGAAGAGCTTGCTGGAAGCTTTTGTTGTGTGTTGTGGTTCGTTATTGTGGCCCCAGAGAACAAGCCAGCACTGGGCAGAGGGCTAATAAAGTCACTTGTGGACTTTGTGGGGTCAGTTGATCAAAATATCTTGCTTTGCATCCTTTTTCGTTAGATGGTTAGTTGGCACAGTATGCCTTCTCACCTGCGTCCAACCAATTTGGGAATGTATCATATACCTAGGCTCACATTTCCCCCTTCTTAACCAAAGGTAATATGCGATCAGAGACTTCTCTCGTTCCGTTTTGTATTCTGGGGTGTCCCGAAAATAAAAGAAAAGCGAATGAACCTTTATGTGTTTATTCTATTTTTTCAATTTCTATAGTGCCCTCCCAGCAAGCCACCTCAGGGTGGAATATTCAACATTATAATTGATAACAGTAAAATACACTGAAAACAATATTTTAATCCTGTCCTTGTGGGTTCGAAGCTTGGCTGCTGCATGAGAAAACAGTCCATTTTCCAAATGTGATCCAGCAAAGATGATCTCTCATCCTTCCCAAAAACAGCAGTTGTTTTATTGAACCGTAAAATATCTTCCTCTTAGAAAGCGAAGGTCCGGGGCCGGAGCTGTGCTGGTGGGGTTTGCAAGCCAAGAGGCATTCATTGCCTGCCTCTGCTGCAAGACCCCCAGAATTCCTTGCAGGTCTCCCATCCAAATACGAGGCAGGGCCAGCCCTGCTTAGCTTCCAAGATCTGGCTAGCTTGGGCGATCCACGTCAGGGCAAGATGTAGGTTACTTTCCTTCAAAATCCTCAAATGAAGGGGGGGGGGATGGGGACGTGTTTCCAGAAGGCTTAAAACCTCACGGCCTCTCTCAGGGCGGTGTTTTCTGAAGAGTCCTGGCAGGTAGCTTGCCTTGTGAAAATAAAGCACGGCACCCCTCTGAAGAAAGGGCAATGGACATTCCCCAACCAGCTTTTTGCATTATGGCTTTTCCCCGAGAACATCCAGGTGGTAGATAACAATCCGTCCAAAGAAATCTGTGCTGTCTTCAAAGGTGATTTTCAATTTATCCAAAAGCGACCCTGGGAGAGAAAAGCTGTACGAGGAGTAATTAAGGAGGGGAAAAAAAACCTCTTGATAGCCAGTACGGAACCCCACAGAGAGGTATATAGAGTTGAAAAGGGTAATAGAGGCCATCTAGTCCAACCCCCTGCTCAATGAAGTACCAGCCTAAAGCATCCAGGATGTATCTGTCCAGCCACTGCTTGAAGACCGCCAGTGAGAGGGAGCTCCCCACCTCCTGAGGCAGCCCCTTCCACTGCTGAACTAGACTCATAGAATCCTAGAGTGGGAAGGGGCCATGCAGGCCATCTAGTCCCACCTCCTGCTCAGTGCGGGATCAGCCTCAAGCATCCAGGATAAGGATCTGTCTAGCCACTGCTTGAAGAGTGCCAGTGAGGGGGAGCTCCCCACCTCCTTGGGCAGCCCATTCCACTGCTGAATTTGACTCAGAGTCCTAGAGTGGGAAGGGGCCATGCAGGCCATCTAGTCCCACCCCCTGCTCAGTGCGGGATCAACCTCAAGCATCCAGGATAAGGATCTGTCTAGCCACTGCTTGAACAGTGCCAGTGAGGGGGAGCTCCCCACCTCCTTGGGCAGCCCATTCCACTGCTGAATTTGACTCAGAGTCCTAGAGTGGGAAGGGGCCATGCAGGCCACCTAGTCCCACCCCCTGCTCAATGCAGGATCAGCCTCAAGCATCCAGGATAAGGATCTGTCTAGCCACTGCTTGAAGAGTGCCGGTGAGGGGGAGCTCCCCACCTCCTTAAGCAGCCCATTCCACTGCTGAATTTGACTCAGAGTCCTAGAGTGGGAAGGGGCCATGCAGGCCACCTAGTCCCACCCCCTGCTCAATGCAGGATCAACCTCAAGCATCCAGGATAAGGATCTGTCCAGCCGCTGCTTGAAGACCGCCAGTGAGGGGGAGCTCCCCACCTCCTGAGGCAGCCCATTCCCCTGCTGAACGACTCATAGAATCCTAGAGTGGGAAGGGGCCACACAGGCCATGTAGTCCCACCCCCTGCTCAGTGCGGGATCAGCCTCAAGCATCCAGGATAAGGATCTGTCTAGCCACTGCTTGAAGAGTGCCAGTGAGGGGGAGCTCCCCACCTCCTTGGGCAGCCCATTCCGCTGCTGAACTATTCTGAATTTTTTCACCTAATGATATCCTTCTCCACGTAGTTTAAACATATTACTGCAGGTCCTCTCCTCTGCTGCCACAGGAACCTTTTCCTGACCTCCGCTAAGTGACAGCCTTCAAGGGAGCCATCCTGTCCCCTCTCAACCTCCCCATCTCCAGGCTGAACGTTCCCAAGTCCCTCAGCCTTTCCTCACAGGGCTTGGTTCCCCAGGTTCTGGATCCTTCTCACTGCTCTCCTCTGAACCTTCTCAATTTTGCCCATGTCCTTTTTGAATTGAGGCTTGGCCTCTAGTAGAGGTAATAAAGACCTCCAAATACACTTTTCCCTGTAGGGAAGGCTCTCCTGGAGGAGGGTGAGAGAAGGATACACACGTTACTTTATACTCCTCTCCCTCAAGTGATTACGAAGTAATGTGTGAATTGGTTCTTAGGGGTCAGGGGATCTTGATTTGTGTTGCTGCCTTCCTGGAGAGCAATGCTTCCAGAATCTTCTAGCCCCAGCGAATCAGAAGAAGAAAGGATATTTGGAGAGAGTTTGTATCTTCAGGGTATACTTCAGCGATCTGCGCAAGTTCTCCTCCACTGCTGCAGCCTTAAGAAATTTAAAAGAGCAGAAGGGGGGGGGGGGGTTGACAGGAATGAATAGCCTACCATGGTAGTTGACTGGTACAGGAACCCTCAGTGCCCCCCACCCGGACAATCTCAAAGGGATGGCTGGGCTAGTCTGTTGTAGCCGAGCCGAGCAAAAGCCCTGTGGCATTTTAAAGGCTAACACTGATGTCATGATGAGTTTTCATGACTCACGGCCTACGAAGGAAAAAATGTGCAGGGAAATGTTACGGGCGGGGGCGGTGGTGGTGAGGCTTAGGGTGAATTTCCCTATGAGTCTTTCAAGCATAAATCCTCAACGAGGTGAAAACGGGGAACTTTCTGTTGCCAGAAGGACTTTTCTTGGAAATCTGGAAAAATCTTGTGCGGAGATTCCCAGTGCTGTTAGAATGGCTGTATCTGACCAAGAGCCTAATCCAGGCTTTCTCAACAGGGGTTTTGTGAAACCCTGGGGTTTCATTCTGTTAAAGAGCTCTCTCTGAAGCATTCTGGCCATTTCAAACAGAGCTGTTTTCGGCTGTGCAGACATTCTTACAGGGTTTTATTTAATAATTCAAAGTTGAGTGCTGTAGCACTGGGCCAAAATAGCAGCAAGACATCTCAGTGGTCCGGCTAAACACTGAAGGGCTATTTTGGCCTAGTGCTACAGCATTCCACTTTGAATTATTAAATAAAACCCTGTAAGAATGTCTGCACAGCCGAAAACAGCTGTTTGAAATTGCCAGAATGCTTCAGAGAGAGCTCTTTAACGGAATGAAATTTGCTGTATAGAACTCCCCCCCCTTCCCCAATCCTTTATTGCTTTCCTCGGAATCAGGCCAACGATAGATAATATCCAGGTTAAATTGGCAATGTGAAAGAGGCCAGACTGTTCCTAGACATGGAGGATTAAAGACCTCTACCATGGAATTCAGCTTGGACATTTCACGTCACTGGGAACACAAACAGATCTTGGCCTCTTTGCCCTTAATCACAGGAACTCCCAGACCGAGGTGCATATAACAGGAGTGGCCAAATTGTGGCTCTCCAGATGTCTATGGGCTACAATGTCCATGAGCCCCTGCCAGCGTGCTGGCAGGGGCTCATGGGCATTGTAGTCCATGGACATCTGGAGAGCCACAGTTTGGCCACCCCTGGGATACAACCTGTTGAGTTCACCAGATATTTAAAGTTACAGATCTAGTCTGTAGTACCTGCATTGCCTGTCTGGAGGAAAAGTACCCCTACTTTCCTCATATTGTGTCGAGTTACTCATACCCCTTACCATGCAGTGTGCACTTCTTGCTTGCAAATCCCCCCTGGAACTGTATCTGAACTTGGGAAACCTTGACTGAGTGTGGAAACTCCAATATCAGCCACTGGATGGAGCCCTGACACCAAGAAAAAGAAGCAAAAGGGGAAAAAAAATAACCACCTGGAAATAAATTCTAACTAAAAGAGGATTTTGAGGAGCAGCAGGGAATGGAGCAAAACTTCTCAGGCACAAGAGTCTTGCACAGAGCCCTCTTTTGGGGAACTGAGGGCTTCTGTTTGCCAATTTAAAAGTTCGGTTTCTCACGCAATCTGTACTCAAGGCAGTAATTGGATTTCAAAAGATTGTTGCCAAAAAGCACCAAGGGGGTTCCTGAGAGAGGAGAAAGTGATGTCACAGGTGGTAGCCAATAGGCACTCTCCCCAGGCAGCTTTTCCTCACTCAAAACCAAACCATGCTGAATTTTTCCCCAAGTGGTTCTTTCAAAGCTTGCACTGGGATGGAGAAAGGTATGTTTTTATCTGAAGTAATGAGGGCATTTTCAAAGTCTCTATTTTTGCTTGTTAGAGAAACTCATAAGGTAGCCTCAGGTATTATAATAAGACTGGCCTACCTGAAGACAATGTTTTAAGACTTCGGAGCTCACATAGTTGAAAAAGTCTCCCTCTCACCTGGTCAGAATTCCAGCACGTTTCCGCGTTCCCATCAAACATGTATTTCTTTCCAAATTGCTTCACCTCTCGATTGAGGACTGAACTCACCCTTGTGGATGCACAAAAAGGCTGTCTCAGTAACTGAGATACTTCTGGGGGCTATTAGGGGCAATTCCTCTAGAAGCCTAGCCCACCTTGCAGGATTGTTGTGAGTACAAAATGGGAGTGCCTTGGAGGAAAGACAGGACGCTATTACTGAAGTTTCACTGATGGATGGGGAAAGGATTTAGAATTTAGAAGAAGAAGAAGAAGAGTTGGTTCTTATATGCCGCTTTTCCCTACCTGAAAGAGGCTCAAAGTGGCTTCCCTTTCCTCTCCCCACAACAGACACCCTGTGGGGTGGGTGAGGCTGAGAGAGCCCTGATATTCCTGCTTGGTCAGAACAGTTTTATCAGTGCCATGGCGAGCCCAAGGTCACCTAGCTAGTTGCATGTGGGGGAGCGCAGAATCGAACCTGGCATGCCAGATTAGACGTCCGCACTCCTAACCACTACATGAATGAAGAAGCAGAGGCCATTCTGTTTCTACAACTGATATCCCCAACAACCATTACAACTGAGATGTAGAATGAAAATTTGCAGAATTACATCATTGATGGAAAAATTAACTCCTACAGATGACTAGCAAAAGTTCAAGAGGGTATTAAAGGAAATGGGAATGTCACACCTGAATGTTTTGATGCATAACCTTTACTCCAGACATGAGGCTACTCTTAGGACAGAATACAGATAAAGAGGTTTCAAATCAGCCAAGGTGTCAAACAAGGATATATCTTATCCCCCTACCTGTTCAATTTATATGCAGAGTGTATTATCAGAAAAACTGGATGAGATTTAGATTTATTTATTACATGTCTATACCGTCCTCCCTTGTAGCTCAGGGCAGTTTATCGTGAAAGACTCACAGTCCACAATTGCTGCAGCACAGTTGACAACAGCGAATCATAGAATCATAGAATCATAGAATCATAGAGTTGGAAGGGGCCATACAGGCCATCTTAGTCCAACCCCCTGCTCAACGCAGGATTAGCCCTAAGCATCCTAAAGCATCCTAAATATGAACTCTGAACTCAAAACTTTCAACAACTACAACATTATAACCTGTAACTATATCATTCTTGAGTGTTAATTATGCAGCACTAGTGCAACGAAGGTGGAGTGAAATTCGGTGGAAGGAGCATTAACAATCTGAGAAACGCAGATGACAATGAAACCATCATTTTTATCAATGATCTTAATGAAGGGGTAGAGGGACTACTCATTACATTTTAAGAAGACACCAAATTGGGAGGAGTAGCAAACACCCGAGAAGACAGAATTCAACTAAATCTGAATGGACAAGCAGCTTGGCCGGGGGGGCACCATCTACACAACAGCCTTGCGGGGTAGATCGAGATAGAGCATTCATCTGTCTGGAGCAGTTCCGGAGACCTCGCTGCAAAAAGGACATGGACACAGTTGAGAGGGTGCAGAGGAGAGTGATGAGGATGATTATATCTGGGCCTGGGGACCAAGCCCTAAGAGGAAAGGCTGAGGGACTTGGGAATGTTCAGCCTGGAGAAGGGGAGGTGGAGAGGAGACATGAGACAACTGTCTTTAAACATTTGATGGGTCGTCACTTGGAGGAGGGCAGGGAACGGTTCCTGGAACTACTCCTCCAAGGCACAACCTATGCTATCCTAAATACAATTCTTCTAAATAATAAAGTTAGTATTACGCAGATGTTTGACTAAGAGCTGTTTTGCCAGTCCAAATAGTTTCAAACTGTTTCGAGAATTGCCCATCCAATTAGATACCTATATGCTTGTATAGGTATGATATAGGTATCCTTTGTTTTGCTAATTCATTTACGAACCCTGGGGACTAAATTGGATTTCTAATAGCTCATGTAAGCAAGTCTAACTGCCATGATGAGATTCACAGGAAGAGGCCTAGGGACTCTCAGAGCTGCCACTGCAAAAGGAATTCAGGTATCCTAGACATTTCTCTACCAAAGCCAAAACGGATCACTTCAGGACTATTAATCGTAGTGGCCCGATTTGCAAGCCTAAAGTTATATACCCACGCACCAATTTCAGGTGGTTGCTCTTAAGGACACCTTTCCATTTTGCCTCTTTGATTGAAGGCAGCCGGAACACTCACCTGCTTACAGTCTGGGGACAAATCACAGAAGAGGCTGGCATTTTGGCAACAGGACGCTGGCACAGCCCCTCCAACGGCGAAGAAGATGGAGCCAAAGTTCTGAGAACCACTGAGCCAGAAAAGGCCTGGAACAAAAATCAAACCTCTTTAGAAACAGAACTCCTCTCAACCCAGTGCCCCTGGGTGCCGCAGCACCCACTAACACTTTTCCAGGCACCCATGTGGAAAGTGGGCAGCCAAGCCCAGCCAAGCTTTTGATTGACCAGTGGAGATTTGCTTGGCTGGGCAGATTCTTTAAAACATTGTTTTGACAGCGCTGCCACCACACCACAAGGTGTGGCAGGTGGTTAGCTGCAAGTCACTGTTTTGTGGCTATGCCCACCGTGGTGTGTCAGAATTTGAAAGGTGACCCCCAGAGGCTCAAGAAGCTTGGGGACCCCTGCATTAACATGTTCGAGTGGGCCTGGTTCCACATCCTGCAGCTGTCTGGACAAGCAGCTTGGCCGGGGGGGAGGGGCACCATCTACACAACAGCCTTGTGGGGTAGATCGAGATACAGCGTTCGTCTGTCTGGAGCAGCAGAAAAGAGCGAGATCGGCATGGTGGGACCAGAGGCAGAGCTGAACTGAGAAACCCCCGGAAAACTCCAATTTATAGACAATCATGAACAACGGATCTTCATGCCATTGGTCAGTTTCGGTTTAATTTCAGTGAAAGAACACTTGCCTAATTTTATGGCTGGGGGTCACCACAACATGAGGAATTGTATTACAGGGTCGTGGCATTAGGAAGGTTGAGAACCACTGCTTTTAAGGGAGCAAGGAAACTGCTTGAAAATTAAAATTTCTGTAAAGATAGAGAGGATAAACTCAGAACTGAAGCCATCTTTGTTCCAGATTCCACAAGAGGAGAAAATATTATTGTTCGATCATTCTGAATGGAACCTGAGATGTCGGCTGGGAAGCTACATTTAAAAACCCTGGCTCGAGAGACATGTGGCTGGACTCAACCGGGACCAGGGCCTTCTCTGTCCTGGCTGCCATCTGGTAGAATGGGCTTCTGGAAGAACTGCAGGCCTTACAGGAACTGCCTCAATCCCAAAGGGCCTGCAAAATAGAGCTCTTCCACCAGGCAATTGGTTGAGGCAATGAATTGACAGAACACCATTAAACAGGTTCTCCTCCATAATTATCTTGTATTTTAGACTAGAAGGGAGCTGTTTAATCAACAACCTAACACAGGCTTTCTCATCCCACCATGCATGGCAACAGTTCTCCTCAGGAGAGATGATCAGTATGACTTGGAGATCGCCTGGAACTTTGGGAGATCTCCAGGCACCACCAGGAGGTTGGCAATCCGAGGAAGTCATGAGAAAGCCCCTCTGTCCCTCTGACTCCTTCTCAGATTAATTAATTTATAAAATATATATGGCCTAATGGTCGCAGCAGCTGATTGGGGAGACCTGGGCCCAGTCTGCACACAACAGATCAGGGGTAATCAAACTGCGGCCCTCCAGATGTCCATGGACTACAATTCCCAGGAGCCCCTGCCAGCAAATGCTGGCAGGGGCTTCTGGGAATTGTAGTCCATGGACATCTGGAAGGCCGCAGTTTGACTACCCCGCAATAGATAATGCACTTTCAATGCACTTTAGAAGTAGATTTTCCTGTTCTGCACAGGAGAATCCAGCTGCCAAAGCACCTTGAAAGTGCATTACCCTATGTGTGCAGACTAGGCCCTGGACTCAGGTCCCGCCTCTACTGTGAACCTCATTCAGCCACCTTAGATTAGTTTCTGACGGCAGAGCAGCCTGCCTTACAAGGTTGGTGTGAGGTTATCGCAGAAGAGAAGGATGGCCAACTGGTGGCTCTCCAGATGTCCATGGACTATAATTCCCATGAGCCCGTGCCAGTGCTGTACTGGTAGAGGTGTATGGGAATTGTAGTCCATAGACCTCTGCAGAGCCACAGGTTGGCCACCCCTGCAAGGCACGATATTAAAAGTTTTAATTCTCTGCACAAGTCGGGACTGTCGCCAAGCAGCCTACTGAGATTTTGCAATAAACTTGCAAAGGGAAGGGGAGGGAGAAAAAGAAACAAATTACCTAACAGTGCCAGGAGGTGTTGCTGCGTTTAAACGACTGCATTTAAACGACCGATCTGGTGCACTTACAGATCCACACGTGTCTTTCTCCTCCGCCGCCCAGGAAGCCAAATGCCACAGGAAGAAAGGAGGAGTTTGCAATGCGCCACACGACTTCCGGTTTCCTTTTTAAAGAGGCATCAACCCAAAAAGTTTGCAAGCTAAAAATTGTTTTTTAAATGCATCTCATCTGGACCTATCCTATTCCTGGCCACCAGATGGCGCGGGTGGAGCGCCGCTAAAAGAAACAGAGAATTTCCAGAGCCAGGGAGTCGCTCTTCATGGTCTAATATTAGCCAATGGGTGCTCTTAGCCTGTTCACGGACTGAAGCCTCTTTGTGTAGGGGCAGTTTACCTTAAGATAACTGGATTGATTCAAGCGGGTGTCAGTCTGAAGCAGCAGATATCTGAGTCCAAGGGCACATTAAGATTAAAGCCGCGGTGCCTTGCCCCCCATGAATGATGGCTGTTACCTCTCTCCTCCCCCCTTTCCCTCAGTGACCCCCCTTTCCACTGGTGTGGTGGGTTCTCTGTCCCCAGTCCGGCTGCTCCCACAGCAATTGTACTCAGCTAGGTCCCTGGAAATCCTCTTTGGGTCCTGCAGATCCTTAAACCACTCTTGCACCCGTGAAATCCTGCGAAATTCAGATCTAATCAGGAAAAATACACAGACAATCCACTGCTTCCACTAAGCTACTGAAGACCTGTAATAGGTCACAAGTTTTGAAAGACAGCTAAAACCAGCAGTTCCTAGAGCTACCCAGAGTCACTTCCTGGAAGTGATGTCATGGCATGCAGGGTTAGGGTGACCAGATTTTAACATTGGTAAAGCAGGACACCATTGACCGGGGGGGGGGGGGGGGGGAGATCTTGATTAAAAATTTGGTCTATATGGAGCAACAAAAAGTTTCATAGAACGTATAGAACACTAAAATAGTAATGTAATATATATATATACATTTAATTTCAACATAAGTACAATTTGCCAGGTACCCCCAGATGTCCCTCCAAAAGTGAGACAATCTGGTCACCTTACGCAGGGGGTCCCCTTACCTCTGCCTGGTGGAAACTAGGGTTGAGCACTCCAGTGTGCTTCAGCCGCCTTGGTGAGCACCGATGCCCGAGGTGCCCAGTGCTGCGGAGGGTAGGGGGTGGTGGCAGCGGCACATTGGTGCGCTTCTGCTCTTCTCCTCCCCTCCATGCCACAGCACTGGCTGCCTTGTGCATCAGTGCTCGCCGTAGTGGCCAGAGAGTGCCAGAGCGCTCAAGCCTAGTGGAAACAATTTTTTACCATAGGGGTTTTTGCCCAAATGCCACAATGTTGCGCACAATGTGCATATTTCTCTTCCTAGGGAGTCAGACCCAGTTGTCCACATTCCGCTCATTTGTGGAAGTCACTGAACCACCAAGTCTTGTTCTCGTCTGCCCACTTTTCCAGCATGCTCAGATCTCATTGAACTCTTCCTTCTGGGTAGACCTCCCCATCGGGTGTCACCTGCAGATTTAATGAGGAGTCCCTCCACGTCCTCATCTGGGTCCTTGATAAAAATGTTGAATGTTGTTGTCTTCATTCTATCTGTTGTGTAGGCAAACAAGGAGGGCGTGCGTTCAACGGATTAGGAAGTCCCCAAAGAGCCAATCAGATGCTGGAGGAGATTCTTTGAAAAAAATCAAGAAGTTGCCATTCTAACTATGCTAAATATACCTCTCCTCCGATGCCCCCTGCAGGCTATTCTCTATATGTTCTTGATTCATGCACACTGCAGATCCTGCGTATTCCAACAGAAACAAGCCAACCCCATCAGGGCACCAGCTTGCATTACCACGCACCATGAGTCTTGTTCTCCACCTCCTCACAGTGCTATTGAAAGCCACCTTCAGCCTTCGGTGGAACAGAATCCAAGCTCCAGTTTGCTGTAGGGGTTAGGAGTGCGGACTTCTAATCTGGCGAGCCAGGTTCGATTCTGCACTCCCCCACATGCAGCCAGCTAGGTGACCTTGGGCACGCCACAGCATTGATAAAGCTATTCTGGCTGAGCAATGATATCAGGGCTCTCTCAGCCTCCCCTCCCTCACAGGGTGTCTGTTGTGGGGAGAGGAGAGGGAAGGCGACTGTAAGCCGCTTTGAGACTCCTTCGGGTAGAGAAAAGCGGCATAGAAGAACCAACTCTTCTTCTTCTTCAGTAATATCAGGGCCCTCTCAGCCTCCCTTCCTTCACAGGGTGTCTGTTGAGGGGAGAGGAAAGGGAAGGCGAACGTAAGCCACTTTGAGACTCCTTCGGGTAAAGAAAAGCGGTATATAAGAACCAACTCTCCTCCTCCTCCTCCTCCTCCTCCTCCTCCTCCTCCTCTCTTCTTCTTCTTCTTCTTCTTCTTCTTCTTCTTCTTCTTCTTCTTCTTCTTCTTCTTCTTCTCAAGTACCTGCACTTTGACTTTGCAGACCACAGACTTTGGACAACGATGGCAGGTACAATGTTTGTACATTTCCAAATTCTGCTGCTTAGGGATGCAAGATTCAGGTTTGGAAATTCCTGGATATTTGGGGGTGGGGTTTGGGGAGGGACCTCTGTGGAATATAATGCCCTAGATTCCACCCTCCAAGGCAGTTGTCTTCTCCAGGGGAATTGATCTCCGTGGTCCAAAGTTCAGTTGTAATTCTGGGAGATCTCCAGGCCTCACCTGGAGGCTGGCAACCCTGTGAATGAGCTGGGCACTCTCCAGTCAATGATACAAATCTCACCATCCCTCACTCGCCTCCCACTGCCTTCTTTCTGCCTTGCAGAATAAAGCTCTTTTTACAAAACACTTGGCTGCTATATTTGGAAACCGGGATCTATTCCAGGTTGATTGGTCCACGGGATTTCCTGCTTGAAAGGAAGGAAAGCAAAAAAGTAGGATGGAGCCTGATGGATGGATCCTGTAAAGATCTAGGAGATCTGGTACAGAGTCAAAACAGAACTAAGCAGGTGAGGGGGCAGAGCCTGACCAAATCTGGTGGGAGATGTTTTTTTTTTGTCCATAATTCAAGCTTTGACACAAATACCCAAAATAGGATTTTATTTGTTGGGCCAAAGCTCCACTGGATGTTTGGAAATGCCGTCTCTTTCTTGCCAGAGACCTAAATTACTAATTTAGGTTTCTCAAATCACTGTGCCGTCATCTTTTGTTCTCCTACCCTGAAAGAGGAGGGAATGTTTCCTACAGTTTGGGCCTCCTACCTGCCACAGTTAATGTGATAATTGGTGCCCACTGAGGTTCCTCTTCTTAACGGCTGGCTGTCCTTCAAGAAGAGAGAATGAAACCAGAAAACCAGGTGAGTTCTAGAAACTGAGGGGGAGAAAGAACAGGACAAGGTTGCCAGACTTCAAGGGGTGGCTGAGGTTCTCCCAGAATTACAGGTGGTCTCCAGGTTATGTCTGAGAATTTTCATAGAGCCAATGGGGCTCCTCAGCTAGAAGGTCAAGATGCATAGAGTAAATGTGCAATGTACAGATTGGATGAAGGCGATTGGCAAGCCTGTGAACAGCAGCAAACTGGCATTCAGCATAATAAAGGAGCTTACAAACAGATTGCAAGAACTGAATGACATCAATATAAGTCGTTGAGAAAAGCTCTCAATATCTCTGTTAAGTCCTGGGGCTTCCATTGGGTGTTGTAATAACTTGTAAATCAGCAATCTCCCATTCTGGCCTATTTCTGAAATATCCTTGCAGTAAAACATAAATAAAACACAAAAATGAACTACTTACATGATATGGCTCCAAAACATAAATAACATTATTAAAAACATAAAAACAAACTACTTAAATGATATGGCTCTAAAACTTGCAGATCTAATGCATGCAGGTGCAAAAGGTTGTTTTCTTTTTCTCTTTTATGCAAGAGTCAAAGAAATTAGCAAATTATTTTTTGCATTAGGACTGCAACACACCAGTCTTTTACCAATGTGCAGGAGTTCTTGTGCAGATCACTAAATATTCCATGGACTGTACTCTATTTTGTGCTTAAAATAGAGGGCGGGAAGGGGGGGGGCCAGTGGGCTTACGTGGAATGCCGCGGGGTGTGTGTGAAGATCAAAAGAAGGATCTTGCAGTTGTAGTGACTGGAGCATGTTTCAGTTCTAGAATTAGATGGGACAGAGCAAAATTCTGCAGCAGTCAAAGCCTGAAATCTGGGGGAATCAGCTTCTCTCTGTGCAAGGGTGGAGAAAAGCAGAGTTCTTAATTCTCTTGCATGAAGCATGGGAGGGTGACTCCTGGGCCAGTGGGCCAACCAAATCCATCACTGCCTGGCATTCATCTCCAGTTCTCTAGCCGGAAATGGGGAAATTGCCGAAGCTAATTAACTCTAAGGGGGGTGCCAACGTTCGCTCCTTGTTTGGCAGCGTCTTGGCAAAGGGAGCTGGCACCGAGGGCACATTCCGAATGCACAATGAGAGCAGGTGCCAGCTGGAAAAGCTGGCCTATCAGCTCAATGGCAGCCCAGAGGGAGTTTTGGAGTGTGTCTTTGACGACTGATCGTGGAGAACTCTCCCGCTATCACAGTTGACCCCCCACCACCACCACCACCGACCAAGATGAGGTCCCCAGGAGGAAATGGCCAATTTGGAAGGTGGATTCTGTGTAGGGCCGCCAGCTTCCAGGCGGTGAAACCAGCGAGAAGGCCAGACAGTGTAAGTTGAAAAACAGGAGGAAAAAGCACGTGAGGCTGGTAGAAAGACATCTACCAGCTCACATCCAGCCTGTGCTGAGGCAGCTGCACTGGTTACAAGTTTCTGACTGGATCCGGTTCAAAGTTTTGGTTTTTGACCTTCAAGGTTCTTTGTGGTCTGGGACCCACATATATGAGGGACTGCATGTCCCCCGCAGGGCTCTACACTCTGCGGGTACTGATTTGTTGTTTATCCCTGGCCCTAGAGAAGCATGTCTGACCTTCCCTCAGAGGGACGGACCAGAACCAATGGGATGAAATTAATTCAAAAGAAACATCCGGAGGAAGTTCCTGACAGTCAGAGCGGTTCCTCAGTGGAACAGGCCTCCTCGGGAGGTGGTGGGTTCTCCATCTTTGGAAATTTTTAAACAGAGGCTAGATAGCCATCTGACGGAGAGGCTGATTCTGTGAAGGCTCAAGGGGGTGGCAGGTGACAGTGGATGAGCGATAGGGTTGTGAGTGTCCTGCATAGTGCAGAGGGTTGGACTAGATGGCCCAGTAGGGCCCTTCCAGCTCTATGATTCTGTGATTCTATGATTCTATGATTCTATGATTCTATGACCAGGGCCCTTTTGGTCCTGGCCCCAACCTGGTGGACCGAGCTCTCGGTCGAGCTGCGGGCCGTGCAGGAGCTTTCTGCAGTCTGCAAGGCCTGCAAAACTGAGCTCTTTCACCAGGTCTATGGTTGAGGCCACGGTGGTGAGGAAGATCATTACCCCCCCCCCGGGCCAGTGTTATTGCACTCTGGCCAATGTGACATCACTGGACCTCCTACTACCCCCCACTATTAGGTATCTTAGATTGGAGGATGAGTGCTATGTGGGTACGGCCTTGTGTGTTGTCGAGTTTTATTGTATTTTGTGATGTCCAGTTTTAATGGGGTTTTATTGGGTTTTTATGAAGGCCTATTGTAACCCGCCACGAGCCGGTTGGTGGGTAATAAATTGCATAATAATAGTAATTAAAAATATTGTTTAATAGGGTCACTAGTGTGAATCTTCATCACCCTTAATTTAGGAAACTACAAACATTGTTAACAGTCCAATAAAGCACCAAGGAGCATAGCCTTTTGATGAAGATTCATATAAGTGACCCTATTAAACAATATTTTGATTTACTACTAGCCTCAAACAGGGTTTTTTTGTTGTTGCTGTTGTTGTTACTATTTTTCAACCTTCAGGTGGTGACTGATCAAATGACATAAAGCAAAATAAAAACCCAACCTGGAAAACAGGCGAGAACCACAAAGGTTAGGCACAAAACCAAATATAAAAAATAGAAACAATTTATTATTAGACCTCTTGTTTTGGACCTTTTCTCACAGCAGCACGTAGCAGGATTTTCCAATTCCCAGGGGAGGATTAGGAAATATTTGCTGGCTGAGGATTCTGCCAATACAAATACTTTATAGGATCAGAACCAGACGTATCAGATTAAAGAAGGTTTTCCCCCTCCCTGTTGTAAATTGGAAAAAAAATTGTTGCATACTACTCTGTGTATCTGTATATTGACCTCCAATGGTAGCATGATTAAAACGTGTTAGGTCTGAACGTTGGCAGTTGTGTGGTACACACTGAGATGTTTTAGGTGTGCCCAATATTCTTTTAAACATTTTTGAGCTCTAATAATACATTTTTTCGATTTTTCTATATTTGGTTTTGTCCCTAACCTTGGTGGCTGGAGAGCTCCAGCTATTACAGAAATCAATTCCCCAGGGGAAAATAGCCGCTTTTGAAGGGGGACTGAATGGCATTGTAGCCCCCCCCATCCCTCCCCTCCCCAGGCTCCCCCCACCCCTAATTTTTGACTTAAGACTACCTTTTTGGAACATTTCCAGAAAGCGAGTGCTACTGCTATTGCAGGGCCTGTAAGATAGAACTCTTCCATCAGTCATTTGGTTGAAGTCAGGCTGAGAAAGATCTATAGGCCCTCCTCCGATGTTCCAAATCAGGACATCGTCCCTGGAAGTACGGCAAATCTGGGGGGGGGGGAGCAGATTTAGTGTGGGGTGAGCAGAGAATTAAATAGGGATTATTTAAATATTGTTGTTATGCCTATTGGAACTGTCCATAGAGTTTGGACAGTTGGCTTGAAACTCAACATCAAGAAAACGAAGATCATGGCATCCGGCCCTCTCAATTCATGGCAAATAGATGGGGAAGAAATGGAGATAGTGACAGATTTTATTTTCCTGGGCTCCAAGATCACTGCAGATGGGGACTGTAGCAAAGAAATTAAAAGACGCTTGCTCCTGGGGAGGAAAGCTATGGCAAATCTAGACAGCATCCTAAAAAGCAGAGACATCACCCTGCCAACAAAAGTGCGTTTAGTCAAGGCTATGGTATTCCCAGTTGCAATGTATGGCTGCGAAAGTTGGACCATAAGGAAGGCTGAGCGTCAAAGAATTGAGGCTTTTGAACTCTGGTGCTGGAGAAGACTCTTGCGAGTCCCTTGGACTGCAAGGCGAACAAACCGGTCAGTCCTAGAGGAGATCAACCCTGACTGCTCTTTAGAAGGCCAGATCCTGAAGATGAAACTCAAATACTTTGGCCACCTCATGAGAAGGAAGGACTCCCTGGAGAAGAGCCTAATGCTGGGAGCGATCGAGGGCAAAAGAAGAAGGGGGCGACAGAGAATGAGGTGGCTGGATGGAGTCACTGAAGCAGTAGGTGCAAACTTAAATGGACTCCGGGGAATGGTAGAGGACAGGAAGGCCTGGAGGATCATTGTCCATGGGGTCGCGATGGGTCGGACACGACTTCGCACATAACAACAACAACAAATATTGTTGTCTAATTATTATTGTATTTTATTGTTTATAAATTGTTGTTTGCCACCGCGAGTTGTCTGGTCAGGAACGGCAGCCTATAAATCTAACTAATAAATAAATAAAATTCACATCATAACGTGATATTCAAGAGTTGATACATCATCACTTGAGGCGGGATGGAGAAAGAAGGTGGCTGAATCCCAAATTTCCTCATTGGATAACCACAAATTACCTTCCAAGGAGTGTGTGTGTGGGGGGGATTGCCGGTTGTTGTCCAGATCCGGTTCAAGGTTTTGGTTTTAACCTTCAAGGACTTATGCAGGTTGGACCCTGCATACCTGAGGGACCGCCTATTGCCCTATGTCCCCTGCAGGGTTTTACGCTCTGCGGGTGAAAATGTACTGGTCGTTCAAGGCCCCAGAGAGGCACGCCTGGCCCCGACCTGATGGAATGAGCTCCCAGGTAAACTGCGGGCCCTGCGGGACCTTTCAGTATTCCGCAGGGCTTGTAAAACAGAGCTCTTCCGCCAGGTCTATGGTTGAGGCGGGATAGTGTAGGAAGAGCGACTGGGGTCCCTCTGATGTTAAACAGGAAATACCATATCTGATTTTGTTTCTTCTTTCTCCTCCCTCTCGTAGAAGGGTGGTAGTGGGGGTTTGAGGGTTCCGCCATGTTCGCTGTTGTGTTTTTGATGCTGTGATTGTCCATTTTAATGTGGTTGCTGGGGGGTAAACAGTAATGGCTGGGGAAGGCACTGGCAAACCACCCCGTATTGAGTCTGCCATGAAAACGCTAGAGGGCGTCACCCAAGGGTCAGACATGACTCGGTGCTTGCACAGGGGATACCTTTACCTTTACCTTTAATGGGGTTTTAGTCGGACTTTTTGTAAACCGCCACGAGCCTCTCAGGAGTGGCGGTTAATAAATATACTAATACTAATACTAATACTACTACTAATAATAATAGTGATTTCTGAGGATTCTCAAACCACGTGGCAAAAAGAGATTGCATTCAGATCTGCTCTGTAAGAGCTCAGTTTTTGTGTAAAAGCTTTGTTATTCCATAGGGCTTTAGGAAGGCCACTGTGGCATTTTTCACAACTGTGGAAACCACCTCTGTGTAGATCAAAGGGCTGACCCAGCCAAAGACAGTATCCAGGTTCCTAATAGCGGCAGATTTGGATAATATGGCGGAGTTTAGCCCAGTCATAGAAGCTTGATGCTGTGTGAAGTAAACAAGTCTCCCAAGAACTATGTTGCAAAAAATGGCAAATTATGTTTATTCAAGTAGCTCACATCCAGGTGGCAGTCAGAAGGAGAGAGAGAAACCTAATTGAAAGAGTCTTTCCCCATCGCTTGTCCAGCATCATGCATGTGGGTGTTATGAGGGCATTGTCTCTACAGGAGAGACCTGCAGTGACATGTGTCTCCATGGGAGGCCATGTGGAGAGAGGGAGAGGACAAAGTGAGAGAGGAGGGGTCAGAGGGCCAGTTCCACGTTAAGACACACAGAGAAATCCCATTTGAGAAGATAGCACTTATATACCCTTAAAACGATGCAGCGTCCCTCAATGTCCAGGCATGATGAGTGGCTCACCCCAGCACTTAAACAAGTAGGTTTGCATCCCCTCTGGCACAATGAGACTCATCACTCTGCCTTCCAGAGATCCAGGGGAGCCATCCAGTCAGGCTGTGCATCCACCTGGGGACTTGAACGTCAGCCTTGAAGCCTTGAAGCTCCACCCATTCATGAAGAACCAGCGAGTCCAGTTCTGCCTAGAGTGACCATCCCTTCCTTGGGAACCATTCTTGAGGGAACCATGAGACTTGAGGGAAAGGGAACAATTTTCACGTAGAGGGCCCTGATCCGGTGGTAACACAGAAGCATGCTGCAACGCACTCCCAGGGGTCAACCATTTCAGCATCTTTGGGAGGTTTTGAATCCTCTTGGCCCTGGATCCTGCTTAGGCACCCTAACTGGAGCGTGAGAGTCCTGACAAGGGACTTTAGGATGGGTAGGCTGGCCCATGCCATGCTTGGCAACTGGCAGGAGGTTCGGGGGCAGGGACATGGGGGTTGCACGACATCGTGAAAGCCCAGAAATGACATAAGGTAGCTCTAGGAACTGCTGGCAAGCATGGTCAAACCATAGAGTTTAGGGAGATTCAGGGAAGTTCCAGATTCAAGGTCACTGCTCTTGACCACTCAAAGCCTGATTGTTGTTGAAAGGAAAGCGAGGGAGAGAGAGAGAGACGCCCCAGCAGTCCACCTTGGCTGAAATACCTCCATCCAGTCCACCTCAGAAAGCCTGTGTTGCCATGGTGATGGGAGAAAAAAAAATCAATTCCTTTTTCCCCCTACCTTTTTCCAACCCCGCTTTGGCGGGAGTTCTCTCGGAAGCTGATCAATGCGCGTGGCCTCCAGTTCTGGCCACGGCCTCCATCCGCCCAACAGCCACCGGGGCCCAAATCACTCACCCAAAGTGGCCAATTAAAGGATTCACCCGGCTGTAGATTTTCTCTCCCCTCCCGGCTGAGCTGTTTCTTTCAAGTGCCGAAGACCTGAGCGGGGCAAGAATCCAATAACGGGATTTTGAAATGTGGGTGACATCTGGAACATTTGCATCTGCTCAGCGTCTGCTCTCTGCCTGTATGTCAACGGTCAGGCCTTCCAGCTCTGCATGGTGTACGAGTGCGTGTAATTGTGCATCTTTCCAGCCTCATGCTAGGCACACTGAAACCAAAGTCTTACTGAATTTAGTAGGGTTTGCTTCAAAGCAAGTGTGCGCAGGGCCTTGCATACAATTCTGGTGTGTTTAATTGATTCCATTCATGTGTACCCTGCTTTTCTCCTGAATGGGGACCCAAAGCAGCTCACGTGGATCTTCTCTCCCTGGTTGTGTCTTCACACCAACCCTGCAAGGTAGGCTATGGCATCACCTTCTCATGATCTATTTCATCCAGCCTCTTTGTAGCATTAAACAGTTTAAATATCTCTGCAAACACCAGAAGCACGTCAGGAAGGCAAATGCTACTCTGGGTATTTCCAGGTAGGCTGCTTCTGGAAATAAAAGCTCCATTGTAGCTGAGATAAGGCTGGCAGCCGTGGACAGGTTCGCTTTTCAACGATCAAGCAGCTCTCTAGGAGGTGGGCCTACCAGTGAGTAAATCCAAGCACCCATGCCGTAGTAGGGAACAAGGGCTTTGTCAAGAGCTGGGGCTGAAAGCATTAGCCGGCCTTCTTAATTGCTTAATGAATTAAATCGCAGAGTTTTAAATGGAGACTTTTAATTGGATTTTAATCAGAGCTTTTCCCCCACGTAGGCGCGAGCGAAAGCACGTTTTCGCACAGAGACGACGGCTGTAAACAATTTACATAATTCCCTTGGTCGGCTAATGCGTTAAAAAAAAAAGTTTCTCTTTTCTTGTATTCCTCCCCAAACAATAAATAATTCATGACCGTTATCATTTCCATGAGATTTCCGTCAGGTTTTAATTTTCAGACAAGATCCCCAGGGGCTCGGTACCCGAAACTCCCGTAAAACACAACATTCCCCTTCCTGGGCTTTAAGGCCCATTGCCCCTTGCCCTTGCATTGCGTTGGAGACAGCCTTGAGTTTTGAAGGTTTAAAAAGTATAGCAAACCGAAAACATCTCCCCACTCACGCCCACTCCTTAATTCTTGAGCACAGAGGCCTGCCGGGTCAAGAGTCTCACCCTTGGTCCTTCTGTTCACCCAACAGTGTCAACGTCAACCAAAAGCTCTTTTCATACGAATGGCCAAACTGTGGCTCTCCCAATGACCATGGACTACAATTCCCATGAGCCCCTGTCTGGGGCTCATGGGAATTGTAGTCCATGGTCATCGGGGGAGCCACAGTTTGGCCACCCCTGCTTCTCTGGCCGCTTTCCCTAGGGAATTTTTATCAATAGTTTGTGTTTTTATTCCTGGGAGTGGTTGTGTAGGTAGGGCCCTGATGTTCTGCTTTGCCTGCGGGCCAAGGATGCTGTTAAGATGGCCCTGCTCCCCAGTAAGGGGCCCAGAGGAGCTGCCCCATGACTCACTGGCAAAGAGTGTCTCCCGTCCCCCTAGCTCAGCATGGCCAATTTTGACTGACAACATCTCTATGTGGAGTCAGGCAGAGAAGGTTCTGGAGCACCCGAAATGATCAGTCCATGGAGAAGGTGCTCTACAAAGGCCGGTGAGAACTTGTAGGGCTGATTAGCCTAGCAAAAAGGTGAAGCAGAAGCAGAAGAAGAAGAAGAAGAAGAAGAAGAAGAAGAAGAAGAAGAAGAAGTAGAAGAAGAAGAAGAAGACGAGAGGAGGAGGAGGAGGAGGAGGAGGGAGTTGATTTTTATACCCTGCTTTTCATTACTCAAAGCAGTTTCCAATCACCTTCCCTTCCACTCCCCACGACAGACACCCTGCAAGAACAGCTCTAACAGCACTGTGACTAGGCCAAGTTCATCCAGCTGGCTGCATGTGGAGAGGCGGGGAATCCAACCTGGTTCCATGGGTTAGAAGCCGCTGCTCTTAACCGCTACACCAAGTTAAGGGAAAGCCTGCTAGAGGCTGACAGACTTATGGCCGGCATGGAAAGAATGGACAGGAAGTTATTTCTCCCTCTCAAATAATGCCGGAACCAAGAGTGGGAAGTTCTGGACTGACAAAGGAAGCGTTTCTTCACCGGATTCACTGCCACGGGGTGTTGTCAGGGCCGCCAACTTGGAAGGGATTAAAAGGGGAGTGGACATATCATGGAAGATGGTGCTAACAATGGCTACTAAAGGTGATGAAAATCTATTCCGGCTTTCTCCAATTTGTTATGGCTGAGAAACCCCTGAAACATTCATCAGAGACCCCAGAAGTGGTGCAATGGTGCGGAATATGGTTGGGAAGCAGAGCTGTGGACACGCCCACCTGGGGCCCCTCCCCAGCCCCTCCAGGCCAATCAGTGGGCAGGTCGACATGACCATATATGGTCATATCGCCTGATAAATGTTTAACCCTGGTTGAGAAAGCCTGATCTAATCCCTCCGATACCAGAGATAGCATCAAGTTGCTAGAAGTTGTGGTTGTGGTCTTCCCATTTCTCTGGGCTGATGGGCCTTTGATCTGATCCAGCTGGGCTCTTCTGAGGTTCCTATGTTTTCCCCAACACTTGAGGGTCTCTAATTGTGAAATCTGGATTGCCACCTGGAACTGTATACTGCATTGGTCAGATCACACCTGGAGTCCTGTGTGCAGTTCTGGAGGCCACGCCTGGACAAAATTGAGAGGGTTCAGAGGAAAACGATGAGGATGATCAAGGTCTGAGGACCAAACCCTACGAGGAAAGGCTGAGGAACTTGGGAATGTTCAGCCTGGAGAAGAGGAGGCAGAGAGGGGACAGGATGGCTCCCTTGAAGTATCTGAAAGGCTGTCAGTTGGGAGAAGGAGAGGTTCCCTTTGGCAGCAGAAGGCAGGACCCACAGTAATAGGTTTAACTATGTGTAATGTACGCCAGTACAACTGTGGATGTCGACATTCGGTTTTTCTGGTTTCTTTTAGAAGGTGTTACAAACATTCATGAACAAATTAATGGGTTTCAATTATGTGTAGAACAATATTGGCTAGATATCAGGGGGGAATTCGCAGTCCAAGTAGTTCAGCTTTGGACTCGGCTCCCTCAGGAGGTGGGGAGCTCCCCTTCCCTGGCAGTCTTCAAGCAGCAGGGGGACAGAGACTTCTCTTGGATGCTTGAGGCTGATCCTGCATTGAGCAGGGGGTGGGACTAGATGGCCTGCATGGCCCCTTCCCACTCTAGGATTCTATGAGTCTAGTTCAGCAGTGGGATGGGCTGCCTAAGGAGGTGGGGAGCTCCCCCTCCCTGGTGGTCTTCAAGCAGCAGGGGGACAGAGAGTTCTCCTTGGTGGCCTGTGTGGCTTCTTCCAGTGCTAGAATTCTATGAGTCTATGAACATCTTTTGCCCTGAAACCCCTCCAGAGTCGCCCTATGTGGGCTGCATCTTGATAGCACCTACCTACACATGGTCTCTGTTGAGAGGGGCTTTTGCAGGAAACAATTGCACCAGCTGCATGCCACGTTCCCTGCAGGAATGCTCACCCCCCCCCCCCCACTGTATCATTCTTGCCAATTCGAGGGAACCGTTGGGACCCTCTGGTCTAATTTCTGCCTCCCCGCTTTAATAGCTCCCCATAGAACAGCAGGAGTTACAAGGCAAAGTGGGCCGAATTCTCCACGCTGGGATAAGAGATGGGGCATGTAGGACTGGCAACGATGAAGGGGCCAAAGGTCATCCCAGAGCAGCAGTTCTTGGCTGTCACCCTCTGCAGAGAGTTGGTCTGGATGCCTCCATTACGGATGGGCAGGCTCACCGATATGCAGCTGCAGATTCTGAAATTAACTCTGAGAGAAAGGGAAAGGAGGGGCAGAGTGGGGGAGAAGGCCCATTTAGAAGTCCTTGTACTCCCTGGGAAGGCAACGGAGAGGGCAAAAGTCAACTTCTTGCATGCAAAGAGCAAGGACGGTCTGTTGGGAGCCGCAGAGCTTGGAGGCGGGCAATGGAGGAAGAAATGCATTCTTAAAAGAGGCTGCTGTCTCCATCTGAGCAAAGAGCTGTCAGCTTTGGCTGCGCCCGCCGACACAAACAGGCAGCTTAGATTTGGGCTGTCTGGTCCTCTGGGGCCACCGGCAGGGGATGTTGGGCAGGGTGGCCAGATCAAGGTTGGGAAACTCCTGGAGTTTTGAGGATGGAGCCGGGAGAGAAAAGGGACTTCAGGGGCAGTACCATGCCGGAGAGTCCCCCTCCACAGCATCCTTTTTCTCCAGGGGAACTGAGCTCTGTAGTCTGGAGATGAGCTGTAATTTCAGGGGATCCCCAGGTCCCAGTTGGAGGCTGGCATCCCTAGCTGAGATGCAGAATGATCAGAGATAGCCCTGTCCAAATCTCTCTGGCCATTTCTACCGGGCCAGGGGATGGATCCCTGAGCCCTTTGCCTCTTCTCTGCTCTTCTTTGCCCTGTCTGCATCCTGCCCACGGACTGTCACCTGTGCAAACCATGGGACAGCCAAAGCCTCTGGAATTCTTTCCCTCCCAGCGTGGACAGCTTTGGCAGAGCCCCTTGTTCACCAGGCCTTGGATTGCGCATGGGAGCAGCAGAGTGAGGTGCAGCGGGAGAAGAAAGGTCCGTCCTACCTGGGGAAAGAGGCTGTCAAGAGCCCTGTCTCTTCATGGCCGATGTTGAGATGCTTGCAGAAGAGAAGAGTTCTTGGGGTTATGGGCTCGGCCGGGGGCAGATGGAGAGCCTTTGTTTGGTGTAGTGGTTAGGAGTGCAGCCTTCTAATCTGGCATGCCGGGTTCGATTCTGCGCTCCCCCACATGCAGCCGGCTGGGTGACCTTGGGCTTGCCATGGCACTGATAAAGCTGTTCTGACCGAGCAGTGATATCAGGGCTCTCTCAGCCTTGCTCGCCTCACAGGGTGTCTGTTTTGGTGAGAGGAAGGGAAGCCACTTTGGGTAGAGAACCAACTCTTCTTCTTCTTCTTCTTCTTCTTCTTCTTCTTCTTCTTCTTCTTCTTCTTCTTCTTCTTCATGGGCTGGATTTTGGACTCTGCCCCCCTGCCCCTGTTGTTCGCCCCCATAACAGAAACAAAAAGGGCTTACAAACGGGTTGCAACAGAAAACAGGCTATTCTTAATACCATTCTGTGTTGATTTTAAAGCATTTGGGTGTCTTGACTGCATTCCGAAGGCCGTTACCCACATATCCCTGAGAGATTCTGTCCGTGCAGAACTAGACGAGTTGAAACGGTAGAACATGTTTTATTGCGCCATTCTTTTTACAATGATATCTAAATTAAATTGATAACTCCTGCGTTAAAAAGGGTTTCTGGCCATTCTGACTCCTTCAATGTTATTGAAGGACAAAACCCCCGAGTTCCCAGCTGAGTTGTCAGTTTTGTGCCACCTGTAAAATTCATTGCCTCATGGTAGGTTTCCTGGAGGGCCAAAATGGACTCAATTTTTGTTCTTCCAAATAACTGGTTTCTGTTCTGTTTCATGTGAACCGCCCTGATGCTTCAGGGAGAGCGGTATAAAAATATAATAAATCAATAAATCCACACAATAGCCTTGCGGGGTAGATCGAGATAGAGTGTTCGTCCGTTCCAGTGAAATTTTGTACCTATTATATTGTGATTGTCCTATTTTGTTCTACGTTTATGGATAAGGGATTGTTCCTCCCCTTTTGTTTTATTCTAGCTGTTTTTGTATTTGTGTGTTATGATTGCCCTGGTCTAAGACCATTTAAATAAACTACTATTACTATAGAGTGTCTTTACTAATTTTACTGCTTCAGGCATAATTTGGGTGGGGTAGCAGCAAACAAATGGCTGACACCAATCCGGAGGTAGGAAGAGAAAACCATCCCTGATTCTCTGATGGGGAGGACTTGAAGAATAGAAGATCCCTGCTGGGTCTGACCATCTGGTCTTGCATCCTGTGTCCCAGAAGGGCTAATCAGATGTCTCTGAAAATCCCATAGTCAGAGCATAAAGGGCAGAGACTCCAGCCTGCAATTGCAATTCAGGGATATCCTACCTCAGGACATGGAGGTTCCATTTAGCTACTATGGCTAATAGTTGCTGATTCATCTCTCCTCCTCTGTGAAATTGTCCAGCCCTCTTTTAAAGCTGTCTATGCCTGTGGCCCTCCCTACCCCTTTCAGTTAGTTAGTTCCACAAGTAAATCATGCCTCATGTGGAAAAAAATATATACTCCTTTTATATTTTTGTGGGCCTCTGGTTAATTTCATTGGGTAGCCCCAAACTTCTAGACTTGACAGTACAGGGCACAAAATTTCTTTCCACCCCCTTTCCCAATGTCATATATTGAGACCTCTGTTGAACTCTCAGCAAGCAGACTGTTGAAGAAAATCTCTTTATTGAAGTAAGTGGCGAACAGAGAGCAAGGTATTTCCTTGCTGGAACCAAAAGGCAAGCTTGCAAGCATATGTTTTATGTTTTCCCTAAGGCCCTTTCCCCCCCCCCCAATTTAAAATTAGACATGCTGAACTAAATACCAAACATGAAAGTTTCTCAGGCTAGGTTTCCTATGCAAAGCACACGCTAATAACTGGACACTAATTCTTGCATATATAAGATCAAAGGCATTAATAATGCTTTGGGAAGGCTGGCCTCCCTCCCTGGGTCTCTGGTCTGTAGAAAAATACTGGGTTAACATATCAAGATAGAGAGAGAGAGACCAAGGGAACAGGTAACCAAATAACATGTGAACAGGGTCTTGACAATGATGTCTTCTCATATCCCACCATCTGTTAACAAAAGGATTCATTCATTCATTCATTCATTCATTCATTCATTCATTCATTCATTCATTAGATTTCTTATACTGCCCTCCCATACGGCTCAGGGTGGTTCACAGAAAACATTGCAGGAGTAATCCATAGAACAATCTAAAACACATAACACAGTCATAAATAACATAACAATCATCTAACAGTGGCTTCACATAGAACGATAACGGACAAACCCTCATGGAGGTCAGGTCTGCTTCAGGTCATGGAGGGGGTGTCTGAGGGGGGGGCAGCAGATGTTGGATCGGTCGGACTCAATCGAACGCCTCGTGGAGGAGCTCCCTTTTGCAGGCCCTGCAGAATTGTGGGAGTTCAGACAGGGCGCGGATCTTCAGGGAGCTCGTTCCACCAGGTGGGGGCCAGGACAGAGAAGGCTCTGGCCCTTGTTGAAGACCAATGTGCTTGTTTGGGGCCAGGAATCACCAGCCGGTTGGTGGTGGCAGAGCGTGGTGCTCTTTTTGGGGGTGTAGGCAGAGAGAGACGGTCTCCCAGGTACACCTGGCCCAGTCCATTTCCCCTCCACTGATTGAAAACCATCTTGGTTTTCACTCAGACGCTGTGGTGTGTGGGAAAAGTGAACTCTGAGTCAAACCAAAGCCTTCAGGGGTTGTTTCTTAAAACCTGACCTGGTGCTCTTGGGAAAAAAATGTCAGCTCTTCAGATTTAGCCTCGTCCCTAAATATCTGTGTGAACTTTGGACATCTGAAGTCACGGAAAGAAGAAACATTGACGGCTTACCCCCCTCGCTGGGTTAGACATCCACCCCTTCTGCTTTCCCTGTACATAGCATTTAATGTCAAACGCCGACATTTTGAATTACAGTACAATTTGAGGACATAAAAGTGTCTCGTAGGGTTATTATCCATTCCCCAAGCATCCCCCTCCACCCGGCTGCAGCTCCCAGCCACTGCTGGGTTGCTGCCTCGTATATTTTATGGGGAAAAAATCACCCAGGCTCCCCTCTCAGCCTCCCTCTCTGGGGAGATAAATCTGTCATTTTCGCCTCTGGTGCCGAAAGGACTTGATATGAACAATAACGTGGAAACAAGGTTTCCGTCTTGTAAAGATTTACAGGGACGCGTTCAGCAGGCCTGGCGGCTCCTTCCGTCGCCCAGGGAAACCCAGCCTCTCCGCCTTTGCAAAGTCTGAACCCTTCAGGCTGGGCCTGGGAACGTGTTGGCCGATGTTCGGAAATCAAAGAAGGGGTAGATTTCGAGGTGGCACCATTCCCTGAGCGTACAAACCTTCCTTAATGGTCTCGGGGATGCATCTTCTGCAGTGGCTCATTTCTACAGCTTGTGCCGTGGTTAAGAGCCACTGCTTCTAAGCTGGAGAGCCGGGTTTGATTCCCCACTCCTCCACAGGCAGCCAGCTTGATGACCTTGGGCCAGTTACAGTTCTGTTAGAGCTGTTCTCTCAAAGCAGTTCTGTCAGAGCTCTCTCTTGGCCCCACTAACCTCACGGGGTGTTTGTTGTGAGGAGAGGAAGGGAAGGCAATTGTAAGCCATTTTGAGACACCTTTGGGTAGTGAATACCCAAAGCGGGATACGACAGCCAACTCTTCTTCATCTTCTTGACCCACTTTTGCTCAGTAGACTCTCATGATTCATTGTGCCAGCCAGAAAAAAAAAGATGCTCCATTGGGTCATCTGAATCATTGGGGTGCCAGCCTCCAGGTGAGACCTGGGGATCTCTGGGAAGTACAGCTCATCTCCAGACTACAGAGATCAGTTCCCCTGGAGAAAGTGGATGGTCTGGAGGGGGGACTGTAGGTCATCGGACCCCACTGAGGTCTCTGTCCTCCCCAGCCTCTGCTCTCAAATGTCCAGGAGTTTCCCAAACTGGAGCTGGTAAACCTACCCTCCCTACCCCCCATCCCCCGCTATTGGCCAGAGGGGACCTGTCCACCTTACCCTTCATCGAATGGCTAAAAGGCATGGGATGGACTAGATGGCCTGCATGGCCCCTTCCCACTCTAGAATTCTATTAGTTCAACAGTGGAATGGGCTATCCAGGTAGGTGGGGAGCTCCCCCTCACCGGCAGTCTCTGAGCAGTGGCTGGACAGATCCTTATCCTGGATGCTTTAGGCAGATCCTGCCTTGAGCAGGTGGTGGGACTAGATGGCTTGTGTGGTCCCCTCCCACTCTAGGATTCTCTAAGTCTAATTCAGTAGTGGAAAGGGCTGCCTCAGGAGGTGGGGAGCTCCCCCTCACTGGCAGTCTTCAAGCAGTGGCTGGACAGATCCTTCTCCTGGCAGGTCCCTTTAGTAGTAACTTGGATTCTCCAAGATAAAGAAGAATTAGAATTAGAAGAAGAGTTTATTGATTGATTATATTTATATACAGCCTTCCTCTAAGGCTCAGGAGTTGGTTTTTAGACCCTGCTTTCTATTGCCCAAAGGAGTCTCAAAGCGGCTGACAATCCCCTTCCTTTCCTCTCCCCACAACAGACACCCTGTGAGGTGGGTGTGGCTGAGAGAGCTCTGAGAGGACTGCTCTTCAAGAACAGCTCTAAGAGAACCATGGTCCACTCAAGGTCAACCCATTGGCAGTATGCGGGGGAGTGGAGAATCAAACCTGGTTCTCCCAGATTGGAGTCTGCCGCTCTTAACCACCATCCCATGCTGGATTTTCCTTCCGTAGACATTTGAAGAAAATAAAGGGCAAGTTGGAAGATCTGCAAAGGGAGGAACGGGGAACCAAGGCCAATTCTCCAGATGAGAGCCTGCAGCTATTAACCATTACACCACTCTGGCTCTCGGGCTGCTCCTGCCGTTTGATAGCAGCTCAACATTCTGAAATTCAGCCAGCAACGTTCTTCCTTGCTGGGGAATGCGCTTGGCTGGCATCCCCCCCCCCTCCCCGGCCCACTTCCTCATGCCGGGTGCCAACTCCCCAAACCTTTTTTGCACTGTGTGAAGGTTGCTAAGCAGGCGACCGCCTGAATGGCTGCAGGCCCCTTCTGGCCGACTCCCTCCCCCGGTACCCCTGCTCTGCCCCTCCCTTAAGGTTCATTACTATTCCAATCAGGCCTGGGCTGCTAATGAAGGCGCTTGCTGATGAAGGATCACATTCATTCCTTAATGACCCCCTTGCAGCTGGGGTCGCAGGCATTATACCGAAGACTCTCCCCTCCCTTTCCCCCCTCTCCACAACCCGCTCAAGTGAAGGAAGAGGCACACCTGGTATGGCTCCTGGGTCCAGGAACAGCAGGGCTTTTGTGGCATATGGTCCTCCCCAGGTCCCTCAGCTCCAAGAAACCGGAGGGTGACTTCTGAGGGTCAGGTTCTAGTGGTTTTTGTAGGGGGTAGGATCAACCGGATTTTTCAGCCCTGCTGGGCAACCCCAATTTTTCTGAGCCTGCGGGTGTTTTCGAAATGGGGACATTGGGCAGTGGGCACGGTCCCGAAATGGCCGCCACAGGAGGCGGAGGCAGCCGCAAAATGTCGGGGAGTGAGTTTATGCCTAACGCTCACGATAACTCTTCAGCATTCAAGACCGGAGCTCTGCTGGACACGGTGCCTTTTAGAACGACCTCCCTGTTTCAAACTGTTTTCATTGCATGTACCCAGTTGCACAGTGACGAAGATAATCCTTTCCCTGTGGTTGCAGCTACTCCTGAAGCATTTATTTTTTTAAAAAATCTCAATTGGTCAATTAGAGGCCCTGTTGGGCAAAGACCCCATTTGACCCATCCCACTTTTCTAAAAACAGTTGGTAAGCATCAGGAAAGACCCCTGGTATAGGGCTAGCATGTGGGAACCAAGCTGGCGCATAGAACCCCACACCTCTAGAGGCTCTGCCCTGTTCCAGCCTCCTAGAACTGGGGTTCAAAAGTTTAGTGCCTTTGGATAAAGAGGTCCCATTTAGTCTCCATGGCAGGTCACCATCGTCTGACTTCTCCCCTGTGAATCGAGTGTTTCTTTAGCTTGATCCAAAGGTCAGAATTCTGCCTCCCCAGTGACATCTTTGAGGTGAAGACAATTCCAGTGGTTTGGGAGGAGCGTTTCCAGAAACACTGTCATGGGAGTCACAATGACTGTCTACCCCACTTGTATCCTGAAATTAAAATGGGAGCAACTTAATGCTTCCTTTTTCAATAGTGCAAAATCATAGAATCAGAGTGAGAAGGGACCTCTGGGGTCATCTAGTCCAACCCTCTGCAGAATGCTGGAAGTTTGCAACTACCTGCCCACCCACAATGACCCCAATTCCTTGCCCAGATCATGACCCCCCTCCCCCACACCAAAAATAAAGAGAGAAAAACCAGAATCCCTGGCCAGTCTGACCTGGAGGAAATTCACCTCCTGACCCCAAAGTGGTGATCGGCATTTCCCTGGGCAGGCAAGAAAGGGACACAGGAGCCTAAAAGGATGCTGGAGGAGAGTATTTGAAAAATACCTAGAAGTTCCTGTTCTAGCTATATTAAATGGCAGAAAAAAACCAAAAATTTGTCCACGGCCAATATCTATTTATAAAATAATATGCAATAATGTATAAGTAAGAAGAAAATTCTTATTACCTGTTTAAATCATTATCTGGAATGAGAACAATCCAGAGGAAATTATTCAGAAAAAAATGTTTCCAACAAGCAGTGCTTCACTAATATATCATACAAGCTGTGCTGGACGGTTCTGGCATTCCCTCGTTTCATAGGAGGTTTTTTCAACCAAAAAACCTCTAAGCAATATAAAGAATAGTAAGGCCCATTCCGCACAAGGACCAATGTTGCCAATTGGTTCCAGAAAGCGGAAACGCTATTTTTAATAGTGCAATTCGGCATTATGCATACCTGCCTTTGTAGTGGAATCCAGTAGCGTTTCAATTGTTTCCCACAGGTTTCCGGTCTTGCCAAAAATCGCTAGAAAGGAAGCGATTTTTTTCTGTGCTTTGTCCTGCCCCTGGCCGTCAATCAAACGAACAGCCAATGGAGGGCTGTTATCATGCTCCCGAAAAGCCCCTTTCCCTTTAAGCACAGGTTTAAAAAGAAAAAGAAAAACACACGTTGCAACGAATATGCCTTGATTCCTTGATTCCTCCTAACTTAGAGACTCATCTAGCTGGCAGCTGGCAGCTGGCGTGTGAGCTGCCGATTCTTCATTACCACGCTCCCCCACGTGAAAAGAAAATCCCTCCCCCCCGTGCATGGGCGCAATTTTCGGCCGAAAATAAAGGGAACTCTCAAACGGGGCTGTATTGTGTTTGGTGACTTGAGGGGAGCTTTAAAGCAGCTCTGTGGAGGGACTGTAGCCGGAGAAGCCTTGCTGGGTGAATGAAGGCTCGCCAGTTCGTTGCTTTCTGCTCGCTCCGAGAAAAAAAAAAAGGCGATCGTTTTGCCAGAAGTTCGGAGGAGAGAGTCAGGAGGAGGGACTTTGCTAGAACCGCAACAATGGGAATGCACAGGTCTTTTTCGCTACTGTTGCAGATTGTTTGCAAGAGTGTAGTGCTTTTCGGAGAGTGAATCCACTTTTCTGGATTCCCCTTTAAGCGCTACAACGAATCGCTTTTTGCAGATTGGTTTCAGGAGTGTGGCAGATTGTGTGCGACGTCATGCATACCTGCAAATTAGTAGCATTTACAATTTGGAAGCCTTTTGCAACATTGAAGTCATGAGGAATGGCCCTAAGAATTTCCAGCTCTGAAATGGAACCAAGCTCAATTGAACATATTTCGATTATTCCTCACGAAGGCGACCAAACTGAGAACAGATGGACTATTGGCAGAAGTACCTCAGTTTGGTCACCTTCATAAAGAAGAATCAAAATACAGAGATGCTAAAACTGGCCTACCTTAGAAGAGTGTTGTTAACGTCATTGGTCGCCTGGCCTTTCTCACTGCGGCATAAAGTGGATTACCACATCGAATAAAATCCACTCAAACAGCAAAGGTCTCTAACAAACAAACAACGTGATGGTACTAGGATTGAAAAACTGGGAAAGGACGTTTTAAAGATTACAAGAAGATCCAGGTGGGGCATCCAGTGGCACCTTTAAGACCAACAGAGGCCGCAGGAAATCCAGAGGGGGTCTGTAGACTTTCCCTTCCTGCCTTAAGGGACTCAGCGGCAAACTAGGGAACTGCCATTTCCCTTTCTCCCCCCCCCCCCAGCATGAGTTTTGTTGTGGTTTCTTTGCCTAGGAGGGGGAAGAGCCTGCATGCTTACTCCCGGATTAAATTGAAGAGTCCTGTTTCTCCCCCCCCCCGCCCCTCCACAAGCCTTCTTGAGCCTACCTGTTAACATGGGTGGTGATGTTGCTTCCGGGGAGCATGACATTTATTTTGTAACCTGCCAGGAGCTGGCTTTGCCAAGGGTGGCAGGTTTTTGTTGTTGTTGTTGTTGTTAATAATAATCATCATCATCATCATCTGCTTGTGCTGGGGCGAGGAATCAAACCCGGTTTACAAGATTAGAAGCTTAACCACTATGCCAGGCTGGCTCTCTCAGACCTTTACCGCACAGGAGGCTCCATGCTGGGCTGCTGCCTTGTGTTTGAGCCGGGCCGGTTGTGTCCCGCTTCTTCCCGTTCCTGCATGGGGGAGCATTTGGCCCTCTGCACCTTGTCTGCCTCGGATTTGTGCTCCCACACACTGCAGCCAGGGCAGCAAGGTTCTGTCACACTGTGGGGTGGTATGGGCCTTTTTGTTTGTTTATGAACGTGATATTGCGTACCAATGCAATACCATGTTCTTAAACACTCAAAAATGCCCAGGCAGCTTTGCCACAATGCACAGCACAGTGGAGCTGCCTGGGGCATATTTTTTTGTCCCTTCCAGGATGCCCTTACCCGGATGAGGGTGGGGAGGAGCCAGGCCAAGACAGCCTGATTCTTCTCTTCCAGACAGCCATGGCCTAACATACTGCTGAGACCCAGGGCAAAAAGGGAGCTTGGATTCATCCGTGTTTCCTTGCCACGGGGCAACAAGGGCCTGAGTTGGGCCAGGCCTTGGCTGGTCCTGGGCTGGCACCAATGTCATGCAGAACCTGGAATTTGCCCTGCAACTGGACGAGCAATGAGTCAGGCCAAATTCCGGGTGCAGAAAAGGTCTCAAATGTAATTCTCCCCTCCTCCATTTTCTCACAATTATAATCTGAGCTGGCAGAAATGTGGATTTTGTGAATTTAGGCAGATTGTAAGTGGGTGGGCAGAAGGGATTCTGTTTGAGCTTGGTTCTTCTGCCCCCTTCTTGCATGCCCAGGGAAATGCTGATCACCACGGGAGTAGGGAGGCGAATTTCTTCCAGGCCAAACTGGTCAGGGATTCTGGGTTGTTGTTTATTTGGGGGGGCATCATCTGGACATGAAATTGGGGCCACTGTGGGTGGGCAGGTAGTTGAGCAATCAGCTCAACAGTTGTCATGATTGTTTCTAAGATTTTATGGTTTTAAATTTTTTACTATTATGTTCGGTCAAATTATATTGTTAATATTAAGTTTAAGGGCTCTTGTGGCCCTTTCTTGCATGCCCAGGAAAATACCGGTAGTCAATTTGAGATCCGAAGGCAAATCTCTTCCAAGCCAGAATGGTGGGGAGGGGGCATCATCTGGACATGAAATTGGGGTCACTGTGGGTGGGCAGGTAGTTGTCAATTTCCTGCAGGGAGCAGGGGTTGGACTAGATGACCCTGGAGGTCCCTTCCAACTCCCTATGCTTCTTTGATTCTGCTTTCTCACCTGATCATCAGATGACAATGTTACCGTGGAGAAAATGGCTGTGATGGAGAGAGGATTCTAGCATGATACCCTACTGAGGTCCCTGCCTGGGCTCCACTTCCAAAATTCCCAGGGGTTTCCTGACCCAGAACAGACAACTCTCCTTGTCTGACACTCAGTCCACTAGAGTTGCCAATTCTGGGCAATTTGATAATTCAAAGGTATAGTATATATTGGTGGGTAAGTTAGTTTCTTAGCAATGGGATATTTAGAATTGGATGTTTGTTAGATTCATTACATTTTTAGATAAAAGAAGAAGAAGAAGAGTTGATTCTTAGATGCCACTTTTCCCTACCCGAAGGAGGCTCAAAGCGGCTTACAGTCGCCTTCCCTTTCCTGTCACCACAACAGACACCCTGTGAGGGAGGTGAGGCTGAGAGAGCCCTGATATCACTGAAGAAGAAGAGTTGGTCTTATATGCCGCTTTTTTCTACCCGAAGGAGGCTCAAAGCGGCTTACATTTGCCTTCTCTTTCCTCTCCCCACAACAGACACCCTGTATTGGCAGAATCCTCAGCCAGCAAATATTTCCTAATCCTCCCCTGGGAATCGGAAAATCCGTGCTTCTGTGCGAAAAGGTCCAAAACGAGAGGTCTAATAATACATTGTTTCTATTTTTCTATATTTGGTTTTGTCCCTAACCTTGGTGGTTCTCGCCTGTTTTCCAGGTTGGGTTTTTATTTTGCTTTATGTCATTTGATCAGTCACCACCTGAAGGTTGAAAAATAGTAACAACAACAGCAACAACAAAAAAACCCTGTTTGAGGCTAGTAGTAAATCAAAATATTGTTTAATAGGGTCACTTATATGAATCTTCATCAAAAGGCTATGCTCTTTGATGCTTTATTGGACTGTTAACAATGTTTGTACTTCCCTAAATTAAGAAGAAGAAGAAGAAGAGTTGGTTCTTATATGCCGCTTTTCCCTACCCGACGGAGGCTCAGAGCGGCTTACAGTCGCCTTCCCATTCCTCTCCCCACAACAGACACCCTGTGGGGTGGGTGAGGCTGAGAGAGCCCTGATAGTCCTGCTCGGTCAGAACAGTTTTATCAGTGCTGTGGCGAGCCCAAGGTCACCCAGCTGGTTGCATGTGGGGGAGCGCAGAATCGAACCTGGCATGCCGGATTAGAAGTCCGCACTCCTAACCACTACACCAAACTGGGAAGATTACCACTGTGGGAAGAATACCACAGAGATTTCGATGAGGAAGCTGTAATTTAAGGTAGGAGCCCCTGATTGAGATTTACCGGTTATTGCTACTACAGATATTTATGTATAGTTTGATCATAATTCCTCATTCTTCTATACTGTAGCCACTGTTGAAGCAATTATCCTGGAAAACGGGTCTTATATTCCGGGCCTCGTCTTGGCATTTTAACATTCGGACTTGGAATAAAGAAGATTTTTTGAGTTTGGATTTGTTTTGCCTCATCTGTTGGTATCTTCCATTTATTTTCTCAAGAGGGAGCTGATCTCCGTTGTCTGGAGATGAGCTGTAGAACCAGAGGGTCCTCAGATCCCACCTGAGGACTGGCACCTGTATGGCATCTACCATGTCATGCTGGCTGTCAGTTTGAGAACCACAGGCTGTTTGAGCTTCCCTTGGTGCCAAGGAGAGCCAGAAGGTAAGCAGCTTTTGTGGCAGAGTCAAGGTCTGAAATTCTCAAATTGCAGGAGTCTCTCTGCAAGCACGAGGACTACAGAAGCGGGGTCCCAGCTGGCGTGCCAGTCTCCCTAAGGTGTGAGGAAAGTCAAGGCACCTCTTTAGCATTCCGGTCTCGACTGCTGCTCCAAACAGCCTGACCAGACCGCCTTCTCCGCACCCATTGCCAGTTTCTGCACTTTGTGACTCACTTCCTCACACCTCAAGTCAGGAAGATGGGGGGCAAGGGCCCCATCCAAAAATGCTGATGGCTGGCTGGTGCCACAAACATCCCTCAGTGTGCAAAAGGAAGCAGTGAAGATCACTCGTGTCCAGCCTTTTCATGCGCAGAGACAGCGGCCTGGAAGGAACTGAGCGTGTTTGTGTGTGTGTGTGTGTGTGTGTGTAAGAGAGAGAGAAAGAGAGAGAATGTTGCACTTGACTAGTGTAGGGTGTAGAATTAGAATCACATAGAGCTGGAAGAGACCACCCAGGGCCATCCAGTCCAGTCCCACCCCCACCTTCTTGGGGACTTTAAAAACACACCCTCCTGACAGGTGCTCTGATCCCGTCTCCTCCTCAAAACTTCCAATGAAGGAGACTCCACCGCCCTCTGAGGCAGCCTGTTCCATCCACAAACAGCCCTCCCCATCGGGAAATGCTTCCTAACATTTCAGTGGAACCTCCTTTCCCACCTGAATCCCTTGTTCCTGATCCTTGTCTCTAAAGCTACGGGAAACAAATTGGCCCCCTCTTCAACACATCTGCCTTTTCCATAGTTAAACACTTGCCCTCCTCTTCTCCAAGCGACACACCCCCAACGCTCTCAGCCTCTCCTTGTAAGACGTGGATCCAACCCCTCAGCCCTCTTAGCCGCCCTTCTCTAAAGACTCTCCAACTTGTCCATTTCTCCTCCTTAAACTTCAGCACCCAGAACTGGGCACGGTATTCCAAATGAGGTCTAACCGATGCAGAACTGAAGGGAATTATAACCTCCCTTGCTCTAGAAGAGGGGTGCTGGTAGGGACTCATGGGAATTGTAGTCCGTGGACATCTGGAGGGCCACAGTTTGGCTACCCCTGCAATCTGAAAAGGAAGCGGAGAAGTTGCAGAAGGGATACAGGTGCTTAGGCTTACCAACATAGAGGTTGCAAGTGATCTCCAGACGACAGAGGTCTATTCTCCTGGAGCATGTGGCCATTTTGGAAGGTGGACTCCATGGTGTTATATCCTGCAGAAGACGCCAATCCTGCCCTCCTCAGGCAGGATTGATTTACATCTAATTTAAATTGCCCTAATCCATTCCTTTTTTCGTTTTTTAGTTTGTTTGTCTGGATTCCCTTCTTCTTCTTCTTCTTCTTCTTCTTCTTCTTCTTCTTCTTCTTCTTCTTCTTCTCCTCCTCCTCCTTCTCCTTCTCCTTCTCCTTCTCCTCATGGTGGGTTACAATAGTCTGAATAAAATCCCAGTAAAACCCTCATTAAAACCCCAGGCATAAAAACATAACACAGATCCAACTAATCGCAATAACAAAAAAAGGAGATACGGCGGGGGCGGGGGGGGGGGGAACTAGCTCAAAACACTATCATTCCCCCAATAATAATCTCATAAAGGGGCGCGGGAAGAGGGGCGCAGAGGGAACCCACAAGCTGCTATTCACATTGCTCTATCCATGGGGTCAGGGCTCTTTATACGGCTCCTTACCAAAGTCTCTACAAATATGAGGTGAAACACCTGCAAAAAGTCAGAAAGGACCCTGTGTGTGTGTGTGTGTGTGTGTGTGTAAATTAACTCCTCTACCCACCTGTGCCCCCCCCCCCAGTGTTAGTGGCTGGCACCTCTGGAAGAAGCAATCTACGAATGTAGCCTTTGGCTTCTAGTCTGCAGTTCTGGAAAACCGAGAGAGGGAAGGGGGGGGGGGCGGGAATGTAGAGAAGGAGAGAAAAGGAATGGAGAACAAAGAGAGGCACTTCGTGGCCAGAGTCTAGGCTGCCTGCTTTGGCTCCCATTCTCATTTTCCTGCAAATCTTTGGGAAGGAAACAGATCCAAGCAGAGTCCACCCCCTCCCCTTTCTCCTGCAACACAGACAGAGAGAGAGAGAGAGAGAGGGAGAGAGATGCAGGGGCCAAGACTGGATTAATTGAACAAAGAGGCAGTGAGACCCACCCACCCCCCATCCCTGGAAACACATAATACTCCCATAGAATTAAATTCATGGAGATGGTTGTGCTAAGAAATGGTGATGGATGAAGCAAGGAAGGACAGAAGGACAGAAAGGAGATAATCAATGGAAGGAAAGTCCTGGGAGGGGGGGGGTGGCCGGCTGAAGGCTGGATAAATTACCCAGCACCTGTGAAAAATGATGGAGAGCAAAAAGTCTGCAGAGAGAGACAGAGAGACAGAGAGAAGTAAGTTGACTAATTTGCCCAAATCATCTTCAAAAAGTGGATAGGGAATGGGGGTAGGGAACTCATGTAGACTACAAGGACTGGACAAAAATAGATATTAAGATTAAAATACAAAAATGTATTATTAAGTGCGCAATAAGAAAATTTATAACAGCGTTAAAATGTGGGGATCTGTGCTGTGTTGTTCACAGAGTCGCAATGGTTGGTCATGGTATGACCACACACCAAATGCGCTTCAACCCAGAGGGCATTCATCAGGGGTCAAATAAGCTCTACGCACACATATTGTCATGCAGAGTAACTTTCCGCACACGATGGACAATGCGCTCTCAATGCTCCTTGGAAGCAGATTTTGCTGTTTTGCACAGGAAAGCCCAGCTGCAAGAGCACATCGATAGTGCATCCTCCAACGTGTGCGGAATGAAGTGGCATAAGAATAACAAAACACATTCAAAGATCAAAGTAATCAAGAATCCACCGTCCTGCCCAGGACTGAGGTTCTACCCTGAGTGTGAATCCTCAAAGGTCTACACATGAGCATACACATGCAGGGCTGAATCTGTGGGGAGCCTCACATGTTATGATTCCCGCAGCCCAGCCTCCATTCTGCACCCAAGAGTTAATGCACCTTCAATGCTGCTTAGAAGTAGATTTTCTGTTTTGCACAGGAAAATCCAGCTGTAAAAGCACCTTGAAAGTGCATTATCCTCTGGCAGAGAAAGACCTTTCCCAGGACCTGAGACCTGTTGAGGTAGATTATCACCGACAGAGGCGGGGGGGGGGGGGACACAAAGTGGAGGCTCTAGTGCAGATGAACTGACCCTCCCCTAAGCAAACACGGGAGCCTTTGACAGTACCAGACCATTGGTCCATCAAGCTCAGAGTATTGCCTGCTCTGGCTGGCAGCAGCTCAGCAGTGGAGAAAGTTCTCTCCAGCTGACGCCGCCTCTCTATGGTCCCTTGCAGGGTTGCCAACTCCAGGCTGGGAAATTCCTGGAGATTAGTGATGGAGCCTAGGAAGGGTGGAGTTTGGGAAGGAGAGGGACCTCATCAGGGTATAAAGTTAGAAAGCACCACCTTCCAAGGTGGCTATTTTCTCCAGATGAACTGATCTGTGTTGCCTGGAGATCAGTTATAGTAATGGGAGGGTGTGATTTTAAGTCCCCCCAAAAGTTGTGAGGGCTGGACTGGATGGTCCTTGGTGGTCTCTTCCGGCTCTGTGTGATCTGAGTCAGCTGTAATCCCAGGAGATCTCCAGTCAGCACCTGGAGGCTGGCAACCCTACTTCTGGGCAAGATGTCCAGGAGCTGGAGTGCCCGGCATGGAAAACAGGGCTGGGCCACTGAATAACCACTTTCAATGGGTACCATGTGGATGAAGCACCCTTATACTACAGGCCTCGAGTTGTCTACTCTGGTGTAGGCAACAGCTCTCCAGAAGAGATCACTCCCCCTTCCGCATTACAAACAGGCCGATTTAGATGTAGCACCTTGATACCAAGCCAGAACAGGAGAAGAGGCGGGCAAGGGGTGACATGATAATGGTGTTTTACTCAGGGACAGTTTATACAGGGGTAGTCAAACTGCGGCCCTCCAGATGTCCATGGACTACAATTCCCATGAGCCCCTGCCAGCGAATGCTGGCAGGGGCTCATGGGAATTGTAGTCCATGGACATCTGGAGAGCCGCAGTTTGACTACCCCTGTGTAGCACATACTATGGGTCCCACACTTCCAGGGGCTTCGTGTTGTGCCTCCCCCCCTGCATCAGGGCTGCAGCCCCTCTCCTCCCCCCTTTTCCTTCTTTAAGGACACTTTCTATTCTGGGGGGAGAAGGCTTCACCCCCATTCTGGCTGCTGCTACTGCAATTGTACTCTGCTAGGGCCCCATGAATCCTTAAGCTGGCTCTGGTGCTGTTGTTATGTTGTTATGTGCGAAGTCGTGTCCGACCCATCGCGACCCCATGGACAATGATCCTCCAGGCCTTCCTGTCCTCTACCATTTCCCGGAGTCCATTTAAGCTCACACCGACTGCTTCAGTGACTCCATCCAGCCACCTCATTCTCTGTCGTCCTCTTCTTCTTTTGCCCTCAATCGCTCCCAGCGTTAGGCTCTTCTCCAGGGAGTCCTTCCTTCTCATGAGGTGGCCAAAGTATTTCAGTGCTACAGGCCCCACAAATCCTTAAACCACTCCTGGTTTAACTACGTGAAAGTCGAAGAGACATGTTGAGGAAGTGGGCAGCCTGTTTCCTGCTGCTATAGAAACAGGGACGAGGAGCCATGGGTTCAAATGATAGGAAAGGAGGTTCTACTGAAATATTAGACAGCATTTCCTGACGGGGAGGTGTTGGCTGGCAGGGGCTCATGGGAATTGTAGTCCATGGACATCTGGAGGACCACAGGTTGACTACCCCTGCTCTAGAGATCAGTTGGTAGAACTCTCTAGGTAAGGTTGCCTGCTCCTTGTTTTGAAGTGGAGGCTAGATAGCCATTGAGCAGAAGGGGTCATATTGGTGCTTGGCTCTCTTGGCCCTTTCTTGCATGCCCAAGGAAATGCCCACCATCACATTGGGATCAGGAGGCACGTTTCTTCCAGGCCACATTGGCCAGAGATTCTGTTTTTGGAGGGTCCCATCATCTGGGCATGGGACTAGGGCCACTATGGTGAGCAGGTATTTGTGAGAGGCGATTTTGAGAGTAGAACCTGGGATGCCGGAGTTTGTTTGTTTATTATTTTATTAAGTTATTCATAATTTGTCTTATTGTTAATTTAACTTTGCTAAGAGGTGAGACCTTAACAGGGCGTAAAGCCGCCATTTTCTCCGGGGGAACTGATTTCAGTCATCTGTAGATCCATGGAAATATTGGGAGATCTCCAGGTGCCACCTGGAGATTGACAATCCTCTTCCCAGCCCCCCCTCCCCGCCTGGAGGCACATAGCCAGAAGTGTGACCCCCCCCCCTCACGTAAGAAAGAGATTGTGACTCATGAAAGCCCATCTAGAAATAAATGCAGTTAGTCTCAAAAAGGCCATTGGACTTTGGCTTTATTTGGCAGAGAGAGAACATCCATCCATCCATGAACCCAAGATCCTTCCCACTGGAAATGAGCAGGGTCAAACCAGGACCTTATTGGGCCCTCAGAACATGCTGAACCTCTGAGCGAAATCCCTTCGCCGCTAAGGTCCTGGCCCGGCTGCCAAGGAGAGAACATCATGCTGACGTTGACCATCGCCTGATGTGAAAAGTTGCCAGGCAATTTGGAAACTTTCCACAAAGCAAAAAAGAAAAAGACAAGACAGGCCAGCAACCTCCTTCCTTTTGGTGTCCTCCTGTGGTATTTCTGTCTTCAGCAGCTTTGGGGACTGAGTTATCCTTCCTTTTTAAACGCTGACCTACTTCGAGGCCGATGTGGTCCTTGCCACAGCAGTCAGCCTGGAGAACATATATTTTTCCCCTTGCAAAAGCTCATGCTGCCAGAGGGACCAAAAGGCCTCTCCCTCTAATGGGAAGGTGAAGAAGGTCTTTGAAGTTGCACATCAGCAGTGGGGTTTTGGTTAGAATCATAGAATCCCAGAGTTGTAAGGAGCCATGCAGGCTGTCTAGTCCCACCCCCTGCTCAATGAAGGATCAGCCTCAGGCATCCAGGAGAAGGATCTGTCCAGCTGCTGCTTGAAGACTGCCAGTGAGGGGGATCTCCCCACCTCCTTAGGCAGCCCATTCCACCACTGAACTACTCTGAATCCCCCCCGATAATTTAGTTGATACCATTGTACACATAATTTAATCCCATTCCTGCGGATCCTCTCCTCTGCTGCCAGCAGGAATCTTTCTCTGCCCTCCTCCAAGAGACAGCCTTTCAGACACTGCAAGGGAGCCATCTTGTCCCCTCTCCACCTCCTCTTTTCCAGGCTGAACATTCCCACATCCCTCAACCTTTCCTCATAGGGCTTGGTCCCCAGGCCCTGTATACGCCCTGTCACTCTCTTCTGCACCCTCTCAATATTGTCCTGGTGAGGGTGGACCTGGAAGTGAGGCCTCGAAAACTGCATGCAGGACTCCAGGTGGGTTCTGACCGATGTGGTATAGACATCTATGACATCTTGTGATTTTAATGTGATGCCTCTGTTGATGCAGACTAAGACTGTATTCACCTTCTTTACTGCCACATCACACTGTCTGCTCCTATTTAGCTTACAGTCCACAAGTACCCCAGGATCCCGTTCACACCCACTGCTCCCCAGATGTATCTCTCCCATCCAGGATGCATGCTTCTCATTTGTGGGACTCAGAGGTAGAATTCTGCCCTTCTCCTTATTGAATTGCTTCTTGTTCTCATTTGCCCATTTTTCCAGTGTGTTCAGATCTCACTGAACTCCATCTTCTGGAGTGTTCGCTACTCCTCCCAATTCGGCGTCATCCACAAATTTAATGAGGAGTCCCCCTCCCCTAATAAGAGCCTCTTGTGGCGCAGAGTGGTAAGGCAGCAGTCATGCAGTCTGAAAGCTTTGCCCATGAGGCTGGGAGTTCAATCCCAGCAGCAAGCTCAAGGTTGACCCAGCCTTCCATCCTTCCAAGGTCGGTAAAATGAGTACCCAGCTTGCTGGGGGGTAAACGGTAATGACTGGGGAAGGCACTGGCAAACCACCCCGTATTGAGTCTGCCATGAAAACGCTGGAGGGCGTCACCCCAAGGGTCAGACATGACCCGGTGCTTGCACAGGGGATACCTTTACCTTTACCTTTACCTTTACCTTTACCTTTACCTTTACCTTTACCTTTACCTTTACCTTTACCTTTACCCCCTCCCCCTTCGTCCAGATCGTGGATAAAAATATTGAAAAGTACTGGATGGAGGGTCTTCAATAAGACTCCACCTTCCAAAGCAGCTATTTTCTCCAGGCAAACTGATCTCTGTTGCCTGGCGATCCTTGGTAATAGCAGAAGATCTCTGCTGCCTGAAGATTGGCAACCTTAAAAGAGATGCCCCCCTGTACAGATTAAGGTCGGGGCTGAAAATGTTTTGGGAAGAGATGCAAATCTCTCGGATCGCTCAGTGGGTCACACTGAACGTCTGCCTGGCTCAGCTTTGGCCTGCCTACCTCTGTCACCAACCAATCCCCTCCCGGCATGGCTGATTGACATATGAACTTTTAAAAATAGACTTATTCGTTTAAATGCCTATCCGAATATTCATAGAGGCACAAACAATCACAACAGAGGTGCTTGTCTGCCTAGTCGTTGCTCCAGACTTTCATTTTTAAAAAGAACTTATCCTGGGAGGGAGGCGGGTGTGAGGGCGGGGCATTGGAGGCGGAGGTAGTGCTTCTTCGCCTCCATACATTTCTGTGGCTGGTGGCCTGCTGGCTGTCCGCTGGGGGATAGCGCTTTTTAGGTTGATGAATCCCCAAAAGGGGATTCACCAACTCGCACTTTAAAATGGCGGATGTAGCGAGCAGTTTGCTGGCCGGACGCGGGAGGTTGGCGACGTCATGCAGAGCAGCTGGAATACAGCATTTTCACAGGGTAAATATGATGCAGAAAATCCCAAGATGTCCACATGCTCTCCCCTGCTGTTTTCTCTCTGGTACTCTAAGGTAGACTGCCTTGAATCCTGCCCCAGATCGATTCAGTCCTTGCCCTCTACACAGAATGCGATTTCCGTTTGGATTTTGGGCGATTTAAATTTTCCTTCTGCAGCAAGAAGGATTGATCCGGAGTGACCCTACCTATATTGTGCGATATCTTAGAGTGCTTTTAACGCTCAATATTTTTCAAATCCGGGTTGGGAAAGAAAGCTCCGTGGTAGAGAACCTCTGATAGGCCACACCTGGTCATGTGACAAGCTTGCCTTAAAGGAGAAGCCCCTAATTTCTCTCAACTTCTGTCGGTCCTGGATTTTTCCTCCCTCCTCTGCCTCTTTCAATCCTCTTCCCCTCCCCTCCAAGAAAAGAAAGAGGCTCCCTGCCTCGCTCCTCTTCTCCCCCCCTTCAAGAAAAGAAAGAAAGAGGCTTGGCCCCTCCCCCCTCTTCTGAACTACCCTAACCACGTGCAGAAGACTTTCCTGATTCAATGGGGAGGGGGGGAAGAGGAAGACTCTAGTTCAAAGCGATTTGAATTCAACAGGATTGACAATGGAATAAACAAAGTGAGTGCAGACTCTGCCCTGGCGGCTCCAGTAGCTTCTCACAGCAGCAGGCAGCTTCATCCTTCACGCCTCAGTAGTGTTAAAAGCTCTGGGCTGGGGAATACCTGGAGATGTGGGAGGGAGTCTGAGGAGGGAGGGGTTTGGGGAAGGGGTGGAGCTTCAATGGGGTATGCCAGAGAGTCACGCCCAAAGCATCATCTGAGCAATTTGGATGTTTCTCAGTAAGCTCTTAGATTCTGAGGAATAGTTTGAAAACAGTTTTATGCCAGATGCTGTTCAATTATGAAAATTTACTTTTGAGAATGAATTCTCTAATTTACATTTTTTATTTATTTTTATTTACTTATTTATAAATTAAAAAAAATAATTTACATTCTGGAGCTCTTATGGAATCAGAGTTCTATGTATGATCATTATTTTTGACTCTGCAGTTGAATTTTCTGGAAAGTAGAGCCTGAATATTCTAGACTTTTTTTGTCTCACACAGTGTCTCATATTTCTCACCGCCAGGAGGTTGGCAACTAGCTCCATTTGAAAAGCCCCCTGCGCTTCTCAGCTATGATCCCTGCTTGCCCCAGAGAATTCCCCCAATAATATATTCCCTTCTGTACAGCCCCAAAGATAACCAAATCAGCTCCGATAGATTAAAATGGGTTGCCATGTAGGTCTGAAGTAGCACAATAAAATCAGAGTCCTGTAGCACCTTTAAGACCAAATCTTCGTTGGTCTTAAAAGGTGCTACTGGGCGCTGATTTTATTATCAAACCAGCTCTGTTAGGATTTGAAGAAGAGAGAAGTCCCTTTCCCCACCCCCACCCCAGGTACCATTCACAATTGTATCGCACTTGACTTCCGGCTTTCGTTAGTTTTTGCTTTCAGCTACATTTGCATGAAAAAAGCTTTCCGCGTTCATTGAGTGTGTGTGCGCACACGCGCATGCGCATGCGTGCATTGTATGCTCCAACTCCTCGATCTGTTTCGTGGCCTTTTCTGCACCTCTCTATACCATTCAGGAGCAAAGCGTCTTCCCTAGCTCTTCCCCCCCAGCCCCCAGCCCCCCACCCAGCTGCACAGGATGAGTGTGGGGAACAGAAGGCACTGTGTCCCCACACAGGACATTGCTTGGGCTCTGACACAAGCACTTCAGAAAGGGCAGGAAACTAGGCCCGGCTTCACAGGAAAAAAGTTCTATACAACACAATGGGAAACGAAACTCCTCCTCTATAGGATATGCGGGAAACGCATCCTATAGAAATGAATAGGGGATTTATTTCCTGGTGGGGATGGTGCCAAGAGAAGGCAGAAAGGAGCCTTTTCTCCCTTCTGTGCCAGCTCTGTAGGAGGCCATTAAGGCGTGTGCCACTCTGTGACAGGTTGCGGGGAAGGCAGGGTGAATGAGCCCCCCTGGGACAGGAAGGAAAAAACCTCTTTCAACACACACACACACACACCCCAGTTTGACACCACTAGCCTTCCACTAGGATTACAAAGCAAAGAGGGTATCTGTTTCCTTCAGGTCAGCGGAGGGGGCAGAATCCCATTAACTGTTTTATAAGATGCCAACGGCAGCTCAAAACGCACGGGCCCAGCTGCCGATGGCAGAACAGCAAAGCACTCGCAATCTGGCACCGTGGAATTTCTGGGCTTTTTTGCTGCTTCTTGCAGGTGCCAGCTCCAGGTTGGGAAATTCTTCACAATAACCTTGTAAGGTAGTTCAGTGCTGTTGCAAGTGGGAGCAACTGAAGAGCTCCCCCCAACCACCAAATCTAGTGGTTCTCAACCTGGGGGTCGGGACCCCTTTGGGGATTGAACGACCCTTTCACAGGGGTCGCGGCAGGGTGAGCAGCTTGGCCGGGGGGGGGGGGGGGCGCCACCACTGTTGTTGCTCCTGTAGGCACCACACAACAGCCTTGCGGGGTAGATCGAGAGAGCATTTGTCTGTCTGGAGCAGCGGAAAAGAGCGAGATCGACATGGTGGGACAAGAAGCAGAATTGAACTGAGAAACCCGGGGGGGGGGGGGACAATTCATATAGAATCATGAACAATGGATCTTCACCCCATTGGTCAGATATGGTTTAATTTCTGTGAAAGAACACTTGCATGATTTTATGGTGGGAAACATGGGTCAAGATCCAACCCGATAGACCATGAAGTAGAAATGATGGCAGCTAAGCAGAACCTCCATATTTAGAAGCAGTATACCTGGTCCTGCTTACTTGATCTTCTGGAACCATCTTTTTACGATGCAGGGGGAAGTTAGGATCTTTCTCCCAGTATATTTTATTGGCTATTAGATTTTTAACTCTCCTTTTAAACATCTATCTATATAGCATAAAAGAAGGCCAAGGAGGCTTTTTATATAGGAAGAAAGAGGATTAATTTGAAATGTGGGGTTGGAGGAGAGTTTTATGGGTACGCTGAACTGCCCCAAAGGCAAATGAGGGGCTTCTAGATCCAGTCAAGCCTAGCAGCTAAAGGACTAAACCGAAGGTCACAAGTCGCCAGCAAAGACAATAACGCCAGGAAAAGCTGAAGGCAGCAGGAAACGAAGATCGAAGCCACGAAGGAAGCAGTAGCCCTTTGGATGACGACAGGGAGTTTTGGAGGAAGTTATTCCCTAGGGTCCCCCCAAGCAGGAAGGGACGTACCCGCACAGAGACAGATTCCTGTTCTGAAATCCTTTCCTGCTGTTTTGATTGCTGTTCATTAACTGTTTTATTGTGCAGCAGGCGAAAAATAGAAATAAATCATTCAGATGCTGCCTTAAAGGGGTGTTTGGAAAGGGTGGCCGTGGCAATCACAGTACTTCCCCCACTTCCCCCCCCCCAAAAAAATTCTGGATAGGCCATTGGTTCTAGCCCCCGGATTGTGTGTGTGTGTGTGTGTGTAAGGGGGGAGAGGAGAAAACCTAAAAGGAATTCTGTATTATTAATTTATTTAATTTGTTACTCGCCTCTTCCCAGGGGCTCGAGGCGAGTTACAGCAGATACACATGTGCATGGGCCAAGTCTCTGCTTTGGGGAGCAGAGGTAATCGCCCTGGATTTTGAGAACACCGTTTGTTTGAGCCAGGTGCAGTGACCCGTAACCCTACTCGGACCTTATATTCTAAAAGGAGAGGTTTACCCAGGAGCCTAAGTGGCTAAGAAACTTTATTGCTCAAATCCCCTTTGAGTGTGTGTGTGTGAGGGGGGGAGATGGGGCCACAGGATCACCCCTTGTTCAATAGTTTTACAGTGCGGGGGGGGGGGGTGAGCAGACGCGCATGCGCACCTGACTCCTTCTCCCCCCCCAACCCCCTCCTCCCCTGCTGCCGTGCTTTGCTATGCGCTGCAGTTTGGCGCCCCTGCTTCCCGCGGTCTCGCCCGGGCGTGCAGGTGGAGGCGGGCGAGGGGCTTCCTTTGCTTCCGCGTACCCCGCCCCATGGACGAGCAGCGCACGGGGAGGGGGTGTCGGCCAGTTTCCCCGCAGCTTCCCCCCACCCTCCAGGCTGATCGGGGGCTTGCGCCCCTTTTGTTGCCCGCGGCTTCCCACCAGGGATTGGCTGCTTGGCCGAGGGATGCCGCGGAAGGGGCTCAGCCCCCTCTGAGTGGCTCGATCGCCCCCACCCACCTTTGAAAAATCGCCCTCCGCCCGGGAGCCGGCGGCACTGCCCCCTCTTTGCAGCTGCCGGGAGGACGGACCGACCCCCCCCCCCCCGTCCTTTCCTTCCTTGGTTCTCTCTGGGAGATGCGATGCATTGCAGGAGACCTGAACAGGTACACAGGTAAGGAAATGTCGCGCTCTCCCGTTGGCGTTTTTGAGGGTTTTTTTTTTATCCTCTCCCAACTTGTTAGGGCACAAAAATCTCCCTCCCTCAGTCCTTTCCCCTCCGTGCCGCGATTTCCTCGGTATAGAACCCTCTTTTTTGCATGACATAAATATTAAAGATCTAAAATCTGTAATTGTATATAATCTATATCAGCATCCTTCTTCTTCCTTCGCCGCCTTCTTTTTCCGGATCGGTCCTGGGGACATTCTGGATCCAGAAAAGAGTCTTTGTTCGCAGGGTGGACCAAACTGACGGCACAGAAAGAGAGGAGGGGAAAGGGGGGGGGGGTGAGAAGGAGAGGGAGAATCCACCCCTCTATTGAAGCGATGGAAATTTGGGGGGCGGGGGAGTGGGGCAGAGAGAGAGAGAGAGAGAGAGAGAGAGAGAGAGAGAGAGAGAGATTTCTTATGCCAGCGCCAAGTGGGTTTGTCAGTTTCACCTCTTGGAAATTGACCAGCACCTGGAGGAGAGAAAGGAGCCGAAATTCTTTCGCGGATGAAGAAAAGGGTAGGTCTCATTCATGGGCTTGGGTGAGGTTTATTGAGGGGGGTTGCTGTCCTTTCCTCCCCGAACTGCAGCGGCAGAGAGAGAGAAAGACAGAAGACTCGGTTGGGAGGGGGGGGAACCCATTGAGAAAAGGCAAGAGAGATGGTCACTTCCCGTGCCCCTAAATCAGGATTTCGGGGGGTTGGCATGATGTTAGCTCTGGAGACTGGGGTCAAGAGAGAAAAGGACTGCTTCCAGATGACTGGTTGGAGGGGGGGTGCTCTGTGTGAGAAAGCCGCCTTTGAAAAGAAAGGGGGGTCCTTAGTCTTGGAGTCATGATTTTAAAAAAATTGTATCCCCCCCCACCTTTGTTGAGCAAATTCTGAAGAAAGAGGGGTGACAGGAAGAGAGGAAAAATAAGGAATTATCGAGGATCAAGAAATGGGAGGGTGGCAGGAGAAAGGGGGGAGGGAAAGAGGCCCCTTCTGAAATTTGGGGGGGGGCAATAAAAGGAGGAAAGCGAGGAAAGGACCCCCATTAGAGAACGTCTCAGCTGTTGACAGGCGATATCAGAAGAGGGGCATGCAAAAAATCCACATATTCTGGCTTCTGCTTCCATTGACTCAGAAATGAATAGCTAGCAGCGGCCCTTGGCTTATTGTCGTAGCCCCTCTGGGTGGCTGGGGGTATCTTGCACAGATGGGAGCCTGCATATAAGTATGGGGGAGGCTGTCATCGGGGGGGGGGGAAAGCTGCCTGCCCTTCCCTGCACAAGGGTTTGCCCCTCTCCTCTTGTGTCCTCAGGTGGGGTCTTAAAAGAATACAAGCCTTCTTCGGGTTCCCCCGCGTCTCTACGCTTTGGGGCAGGGGAGAATCTCCTCTTCTTGTTGGCTGCCCAAATATCGTGCCCACTGATGGCAATAATTTGGCCAGGGGAGGGGAGGCATATTAAGCATTCGTTTAGATAGGAGATGGCAAAGGAAGGAAAAACCTTCTTTGGGTGGGGGCAATCCTGCTTCCAAGTTTAGCAAACCCTGGTCATGAAGGACTAACCCCCCCCCCATCTGTGCAGCCCCCATCCTTTAAAAAGTCCCAGTTTGGACAGCCTCTTTACAGTATGATGGCATGCCAGGGAACGGGCACACACTGGCAGGAGGGCGATAATTAATTGGATGGGTTAGCACCCGGCTGTCAATACATGTTTTGCGACAGGCAGCCTGGGAGGAGGGAGGCAGGCAAAGAAACAGGGGCCGGTGTGTGAGCAGGGGCAGCGGCAGAGATTTGATCTCTTTGGACCAGCGAAGAGAGATCATTCAAAAGATCCGGACATCATCTAACCCTAAACCCCACCCCTCCAGTTTCTGGAGCTGACGGTTTTAAAGGCGACACAAATTCTACGCCCCTTTGGCTACCTAGATGGCTGTTCCGGGTTTCCTTGTTTTTAATGTATCTGATTACGGTAGCTCTTTGGCTTTTCAAGAAAAACATACCTTTACAGTCCCACCTTCTCGCTCTGCGATGGTTCTTCATACAGCTTCATATTTCCGGGCAGGGGCAGGGTGGGCAGAGAAAATACGTTCTACCTGCAAGCACGTTCCTTCGCTTTCGACAGTGAAGGGATTGTACTTTGCCCATGCCCAGAGATACTCTTATATTCATCACTGGATGAATACCAAAGCAGAGCTGAAAATTGCTCATGTTGTTGAGCAGATCGAATAAGCCCTGCAGAAGGTTTTTAAGTGTGTGCGCATGTGTGTGTGTGTGTGTGTGGCGGGGCCTAAATATGGAATGGGACTCTGCTCTGGTTATTAATTTATTAGTGGCAATAGTTATTTTTTAGAAAAAAGATATGCCGTTTCTTTAGAGACCTGTTCCGGCTTTCAGAAATAATCACCACTGATTTCAGTGGGTAGGTAGGTAGGATGTTTATGATTTCAGCACTCAGTACTAAATTTTATCTTTCTTCTTTCCTCTTTAAGAAAACCTGGCACATGCATATGATGTGTGTTTTAGTGTTGTTTTGTCTAATTTGATTTTGGCTTATCCTTCAATATCTTGAGTCCTGGGGAGAGGCCATAGATTTTCATTCATTCATTCATTCATTCATTCATTCATTCATTCATTCATTCATTCATTCATTCATTCATTCATTCATTCATTCATTCATTCTATGTACTGCCCTTCCCGGAGGCTCAGAGCAGTTTACAGAGCCTCTGCTTGGCATGTAGAAGGTCATGGGTTCAATCCCTGGCCTTACCAGTTGAAAAGACTGGGCAGTAGGTGAAATGAAAAATCTCTGCCTGTGACAGGCTGTATAAGGCAGCTCCATGGGTGCCCATGGGTGCAGGTCTTGATTTGGGAAAGCACTGCTGGTTTGTGGAACTCTCTCGCCACAAGGTGTGGTGGTAGCGCCATTAGTTTTAAACTGCCAGGAGCTGGTTTCCTGGGTAGGGCAGTATACAAATCAATTAAGAATATAACAATCATTTTTAAAGGAATGGACAGAGTCAGGGATGGACATTGCTGGCCATAGCTGTTGGAAATGGGCACCGGAGGGGGAAGGCCTGTGGAAACCAGATGGGCTCTTGCTGGGTTTCCTGGCCACTCTTTGGAAAAGGATGCGGGACTGCGTGGACCTTTGTTCTGAGCTGGTATGGTAGTTGTCCTGTGGGACATTGAACAATAAATGAACAGCACCTCCCTTCCGTCCTTGGGAAAGGACCAAGGGTGTCTCCAGAAGATGAGATCAGCTTGTCTTGGGCCCTTTCGCAGAGATTCCTTTCCTTTAGGTTTTTGGGGTGCCGGATGGGGGTCTGAGCCTGTGCCCACACCCAAACACCATCAGTTGGCCAGCTTCATTGTGAGTGAGAAGGACCCAGCCTGGTGCTCTGGCCCATATAGTTGACTTGTGTTTGTGTGTGTGTGTCTTACATGCCGGCAAGTCGCTTCTGACTTATGACAACTTTATGAATGAATGTCATCCAAATGTTATGTTCTTCACAGGTATGCTCAAGTCTTCCTAAGGCAGGGCTCCCCCTCCTTTAATTGGGTCTTCCACTGTTCTTGCTGCTTTCCACTTTTCGTAGCATGAATTGTCTTTTCCAGTGACTCTGGTGTTCTCATAATTTGACCAAAAGATGACAGCCTCAATTTGGCCACTTTACCTTCTAGGGCAGAGGTGGTCGACTTGTGACTGTTTGGATGTCCGTGGACTACAATTCCCATGAGCCCCTGGGCCTTTTGGGAATTGTAGCCCATGGACATCCAGAGAGCCACAGTTTGGCCGTTCTAGGGAGAGTTCTAGCTTGCTTTGATCTAGAACCCACCCATTTGCCTTCCAGGCTGTCCATGATATCAATAAAACTCTCTCTTGATACCACATTTCAAAGGAATGGATCAGAAAGACCAGTTGGACTCTCTCCACCTTGCCTACCTCACAGGATTGTTGTACTGATGAGTGAGAGAGAGAACCATGTGATGCCTAGATCGCTGGGCCTCGGAGGAAGTGGAGAAGGAGAAAAATGCACTTTGAGGGATGGACTAGTTTTTATCGGGGTGTGGGTATGTGCTGACTATTTCCAGCAATTGTCTCTTCTTTCTGTCTGACTTCCAGTAGGGTGGATCCATCCAGATGAAGCGGCGGGGCTGTGCCAATAGGGGGCAGCCCTCATTGCTCTGAATTAGGCTCTCTCAACCAGGGTTTCACGAAACCCTGGGTTTTCTCGACGGCCCTGGAAGGGTTTCCAGAATGGGTGGGAGTTTATCGGGTGGTATGACCAGATATGGTCATGTCAACCTGTCCCGCCCCCTCCCCAAATGGCCAATGATGGGCCTGGAGGGGTGAGAAGGGGAGGGGCCCTGGGTGGGCGTGTCCACGGCTCTGCTTCCCAGCCATATTCTGCATGATTGCGCCATTGCTGGGGTTTCTCGAAGCCTGAAGAATGTTTCAGGGGGTTCTCAATGCTAAAAAAGTTGAGAAAAGCTGCTCAAAATAAACAGGCGACAAACTATTGAAAGGAGATGGTGCTCAAGGGACTGGGACAATTTGCCCCCAAGGCAGCCTAAGTGCTGGTTGGTGTAGGTAGTAGAACATGCTGGAAGTCAATGTGTGGGGGAAACCTCAGCCTCTGTGCTCTGTTGTTAGTTAGTTAGTTAGTTAGTTAGCTACCCAACTAGCTAGTTCGTTCGTTCATTCATTCTACTGTCTGCCTGCCTGCCTGCCTGCCTGCCTGTCTGTCTGTCTATCTATCTATCTATCTATCCTGCCACTCTCATACAATGGCTCGTGGTGGGTCACAAAGTCCTCATTAAAAACCCATTAAAATCCCCATGAAAAGGACATACCAATACAATACAGAAAAACCACAGCAAAGAAAGTGATAAATAACTCTATCCCCATGCCCAAAAGACCCCCAATATCGGGGAGGGAGAGGGGGCCTAGCAGGCAACAACGCAGGTGCTAACACCAGCCCTAGGAGCTGTTGGCTGCCATGGGGAACTGGTTGGCCAGCAGTTATGGAGACTTCAGCCTCTCCACCCTGTTGTCGGCTATCCAGAGAAACCGGTTGGCCACTGCGTAAGGCTGGATGCTGGACTAGATGGACAATCAGGCCGATCCAAGAGGGCTCTGCTTATGTTCTTGCATCTTCTCTGGTGTCTGGATCTTGGTCCATCCGGCTGGGAATAGTCTGCTTGGTACAGCAGCGGTTCTCCGATGCCTCAGCCAGCTGTGGGTGTGTCTGACCCCTGCTGCTGACTTTGGGTCTCCAAAGTGTGAGGCCCTGGTCCAATTAGGTCAAGGCTCATCCACAGGACAAGGGAGACTCCCATGGCCGGATTCTGCTTCCTCACCCCATCCCCATTCAGCCGCTGGCACCCCAGGTGCACAGCCACACTCAGCAAGTACTGCCCTTCAGCTGGGACCACAACGGTGGTGGCGAGACCCTGGCATCCTGAGTGGTCTCCCATCCAAAAGCTTTCCAGGGCTGACCCTGCTTAGCTTCTGAGATGTGAAAAGATCAGGCTAGGCTGGGCTGTCCACTCCAAGGCCAAAACCACACAAGGTTCCTTTTGACTGGGAGTGCTGGAGATTGGATCTGGGGCCTTCTGCATGCAAACTCAAGAGTGGAAGGATCTGGAACAGCTCCTGTCCAAAGCAGGCCTGGATCCAGCAGAATCCAGTGGATCCTTTCTGTTCAAGACTCGTAAGCACTCCAGTGCCATTCCACTTGTTGGGCACAACCGTCAGGAAGTCCTCCCGGTGGTTGAATGAAGGGAGGAGGAGCTGTCGTAGTTGGAATACTGGAACCGGGAGAGCCGGATTCAAATCCTCACTCACTGGGGGCATTTGGACCCAACCCTTCCTGTCCATCGAACCTGCCTCGCAGTGTTCTTATAAGCATGGAAATGGGGAGCAGAATGCTATGCATGCTTCCCCAAGCTCACTGGATGCATTTGGACCAATGGCTTTATATCAGCTTAACTTACCTCGCAAGGTCGTTGTAAGAATAAAAAACAGGGAGGAGATGGTTACGTGTGCTTCCCCGAGCTCTTTGTGAGAAGGGTGGGATAAAAATATGTTAGAGAGACTCCTTAGCCCCCTTCCCACATCTCGGTACAGCTCCACAGGCCATGCTTCCAGAGAGACAGTGTGGTGTACCAGTTAGACTGTTGGACTAGGATCCAGGAGACCCAGGTTTAATTCCCCACTTTACCATGGAAACTCACTGGGTGACCTCTGACCGTTCACACACTCTCAGCTGGCCTAGCCTACCTAACAGGGTCGTTGTGAGTATAAAACTGGAGGAGAATAGAATACTGTAAGCAATATGGGGTTTCCTTTGGGAGACTCCTTTGGGGTCTCCTTGCATTCTGCAGGGGGTTGGACTAGATGACCCTGGAGGTCTCTTCCGACTCTATGAAAATAATTAAGAAAATAAACATTTTGCCCCCGTATCCTGCAACAACAGTAGCTAAGAGACCATTATCAAATGGTCCCTCCCCCCCATGCAACCCCTAGGCAAAGCTCTGGGTGATCCAGGTTCAAATCCCCACTGGTGCGAGGTGACCCAGGGCCAGTCACATGGTCTCAGACTGGCCTACCTCACAGAGCCATCGTGAGGATGAAATGGAGGGAGGATGTAAGGCAATTTGGCTCCCCGCTGGGTTGAAAGCTGGAATATTTATTATTTATTGAGTTATGTTTGTTTGTTTGATTTCTGTGCCTTGGCTGACAACATGCAATAACAAATCAATAAAATATGCCATAAAGATCTCTCCCACCCACCCTCTCACCCACCCTCCAAAACCCACCCCCTTACCAAGCTGCCAGTTTGCTGCCATATGTGCCCAGGAATGATGTCACTAAGGCCTGGAACCGGGGGAAATAAAGCAAATGAATGAATGAGATTAGAACTTCTGGAGAACTTCCCTGAAGAGGCCAGGAGGAATGAAGGGGATCAGGAGAAAGGGGCCTTTCTTGAGCCGGGGCGTTGCAGGTCCAAACTCTCCTTGGACTATGTTATCTGCCTGATGGCCAGAGTCCAGCATTTCCGGCCCAAAAGGTCTGGTCTTGGGACGGAAGTCATGCCAGTCTGCAGGGGACACTTCTGCCTGGAGCTGATGGAATCCTGGCCCACAAGGCGGTCTGTTGCACACGCAGTCCAAAGTTTTATGGGCCTCCTGGTACAGTGGTTGGGACTGCAGACTTCTAATCTGGTGAGCCGGGTTCGATTCCCCACTCCCCCACATGCAGCCAGCTGGGTGACCTTGGGCTCGCCACAGCACTGATAAAACTGTTCTGACCGAGCAGAAATATCAGGGCTTGCTCAGCCTCACCCACCTCACAGGGTGTCTGTTGTGGGGAGAGGAAAGGGAAGGCCACTGTAAGCCACTTTGAATCTCCTTCGGGTAGAGAAAAAGCGGCATATGAGAACCCTTCTTCTTCTTCTTCAGTAATATCGGGGCTCTCTCAGCCTCCTCTCCCTCACAGGGTGTCTGTTGTGGGGAGAGGAAAGGGAAGGCAATTGGAAGCCACTTTGAGACTCCTTCAGGTAGAGAAAAGCAGCATATAAGAACCAACTTTATGATCCTCTTGTGGCGCAGAGTGGTAAGCAGCTGACATGCAGTCTGAAGCTCTGACCATGAGGTTGGGAGTTCGATCCCAGCAGCCGGCTCAAGGTTGACTCAGCCTTCCATCCTTCCAAGGTCCGTAAAATGAGTACCCAGCTTGCTGGGGGGTAAACGGTAATGACTGGGGAAGGCACTGGCAAACCACTCCGTATTGAGTCTGCCATGAAAACGCTAGAGGGCGTCACCCCAAGGGGCAGACATGACCCTTTACCTTTAAGAACCAACTCTTCTTCTTCTTCTCTGTCCATCTCCATCTCACTCTCCCCACCATTTCGGGGAGCTGGCAAAGGGCATGAAGGGCATGGGGTAGGGAGTGTGGGGTTTAGATGGTATTTTATTGTAGCTTTACTCTCTCCACCAATTTTATTGAATGTGATTTTATAGCTGGGAACTGCTACAAGCCAATATGGGCAGGGGCAGTATAGAAATTAAATATTATTGTTGTTGTTATTATTATTATTAGGGTAAGGTGGGGAAGAAGCGATCCAGCCAGTGGCAATTGAAAGCATAACTCTCTTTCCTTTGCAGTTTGGGCCGTCGTTGGCTAATTGGCCCAGTTCATCCATGGAATGTTTTCAACTCTTTCCTTTTTTAAAACATCCTGATCTCACCCCGGTGACATAAAATATTCAGAACTTTGGAAAGCAGCAGGCTCCTTCTTGGCAGTGCAAATCTTGACCTACTACTGAGACAGGAAGGAGGATTGGCCCATTTACTTGGGAGGAGGAGGAAGAAAAAGAAGAGTTGGTTTTTATACCCCGCTTTTTACTACCTGAAGGAGTCTCCAAGCAGCTCACAATCACCTTCCCTTCCCCTCCACACATTCTGTGAGGTCGGTGGGGCTGAAAGAGCCCTGACAGAGAACTGCTCTTCAAGAGCAGCTCTAACAGGGCTGTGACGAATCTAAGGTCACCCAGCTGGCTGCATGTGGAGGAGGAGCGGTGAATCAAATCTGGCTCTCTCGTTTAGAAGCTGCCACTCTTAACCTTTACGCCAAGCTGGCTCTAAGCCCCCTTGAACATACAGGCGCTTCCGTGCAAAACACACAATCCCCTCTTTGTAAACTATTTCCTTTTTTAAGCCTTCCATCCAAGTGATAACCAGGGCCGACCCTACTTAACTTTCAAGGTCTGACTAGATGAAGTTAGCCTGGGCTGTCCACATCAGGGCACCTATTCAGACCTCAGAATTAGGGGTCAGCAAAGGCCTTGCTGCATTTGACAGCAGCTTGGTGTCCTGGCTTCTAATCAGGAGAGCTGGGTTTGATTCCTCTCTCCTCCCCATGCAGCCAGCTGGGTGACCTTGGGTTAGTCACAGAGCTGTTCTCATAGAGCAGTTTCTTTCAGAGAGCTTCACTTGCCTGGCAGGGTGTCTGTTGTGGGTAGAGGAAGGGAAGTCACTTTGTGAATCCTTCAGGGTGGCTTGCAATTGCCATCGGCTATATGTAAGAAATTGAACTCAGAATTCTGACTCCTCCGTGTACTGAAAAGTGGTGTATAAATAAAACAGTTCTCCTCCTCTTCCTCTTTGAGAAATCCATTTTCCTGCCTCCTGGAAGGTAAATACAGAATCCTGGTTCCTGGTTCGCTGTGATAAAATCTACTTCCTCTCCTCTGTTGCAGCAAAAGAGTACAATAGTGAAAAGAGGGGTATAAAGCCAACTCTTCTTCTACATTATCTTTGCCAGCTCTTTCCATTTTCTGGTGGTGCTGTGTTGCGTGTATCTCTACACAACTGTTGAACATATGATGCTCTCTTCTCCTGAGACAGACCAGTCAGTTTTGTCTCCTCTGGCTGACCGTGGCCCTAAAGGATCTCGGATGGAGGTTTTTTGCGTCCCCTACCATCTGTTAAACTGCAACGGTCAGGGGTCGAACCTTGGACATTCTGCATGTAAAGCAGATGCTCCATCCCCTCCATCTCAGCACCTCCTGCATGGAAATGCCAGTGATGTAGCAATTATCCACTTAATGTGGGCCCCTATCTGTAACAGCAGGCTTGCTGTTACTAAATAAAGCGCTAAGGGCTAAGTGGGCAGAGAGTGGGCGTGGCTGGTCCAAGGCAGGGCCCAATCAGGACACGCGAGGCGGTGAGAGGGCTTTGAGGGCTGAAGGGAAGCGCTTGTGGGGCGGGGGGCGGGGAGGATTCCCTTCTCTTTGGGCTGCAAAGCCCTCTTGCCGCCTCATAGAGCCGGCTAGAGGGCTTTGCTGCCCGAAGGGAAACCTTTCAAAGCCCATTCTTAAAATGGGCTTTGATACTAGTATTCAGATACGAGTCCACTTGCTCAGTTTGCCCTGTTTGCCCAAGGTCTCAGGCAAAGAAAAGTCTCCTCTGGCTATTTTAATCAGAGAAGACAAGAGCTGAACCCGAGGTCTTCGCCATGCAAAATGCAACTCCTATGGGAGTTCCGCTAAAAATACTACACTCTCTTGCAGTATGCCGGTTGACAAGTTATAGTGGATGCTAGGGTTTCCAAACCTGGCATGGGAAATAACTGAAGATTTGGGGGGTGGAAGAAGGGAGGGGGTTGGGAATATGTGAGACCCCCGTGGGGGAATAATAATGCCGCCCTGCAAAGCAACCATTTTCTCGAGGTCAGTTAGATTTGAGTCCATCATAGACACCGAGAAAATTTGGGTGTCCTGTAAGCTTTTGAACATTCAAGGTCTGACATAGTATCTGATGGAGGGAGTTTTAACTCTCAAAAGCTAAGCCCCCCACAGAAATCTTGTTAAGGTCTCAGGTGTTAATGGATTGAATCCAGCTGCGTTCTGAAATGATTTTTTTTTTCTGGAGAAACCGGTCTCTGTTGCCTGGAGATCGGTTTTAATTTGGGGGAAAGCTCCAGGACCCACTGCGAGTTAGCAAATATATGTGCAAAGCATGTACAGCGCACACTTGGTTTATCTTTTTATGTGGGTTGAGTAATCCTCCTGTCACCTTCAACACAGGTACAGCTGAATGTGTGAATCGATTCCCACATTTATCCAGGTACACATCCCTGCTTTGATTTCATTTAATTTTTTCATTTATATTCCACCATTCCCTAAGCGGTTCATGTGTAAAGTGAACTTGGACTAGTTCATAGAATCACCGAATCCTAGAGTAGGAAGGGGCCATGCAGGCCATCTAGTCCCGCCCCCTACTCAATGCAGGATCAGCCTCAAGGATCTGTCCAGCCGCTGCTTGAAGACCGCCAGTGAGGGGAGCTCCCCACCTCCTGAGGCAGCCCATTCCCCTGCTGAACGAGACTCATAGAATCCTAGAGTGGGAAGGGGCCACACAGGCCATCTAGTCCCACCCCCTGCTCAATGCAGGATTAGCCTCAAGCACCCAGGATAAGGATCTGTCCAGTTTTGCCACCCCTGAATAGGGAGTCAGTACAAGTGACAAACGGGACCGTTCCAAGGCGTTTGGATTTTAGAAGTCAGGAGCCCCCAGGAAGAAAGGGGGCAGAGCTTGAGTGTGATCATGATGCACTGTGCGGGGCGAGAAGCGCATAACAGGATCTGGCTTGCCGCCAGCCACACACAGCAGTACACACCACGGCCCCTAATCCTTTTTCCAAGCCGGTTGGTAAGCCATTTTCTGCTAGGCAGAAAAGCCCCCTTGACTAGCAGCATTTGCATAGCTTTTGCAGAGAGATGGGAGGCATCCCGGCTTTCCTTCTCTGGGACCGAGAGCCACAAGGCACAAGCCACAAGCCTGTTGTTGATTTTGCCCAGCTGTAGATTGGCCCCGCTCTGATGCATGAAGCTGTGAGGTTGGAGCCTCAGGGTGGGTCCAGTGTACCAATATGAGGAACCAAAGCTGTGAAGGCCCAGCTCCTCCTGGGCAGGGTTGTGTTAAAACCACAAGTGGTGCCATGGGGTCTTCACAGCGCTGGGAAGACCATGGGCCACTAGGCATGGCTTGGCCCCTAAGGTAAAGGTAAAGGTATCCCCTGTGCAAGCACCGAGTCATGTCTGACCCTTGGGCTTGGCCCCTAGCAGGTGGCAATAGCAACCAGGGCATTGAATTGCCCCGAATTCATAGCCCTATAGCTGCTGCCTGTAGGCGTCCAAGACAAGTGCTCCCAGCTAGGAGGAGTTGGTTTTTAAATCCCACTTTCTACTGCCCGAAGGACTCACAAAATACCTTCGCTTCCTCTCCCCACGACTGGCACCCTGGGAGGTGGGTACGGCTGAAAGAGCTCTGAAAAAAGGGCTCAGTGAGAACAGATCTAACAGGACTGTGACTAGCCCAAGGTCACCCAGCTGGCTGCAGGTGGAGGACGGGCAGGGAATCAAACTTGGCTCTCCAGATTAGAAGCCACCCCCTCCCCTTAACCACTAAAGCAAGGGTTGCCAGGTCCCGACTGGCCACAGCAGGGGATGGGAAGGGGGCAGGTCTGCAGATCCAGGATAGGAAACTCCTAGGCATTTTGGGGGGGGGAGTGTGGGGACAACAGGGACCTCAACTGGAGTACCGTGCTGTAGAACCCACCCTCCAAAGCATTGGTTTTCTCCAGGGGAACTGATCTCTGTCTTGTAAGTCCAGGGGTTATCCCCAGGTCCGCCCTGGAGATTGACATCCCTACCCCCCGCATAACTTGGCTTGCTTGGCCATGCCAGCTGACCACGGTAGCGTCCCAGTGGGAACATTCCCCGAAAGTCCCTGGGCCAATCCACCCTTGCTGCTCTGCAGCAGCTCCTCTTGCAGCGGGCTGGAGGAATTTGGGGGTATATCTGAGCAGGGCACAATGCCACAGTCACCTCCAAACAGGGATGAGAGCTACTTGGAGCCCCCATGTTTAGTGGAAGTCTACCTCGGAACAACCACGCCTGGTTTATGAGTCATTTGGGTCTGGCCTGCAGCTGTGGGGACCGCCAAATCCTGAAGGCTTCAGGATTTGTCTTCACATCTACAGTTTTCCTTGTTTTAATTCTTCCCCTCCCCCCATGCAGGAGTGTCTTAGGAGCCCGTGGGGGTGGGCATGGGGGTATCGCTACCCAAATGAGGCAGAAGAAGAAATCGATTTGCACCTGAATTTTGGCCCTATCCGGCAGAGGTCCACGGGTTCCCTCCCACCCTGTCCAGAGAGAGGAAATGGCCACGCATGAGTTTTCAAATGAGAAATTCTAGCACAGATTTCGGTTCTCTCTGGTGCCAGCTGAAGCTGTGATGCTTTATCATCTGTTTCCTGGTTGCCTCTCCTAAAATATCATGTCCTGCTTGTATGATGGAGGCTGAAGGCTTGAATCCCATACAAAGGATGCATTTAAGCCCACAGGCATTCACTTGCAGTGCTAATGAATCTAGGAAGCCAGTCATGGTGACCAACACAGGAGAAATCTTTGAAGCAAACACAAGAGTTGACCTGCTTGTCTTTTGGCATTTTTTAAAAAAAGAAAATCTTCCTTCTTGCATATGCCAGAGAACCTCAGAATGCTGCCAAGTGGGGCTGTTGAAGGGCATCCGTGGGGCAAGAAGTTTTGAGGCTTGGGAAAGACCTCTCTCCCAGACGGTTAGTGACCATTAAGAGGAGAGATAGCTGCAAGATTGCCTCGACATCAGGGAAGGTCATCTGAATTTTTTTCCTTGTATGTAATTTGATAAAGTTCTGTGTGAGAAAGACCTGTAGGCCTATGGCTCTGTCTCACGGACAAGTGAAAGTGAAAAAGTGCATCAGTTACTTTCAGGTCAATATCTTCTGGGTGTGCTTCCATCAACAGTTCAACACCTGGCTGAATTTCTTTCTTAGGTGTTGCCAGATGAGCAAGACAGGAAAACATGCGTTCAGCATCACTGTTCACAGTAGCCCTTGAAGTGCATCTAGTACAGGAATAAAGGATTTTATCCTAAACGTGTCTCTTGAAGAAGAAGAAGAAGAAGAAGAAGAAGAAGAAGAAGAAGAAGAAGAAGAAGAGTTGTTCTTATATGCTGCCTTTCTCTACCTGAAGGAGTCTCCAAGTGGCTTACATTTGCCTTCCCTTTCCTCTCCCCACAACAGACACCCTGTGAGGGAGGTGAGGCTGAGAGAGCCCTGATATTACTGAAGAAGAAGAAGAAGAAGAAGAAGAAGAAGAAGAAGAGTTGTTCTTATATGCCGCTTTTCTCTACCCCAAGGAGTCTCCAAGCGGCTTACATTTGCCTTCCCTTTCCTCTCCCCACAACAGACACTCTGTGAGGGAGGTGAGGCTGAGAGAGCCCTGAGATTACTGCTCAAGTCAGAACAGCTTCATCAGTGTTGTGGCGAGCCCAAGGTCACCCAACTGGCTGCATGTGGGGGAGCGCAGAATCAAACCCAGTTCGCCAGATTAGAAGTCCACACTCCTAACCACTACACCAAGCTGGCTCTCAAGAGGGTTCATAAAAAACATCAGGACCAGGTGCCCTTCCATCATTTCCTTGCTGTTCCTTCACTCTTCAGTTCTTGCTCTCTAGTTGACATCTGGCAAGGTGGCATTCGCTTGTTGCTCGAGCTCATCAAAAGCTGCTCTAATTCTGCTTCAAAAATCCTGACATGAACTGCACAAACTTGTGCAAGTACTCAGTAACCGTTCTGATTTCCAAATGGCTTGGCTGGTCCGGCGAAAATGACCTGGCCCTCAGGTCCGAACCCCTTGATCATAAATGGAACAACTTTACAAAGACAGAATTCAGTGATAATGTCTTTGAGGTGGAGAAAGAGAGATGGAGAAAGGATCTTCAGGAAAGAAGCACTCCGAACAAAAGCAATGTTTACAAGAGCAGCATAAGAAAGCAAGCCAGCCGTAATTGTTATTTTGAAGAAAAGGGGGACCTCTTCTTCCTCATGTGCTCTTCAGTGTTTGCTCTGTCTGGCTTGAGCCTGCAAATAAATTAACAGTTCCCTCTGTCATGTTCTGAGCCCTCTTGGAGGAGTCTGAGAGGGTGGGGCTTTTGCAGCTAGTCATATCTGAGGGACTTTACCCACCGCCCATGTGGCCTTTTGCTCCCTGGGGCCTAATCCTTCCTAAAGTGTTTAATAAAACAGAATCATACAAAATGCAGCTGCGAGGGTCCTCACGAGGACACCTTGGGGAGCCCGCATCCAGCTGGTGCCGTGGCAGCTGCATTGGCTGCCAGTTGCATTCCAGATTAAGCTCAACATTTTGATATTCACCTTTAAGGCCGTTCGTGGTCTGAGCCCAGCATATGTGCGGGACTGTGCCTTTTGCAGAGCTCTTCGCTCTGCAGATCTGAATAGATGGGTGATTCTTGGCCCATGGGAAGTGCATCTGGCCTCGACCAGGGTCAGGGCCTTTCCAGTCCTGGCCCCTACCTGGTGGAATGAGCTCCCAGAAGAGAGATCACAGTTCCACATGGCCCGTAAGACAGAGCTCTTCCACCAGGTGTTTGGTTGAGGCCAGGGCAAGGAAGATCTGCTGGGTCCCTCCTTCAAACACCCTCCCTGAGGCACTGGGTCAAAGGGTCTATCGGGTCTGTTGTGGGGTGGGACTATGGGTTTGTGGGAACATTATGGGAATGTGGGGATTTTATTGTACTTTATGCTGTTGTAAACCGCCCAGAGCCGGCTAGACTGAGAGCGGCAGTCGATAAATATAATAAACAAACAAACCATGAAGTTCCCGTGGCTGGCACCAAGATTGAGTTATCGGCTTCAGATAGTATTATTCTGAAATGGAGTGTAAGGAAAATTACCGAAGGGTTGTTCAGATCCGGGTGTTATGACAGGACGTGTAAGAAAGGCCTAGGACAGTGTCAAAAATATTATACACCTTGGCTGGAGGCCCCTTAGATTTTGAGGCCCTAGGCCTGCTTAGCCTACTGGCAAATCTAGCCCTGGGAACCTGGGTTGGAATCCACACCTTACAAGAGCTACGTGCATGCAGTTTGCAGAAGAGGAGGGCCAGGGGTGATATGGTAGTTGTGTATAACTACAGAAAAGGTAGACCTGTTGAGGAGGGGGCCAACTTGTTCATTACAGCGTCAGAGACGAGGACCAGGAGCCAAGGGTTCAAATCACGGGAAAGGAGGCCCCAAAGAAATATTAGAAATAGTTTTCTGACAGTGAGGGCTGTTCCTGGATGGAATATGCTGCCTCGGAGACTGGCAGAGTCTCCTGCAATGGAAGTTTTGAGGGGGAGATGGGATGAGCACCTAATTTTTAAGTCCTCAATAAGGTGGGCAGCCGGACCGGATGGCCCTTGATGGTCTCCTCCAGCTCTCTGTGATTCTGTGATTCTGATTTTGACTCCCTCTGCCTCATCTGGTGTCCTCACCAGCATCATGGCTTGGGAATGAGGGTCAAAGGGCCTGAACGGCCTACACAAAATCACAGAGAAAGAAGCTGGGGAAAAGGGCAAAGATGCTGCCCAGGGATGGGGAGGGAGGGGGATCCAGTAGCTTGCCAAGTATTAAATTGCATTTCATGTGACGCTAATCACCAATCACCAGATTGGCGCATTCATGAGGCAAATGAATTATGCAAGAGACAACAGATGTGAGGGGGCTCCTCTCCTCCGATAGGTTTTTGTGAAAACGCGCACAGAGACCGTATCAGATGTCGTATGTGAAAAATCGGCAGGCTCGTCTGCGCGTCTGGCCCTTTTTGCAACGCTTAGTCTGTGGCTGTGTGTTCCTCGCACAAAATCCCCCCCCCCGGCCACCGAGACAGGCCGAGCATAGACGGGGGACATATTTACATGCAGGGTGCCAAACAGAAACCTACAAATATCTCCCTGATTGCAAAAGCTCTCCCAATATGTGCAATATCGCCCCGTCCTCGAGGGCACAGGCAGACAAAGAATTCCTCAGCTTTCAAGTGACAGTTTTTTGACAGGCTGTTCAAAAACGTGTTGGGGTGGGGGGGGCGGGGGTGACAATCTTTCCTTCTCTTTTTCTGAAATTGCAGTTAAACGAAATATCCACACTGCGCCCGAGACTGCGTTTTATGGGTTCCGTCTACAGGGATATTTTTGCCTCTCCCGCAATGGATCTGGCCAGGACCGAACCTCCCGGGCCTTTTGTTATTAACGCTGTTCCTATTAGGATTCATATTTTAAATTTTTACAGGGACGAAAGATAGCTTTTCAGAGCGCAAACGTCCTTGTCGTTTTGATTGGAACGCGTGACGCGGGGAAAAGCGGACAAAGAAGGATGCTTTGAGATTTCATTCCAAGCGCTGACCTTGTTTACCTTCGAGATCTGATGAGACCAGGCTAGGCCTGCCTTCCCCTGAATGCCAACTGCACCAAATAAGTTCTTAGCTTTCCTGTTGCCGATGTAAGATTTCGGGTTTGAATCCTGACCAACGCGGCTGCTTGCAAAGAGATAGCATAATTGGGGTAGTGGTTATGAGCTGAGGCCTCTAATCTGGAGAACTGGCTTTGATTCCCCTCCCTCCTCCACCACCTGTAGCCAGCTGGGTGGCCTCAAGCTTGTCACAGTGCTGCAAGAGCTGTTCTCACCATGCAGCTCTGTCAGAGCTCTCTCTCAGCTTCGCCTCGCCCGTGAGGTATCCGTTGCAGGGAGAGGAAGGGAAGGTGATTGTAAGACGGCTTGAGACACCTTGGGCTCCCAAATGCAAAGATGAAGTCATTATTTCATAAACGGGGGAGAAGTGGGCGGCACTCAGCAATGTGTCACAAAACCCAGAGAAAATAATGCCAGGGATAAAGCCTGGAATTTTTCTTTCCTTTTTGCTCTGTGCCAGCATTTGATGAGGACCCTCGGCTCCATCAGCCAGCTGGCGGTGGGGGGTGGGCCGAGATCCAAGTGCCGAGAAGGAAAACCTTGGTGCTCGCTCTCGCTGCAGTCCCCCCTCCCCAAGAGAGCCATCAGTGGGGCCAGATGTCAGGGTTTCCCCCTTGAAAACCCCGATCCCGACGCAGCCCTCTGGCCGGCTGAGGCACGCTGATATCTCCACCCCTGGGGAGCAGAGCGGAAATGCCACTGTGTTTATCAAGCCATGAGAACATCCCAGGGACACGTCGCTTTAAAAGACTCCCCAGCCAGCCTGGAGATTAATCAGGTGCCGGGGACCCTTTCCTTTCCTGCAATTGCTGAGAAAATTCTCCCCGGGAGAGATTAGCCACCTCCTGTCGAGCGCAGCGCCAGGAGGGGGACATGTGCTTGGATTTCCTCTGAGCCAAGAGGCAGCTACTGCCAGCGTGTGGCATCCCTCAAAATACTCGGCAGGCCTGTGGAGACATGGCTGCCCCAAAATGCCCCAAGAGGGTGTCCCTGGGTAGGCCTAAGGGAAGGGGATGGAATTCCAGGGGACTCAAGTCCCACGGGGCCTGCAAAACGGTGCTCTTCCAACAGGCTTATGGTTGAGGATGGAGCAAGTGATGATAGCCAACAGAATCTCTGGGCCTGCCTCTGTTCGTCTTCAGTATTCCCAAGGTGGACCCAAGGGGGAAATTATAGGATGGACCGACAGACGGATGACTGGCTAGAACGAGTGGCAAGAAAATGGAGCAGTGCAATGCTTTACTATTGTTTTAACTGTGAAGAAGAAGTGCTGGGTTGTTTTTTTTTTACAATCCACTTTTCACTAGGACCGTTTACGCACTGTAGGTTTCATGCCAGGCTGCAAGCTGGAGTTTTAGTAGTGGTAGGTTGCTCCACCTCTTCCTGCACCCATATGGGGGAGCATTTGGCCTGGTGCACCTCATCCGCCCCCGATCTGTGCTCCTGCACGGGAGCTGGGGCAGTGAAGTTCCCAGTGCATAAACGGTCTAGCAGAGGAGTCTCAAAGCACCTACCACCTGCCCTCCCCTTCCTCTCCCCATAACAGAAAGCCTGTGAGGTAGGCGGGGCTGAGAGAGCTCTGGAAGATCTGCTCTTTGAGAACTGCTCTGAAAGGGCTGTGACTAGCCCCAGGTCTCCCAGCTGGCTGCATGTGGAGGAGCAGGGAATCAAGGCCGGCGTTCCGGATAAGAGCCCGCCGCCTTTAACCACGACACGGTGCAGGTTCTCCCGTGATGCAATTTGTATCATTACTTTGAGTCAATTAACCAGCATGTGTTATAGAGCCGGCAAGAGCTACTCGACGGGGAAAGTGTGAAACGAGAAATGCTTTTGATGCCGGAAGAGGGGGGAGGGGACGAGTGGGGGCTGTCCTCTGTTTTGAAATGCTTTCGTAAAATCGATCTCCCCAGCTTGAAATTACGTTCCCTCTCTCCACGTTTTCTCTGTCTCTCTCTCTCTCATTTATTTCTCGCCTCCCCTCTTGAGAATGAGGCTGGAGAGAACGGGAGGCAGGATTTTTCTTTTCTTTTTTTTTTTGACTCCTATTATTATGTCGCTGGTTGGCATAAAATTCCCCGACTCTCAGCAGCAATATCCCAGGAAAAGAAGGAGCCAGCAAGTTCTCGAAGCGGGCAGGCTGCTGGAAACCAGAGCAGCGTTGAAAAGAATTCCGCAGTGAAAGGACACCTTGTTCTTGGTAGGATGGATGGGGGGGGGGGGGTGCCATGTGCACCAACCAGGCTGTGCCAAGTGGTGATAGTGTCAGCCTAGAACTGAGGAGAGCCGAGTTCAAATCCCTGCTTAGCCACAAAGCTTGCCTGGGTGACCTTTGGTTCATCGTTTTCCCCCATGAACTAGTCGGTGGCTTCCAGTCAAAGGCAGGTCTCAAGTCTTGAAGCATAGAGTTGCCAGGCTGCAGCCGGGGCCTGGAGCTCTCCCACCATTACATCTGGTTTTTAGGCTACGGGGATCAGGACCCCCGGAAAGAATAGATAAGAAAAGGTAGTTGTCCAGCTGGCGATGGCAAAAAATAGGGGTCACTTATATGATTCCCTAGAGCAATGGTCCCCAACCCCCAGTCCGGAGATCAGTACCGGTCCGTAGATCAGTCGGTACCTGGCCGTGGCTCCTCCTCGTCCCCCTACCCGGCTACTGCCTCGGAGGCTGCCCTGCCACTCTACCACCGGCTCACCTTTGGTGCTCTCCAGCGGCCGCCATGGCTGGGGCTCTCCCTTGGCATGGCACTAAGCAGCTGCTGCTGGCAGCGCCCCCAGTGGGCAGCGGGAAGTCAGGGGTGCCGGTGGGAAAGCAAGTGGAGCAGGGGCTCAGGCGGCAGCAGCAACGTCCCTCGGCAAAAGTCTACCCTCCCCAGGCCTCAGTAAAATTGTCAACCGTTGACGGGTCCCCGGTGATAAAAAGGCTGGGGACCACTGGTATAGAGGATGTTTACCTTGTTGGCCCTTTGATATTAGTAGACCCAAGATATATGTCTTAAAATATAAGGTTGTGTATTGAAGACTTAGCTTTGTTAGTATAAACCCATTTAAAGAAATACTATGCTATATTGATAAGTTCACTGATGGAGTAAAAATGAAAACAAGGCTGGCCTACCTGGGAACTCCTTCTGCTTAGAACAGTTCATATTGTTTGAATAAAGTTTTTTGCCATCGCCAGCTTGAAGACTACCTTTTCTGGTCTACTCATCTTCGGCTGACAGGTCATCTCTGCTCCCCTAGAAAGAATGGCTGCTTCGGACTCTTTGATATCCCAAACTACTGAGACCCCTCCCCTATCCAAACTCCGCCTCCATAGACTCCCCCCACCAAAAAATCTCCAGGTGTTTCCTTTCTGAAGGACTTAACAGAACCTTCAAATAGCAGTTTAAGATCCCCTTGAATCCCTTCCAAGAAAAGCTTTTGGGAACTTTAAGAGGTCGAGCTCTGAGATTCCGCTGCCTTTTCCAGGGGAGATCTCTAGGAGGTCTTCCCATCTCGATTGATCCAGGTGTATATCTGGGCTTGTGGACACCAAAATGATGTCTCCTACTGATTCCGGCTGCCCTGGCACCAATCCAAACATGCCTCTCTAAGCTTCTGGCGGGGTGGGCTTTCCCAAATGGGTAGGTGCCAGGGGCTGACTTTGACATCTGCTCTGTGCTCCTCTCTTGATTTTAGAAGCAGCTGTGGCACAATTGCCATTCGCTGGCAGCCTTTGGCAGAAGGTATCGGGGGTGATCCCTGGAATCCCTATTTTCTAGGAGCACCAGGGAGACCCCTGGACCACCAAATTCAGGATCAGCTGCTGGTCACCAGGGCTGTGGGCAGGAAAAGGTCTTTTACATTGCCTGCCCCCTGAGAACCTTTTGATTCTGGAGTCCTGTGTGAAGTTCTGGAGGCCTCGTTTCCAAAAGCAGGTGGACAGAGGAGGAGAGTGATGAGGAGGATCCAAGGCCAGGGGACCAAACCCTGGACAGGCTCTCTCAACCAGGGGTTCGTGAAACCTTGGGGTTTCTTGACAGCCCTGGAAGGCATCCTGAATGGGTGAGAGTTGATTAATTTATACGTATATATTTAATTTATCAGGTGATATGGCCAAGCACCGACACAATCCCTTCTGCCTAACCACTCACAATCCCCCTAAGTTCATAGCATCAGTGGCCAAGGATTCCTCAAAGCCACAGATGTATTTATTTACTTATTTATAATTTATTTTTGGATTTCTATACCACCGTTCTCCAACGGTCTTGCGGCCGTTTACAACATCAGTTAATACAATAAAACCCATAAAACACCCCATAAAAGCAATTACAAATTATCACAATTAGACAGATGGCAAATCAATTTTATAGGTGCCCTCTAGGGTTGTGCGTGGCGGGGTCCGAATCGGCCTGGAACGGCCGATTCGGACGCCGCCAGGCACAACCCTAGCCCTAGCCCTAACCCTCCCCCGTTCAGTCCAGGGGTCAGTTCCCTTATAGTAGGAGCAAGGGCCAGATCTAATCAACATGGAGATTTGGGGGGGCTTTCGCTTCTCTTGCGCACTTAACCCTAACTGGAGGTCGGTGTTGGAAGGGTTGCTATTGGGGGATGACTGGGGGATCGCTGCGTGCTGGAGGAATGTTTTGGGAGAGGTTGTTTGTGGGGAATCCTCAGGAGGTGTGAGCTGCCATGGAGTCTTTGCATCCCTGTGGCTCACGAGTGGCTGGATTCCTACAGTCTGCATTTGGGGGATTTTGTGGGGTTTTTTTTCAAAAAAACATTGGAAATTGTCAACATGCCACTGTTTCCAACCATCTCCACTGTGCAGATGTCTATATTTAGAGGATGAGCCTGCACCATTCCACAGAATTTACATTTGTTTCTTCCCCACTTACCCTTTTTTAATGATGTGGATCGTGACGGCAGCCGCAAAGTTAACTTAGCAAGGATTTTTTGAAAATATTCTTGAACAACAACAGCAACAGTCTTTAACAAAACAGAATAAACCCAACGACACTCTTTAACAACATGGTGCAGTGGCTAAAAGCAGCAGTTTCTAATCTGGAACAGCTGGGTTTGGTTCCCCGCTCCTCCACATGAAGCCACCGGGGTGACCTTGGGCCAGTCACCGTCCTTTTAGAACTGTTCTTACACAGCAGTTCTGTCAGAGCTCTCTCAGCGCCAACTACCTCACAGGGCGTCTGTTGTGGGGAGAGGGAGGGAAGGCGATTGTAATCCGGTTTCAGATGCCTTCGGGTAATGAAAAGTGAGGTATATAAACCAACTATCCTTCTTCAAAAACGTATTAGAGTTGGTGCTGAAAACGGATGGATTGGTTTATTAGATTTATAGACTGCTACTCCCAGAATGGTACCTGGTGGGTTACAACCGTTCATTAAAAATCCTCAACAGAACCATCCGTAAAACCAGCCTCCCCCTCCCCCACCTGGTCCACCAGACAACAAGCATCATGGGGGTGGGAGTTTGCCTGATGGACTGGCATCACCTAAGGAGGGGCCTCCTATCTTACACAAGATTCGCTTGTGCCCACATGCATTTGGTCCAAATCCTCCCATCTTTGGCCACACCCCTTTCTGAAAGAACCAAGTTAGTGATGCGACCGAAGAAGAACCTTTGGACATGTGCAGAGTGTTCTTCCCATCTTAGCCGAAGTACATCTTGGTCTTCCTCCCAGGAGCCCAGATTAGCATGATTTGGACTTCCAACGCCCCATTTGATCCTAGAAATAACCCTGTGAGCTAGGTTAGTTTGAGAGAAATGGACTGGCCCATAGTGTCCCAGAGGGATCATGGCAGGGGCTCATGGGAACTGTAGTTCATAAGCATCAGGAGGAGCCTCAGTTTGGCCGCCTCTGATTTATTCTATTTTCTTAATCCCAGCCTTCCTCTAGGAGGCATTTGCAGAACACTGCAGAGCTGGCTTTGACCTCTTTGCTGGAGTCGGCGTGGCACGCATCTGTGATTTGTCCCCCATGACACAGCCCCTCACCTCCGCCCTTCACTGCGGTAAGAGTCCCCCCACCCCACCCCAAGCCGTAGAACCTTGAATCGGCACATCCATCCTTTCAGCACCATGGACAGAAACATTGCTGCCCAAGCAGCCCGATTAAATGAGCGGCATATGAGCTGGTTAATCTTAAACTGTTGAACAAGAAATCTCTTTTAATTACTTCTTTCCACAACTGGGAAGGAAGCGTCTGCTGTTAATCACTAATCTTAACATTTTTATTCCCTCTGTGTGTTTACCATTGCCTCTCCCCACAACAGACACCCTGCGGGGTTGGTGGGACCGAGAAAGCTCTGACAGAACTGCTGAGTGAGAACAGATCTATCAGGACTGTGACTGGCCCAAGGTCACTCAGCTGGCTGCATGTGGAGGAGTGGGGAATCAAATCCGGATCTCCAGATTAGAAGTCGCTGCTCTCGACCACTACAGAAAGCTGTCTAATGAATAGGAACAGAATCCTCTGATTTATATCCCCATCAGAAGGTGGGAGCAGTGTTGTAAAGAAGACAGGATAAAGAATCTATCCATTAGTCAGTCAATCAATTCAACCTTTACTGGCATGTCAGTTTATTGGCACATTCACTGAATTAGGGTCACAATCAGCAATCCTTAATAAGCACAATATACACATTTAATAGAAATTAGCAAGATGAGGAGTTAATCACCATGGATAAAATGTATAAAAATATGTTCATAAGAGGAGACGGACTACAACTTAAGATGCTTTGAATTCAATTTTTGAAAATGTCTACAAGGAAATATGAAACTAAGGTGGTTTCAGGGACAGCTTCCCTCAGTAGGCATTTATGGGAAATATCAGTTCATTGCTCACAAAATTTCTGGACTGCACAAGGTCTAGAAGAAATTTTTAATGGAGGAGGCTTGTAAGGAATGCCAAGGTACCATGCATGTTATAATCACCTTGATTAGAGCAGAGGGAAAGTGCTTGGGGACAGAAAATTAGAAGTTGTCATGAGATAAGAAACTTCAACCCCAGGGGGTCCATTGTTCTGAACTTGCAAGATATCTCTGGTTCAACATCTCACAGTATAATTTCCCATAGAAGGTTTTTTGTTTGTTTGTTTGTTTGAGGACATTTGTCTACAATGTATGTAAACAACAATGACCTTGGTGCATCAATGAATGCTCTGATTCAGTATAAGTGTCAAGTTCCAGTTGTCTTTCCCCCATCAGCAGACTCTTGGCAGAATTAATCTCTTTATTGAAGGGTTAATGAAACAGGTACACAATGCTTTTTGCTGAAACTAAAGTTCGCTCAAGCTGGCCTACCTATATGGCTGCCCCCGAAAGCCCCAGGCACTCTTTGGCACCAAAATAACAGGTGCTATAACACAATGTTCTCATGCCGCAAGCTTGCCAAAGCAATAAAACACACTGCCCAAGACATACCAAGCGGCAATTCCTGCCACTCAAGGTCCACAGATAGAGGTTCTTTGGAAATTTCCTTCGAGTCTCCCTGGGGTTGGAAAGTTAAAATAACAAAGCTCACAAGACATTTGTGAGCCTCTGTTCTTTGGTCAAGCACAACAAAATAATGACAGCAAATAAATGGTACATTAACACACAGTATAAATGCAACACAGATCATAAAAACATAATGGCAAGAACATGTGACAGCAGGAACTTGAAGAAGAAGAAGAAGAAGAAGAAGAAGAAGAAGAAGAAGAAGAAGAAGAAGAAGAAGAAGAAGAAGAAGAGTTGGTTCTTATATGCCGCTTTTCCCTGAAGAGATGGCAACTAAGAGATGATATGAAAGGCCACCACATAGAGGATGGAGCAGAGTTGTTTTCTGTTGTCCCAGAGGGTTGGACCAGAATCTATGGGTTGAAATTAATTCAAAAGAATTTTCAGCTAAACATCCAGAAGAGCGGTTCCGCAGGGAGATGGTGGGTTCTCCTTCTTTGGAAGTCTTTAAGCAGAGGCTAAATAGTCATCTGACAGAAATGCTGATTTTTATGAACTTAGGCAGATTGTGTGTGGGCAGAATAGACTGTTGAAGAAGTGTCAGTTCTTATATGGCTGCTTTTCTCTACCCGAACTCCTTACATTCGCCTTCCCTTTCCTCTCCCCACAACCGACACCCTGTGAGGTGGGTGAGGCTGAGAGAGCCCTGACATTACTGCTCGATCAGAACAGCTTTATCAGGGCTGTGGGGAGCCCAAGGTCACCCAGCAGGCTGCATGTGGGGGAGGAGCGGGGAATCAAACCTGGCTCACCACATTAGAAGTCTGCACTCCCAACCACTACACCAAGCTTGGCTCTTGTGGTCCTTTCTTGCATACCCAGGGAAATGCTGATTCCCCCTTTGTGTATGAAATTGGGGCCACTGTGATGGGCAGATAGTTGTGAGTGTCCTGCATAGTGTAGGGGGTTGGACTAGATGGCCCTGGAGGTCCCTTCCAACTCTATGATTCTATGATTCTAAAGGAAAGATCATGACAGAGATGACCGTGAGCCATTCTAAAATGGTTAGATCCTCTAAGATCAGTCAACATGGGCAGCTGTGCTAGTCTGTCAGTAGTAGTAGAAAAGAGCAAGCGTCCGGGGGCACCAAGTCTAACGAAATTTGTCGCTGTGTAGGAGCTTAACAAAAACATTTTTATTAATAGTTTCAATTCAGATAAGAAGAAGAAAGGATGCAAAATAGAACAACACAGGAGGGAAAAGAAAGAAAGCAACAAAGGACAGAAATATCAGCCTCGTTGAATTAAATTACATCGCTTATTAATTCTAATGCATCATTCCTATCCATATGATTTTAAAATAATTACAGCAACTATTGCTTTCCATCTCGAAAGTCACACGCCCAAGTTATTTTTATTTCAAGAGGTCTCTAAGAGGTTTCCAGTTATTAATAAAAGAGGGCGTTGATTTTTCTCTAATCAGCCAGGTAAGTTTAGCCATGTCTCTAAAGCCGGAATATTTGTAGTTTTCCGCATCTGAGCATACAATAGTTGCGCTGCTGCTATCATACAAAGGAAAAAAGTTCCCTGGTTCTTTTCTAAACTTCTATTGATCGGTCCCAGCAGGAATACTTCCAGATTCATCTGAAGATTAGTCTTTAAGATCTTTTGTCTACATGGCCATGTTGGTATCTAAATTTTCTTCACTTTAATATAAGCCCACCACACATGGAAAAATGCCCATGGTAGTTCTTCACATTTCCAGCTTTTGTCTGAAACATTTTTACACAACTATTTGCTGAGCTTTGTTAGTTTGTAAGGTCCGGAGAGCCAGTTTGGTGTAGTGGTTAGAAGTGCGGACTTCTAATTTGGCATGCCGGGTTCGATTCTGCACTCCCCCACATGCAGCCAGCTGGGTGCCCTTGGGCTCGCCACGGCACTGATAAAGCTGTTCTGACCCAGCAGGAATATTAGGGCTCTCTCAGCCTCACCCACCTCACAGGGTGTCTGTTGTGGGGAGAGGAATGGGAAGGCGACTGTAAGCCGTTTTGAGCCTCCTTCGGGTAGGGAAAAGCGGCATATAAGAAAACTCTTCTTCTTCTTCTTCCTCCTCCCAGATTCTTGCTCTCTTCTGCTGAATTCTCTAAGGCAGGTTTTTTCAACCTTCTGACTGTGGAGGAGCCTCTGAAATAAATGTCCAGGCTCCAAGGACCCTGGAAAGTGATGTCAACTGGCCAAATTTCCCTGCCACTCCACCCCCTGGGAAGTGAAATTTCACCACGGGGGACCTCACCCCCCACACCCTTTTGCCCTCCTTTTGCTCTCTTTCCTGCCTTACTACTACTACAATGGCTCCACCTCATGCAGGCCAGAAATAAGGGAAGGAGCTAAGAAGAAAGCCTGAAGCCCCCATACCAGCCACAACCAGATCCCCTCTTTGATTTTTACACCCACAGCATACCCACCAAGCTCTCTGGGTAGAGACGGCCAGTTCCCTAGCTTGTGGACAAGTCCATTAAGGCAGAAGGGGAAAGGCCACAGACCCCCTCCAGAGAAACCTCTGAAACCTTTCTACAATAACTTGCAAGAAGCGGGCAGAGAGCACTTTCTTGTCTCCCCTAAAATGAGAAAATGGGAGGGAGGTAGCCTGCTGGGCAGTTGATTCAAGGACAGGCTGAAGAAAGTCATGCCTCGTTTGCTTTTTAGGAGCCACTGCCACTGGATGTCGTAATGGTTGCTAGCTTTCAAAACAGGCCTCAACAAAGTCATGGGAAAGAAGAGGGTGTGTCAAAAGCCACGAGGGAGCGATGGAACCTCCATGTTCAGAGGCAGTGCACCTCTGAATCCCAGTTGCGGGGAGACATCTACGGGGGATAGGTTTTGACCCCCTTTGCCCTGCTTGGAAACCCTTCTTGGCACTCTCTGTGGATGTTGTAGTCGCCATTTCATTGGTATGAACCAGCGGAGCTCTGCTTATCTTTTCTAAGAAAGGGGGGGCTGCTTGTTTCCTCCCCCAGAACCCCAATTATGTCTTTTTCTCCTCTTGACCCCCCCCCCTCCAATCGACAGTATCTGAAGCTGCCAGTGTTGTCAGATGGTTAAATATGCTGAAGTCGGGTGTGGGTGGAGGGGATGAGCCACCCAAGCCAGCCAAGAAGCGGAAAGAGAGCTGAGAAATGACACTGCAAAATAAAAAGGGGGGGAAAAAGAAAAGAAAACATCTCGCCCACTCCAATTTGTAAGCCAAGCAGAATGCTTAAATTGATTTGACCCCTAATCCACTCAAGAGGCTCGCTTTTAAGTAGCTGAAGAGTGGATCCTAATGTTTGGTGTTTAAATAAAATATGGGGTGTTTACTCAGCGATCTTTGCTTCTGTCTCCACGCTCCGGCTTGTCTCTGAGTAAATAGGAACGGCTGGCCGCCGGCTGGCAGGCTTCCCTGGGTGAGCGGCTGGCATGGTCCTTTCGAGGCCGGCGGGAGAGAACAGGAACAGAGGGGTTGTTTGGTCCAGCCTGGTGGGCAGCACACCCTTCCCCCGGTGGGCAAACAAGCTCTCAAAACCCAACAAGGAACAATCTGATATGTCCCCCAACATCCTGGTTCAATGACTGACTTCCTATTGGCATCGCCTTTCAGATATGGGGTGTCGTATGATGAGGAAGGTCTGGGTTCCAATCCCCACTTGGTGATGAACAGCAATTGGCCAGTTGCACACACACACACTCTCTCTCTCTCTCTCTCTCTCTCTCTCTGCCTAACATACCTTGCAGGGTTGTTGTGAGGCCGCAATGGTGGCAGCGACAACTGCTTTCAAGGTAATATTTATTTGCATGCAACTTTGGACCTCAGATTCAGAAAGCAAGATTTCACACAAGAACATGAGAAGCCATATTGGATCAAGCCCATGAAATCCAACAGTCTGTGTTACAAAGTGGCCGACACCAGGTACCACCAGGAGTTCCACCAGCAGGACCAGTGTTCTAGAAACACTACTACTCTTGCCCCCCAAGAACTAAGAAGACAGAGCATTACTGCCCCAGGACAGCTTCCTGCCGACTTTCCAGGTCCTGGGGGGAGTGGGTGGCTGTCCACAGAGTTCTTCCACACACACCCCCAATCTAGCACCCACTGTATTCCTGAATGCAAAGGGCTTGGCCCCTAGTAAGGACATAAGAGACACTGTATTGGATCAGGCCAATAGCCCATCCAGTCCAACCCTCATTGTCCCACAGGGTTCAAAACCCAAATGCCTTTATACTCTGCTTGTCTTCAGATCACAAAAACCAGATGCTATCAGGAGGTCCACCAGCAGGGCCAGACCTCCAGAATCCCTCCCACCCTTGCCCCCCCAAGCACCAAGAAGACAGAGCATCCCTGTTCCAGACAGAGCACTCCATCTAGACCTTGGGGCTCAGAGCCACTGATGGGCTGCTCCTCCATAGGTCTTCCCCACTTTGCAAGTAGCTAATGCTGGAAATGTTTTGCCATCATATAATTTTATGCTGGAAGCTAAGCAGGGTTAGTCCTAGTCTGTATTTGGATGGGAGACCACCAAAGACTCTCAGGGTTGTAGCACAGGGTTGTTGTTGTTATTGGTGTGTGTGTGTGTGCCGTATGTCAGCTGTGATTTCATGGCTTTTTATATACACCCATGCAAGCTTTATCCATTTTTTTCTAAATGCTAGGGGCGTCTGAATGGCTACCATGTGAAATAGGATACTGGAGGAGGCAAGCCTTCGATCTGATCAGCATGGCTGTTTCTATATTCTTTTTCATTTCTGTAATTCACTCCATGCAGGCCTGCCCCTGTCCTTGATCCGGGAGTTACAGCTGGTGCACAATGCGGCTGCTGCAGTTCTTACGGGAACAGCTTAGAGAGCCGGCATCCAGCCGGTGCTGAGGCAGCTGCCTTGGCTGCCGGTACAATCCCAGATCAAGTTCAAGGTTTTGGGTTGTGAGCTTCAAGGCCATTCGCGGTCCAGGTCTGGTGTATCTGAGGGACTGCTTAACTCCCTATGCTACTCGCAGAGCTGTTCGCTTTGCAAGTTTAAACAGGTTGATGATCCCTGGCCCATGTGAGGGAAGCCTGGCCTAAACCAGGGCCAGGGCCTTTTTGGTCCTGGCCCCTACCTGGTGGAATGAGCTCCCGGAAGAGCTGAGGGCCCTGCGGGAATTGTCATCGTTCCGCAGGGCCTGCAAGACGGAGCTCTTCTGCCAGGCGTTCAAATGAGGCCAGGGCATAGAAGACCTAGATGGCCAAACTTTACAATCTTGAACATTTTATGGGATTAACAGCCTAGGGTATAGAACTTGGTCAGGGGTGGCCTGGGGGTGGGTAAAACTTGAGAGTTTTATCTTTGTTATTATTTTATTGTGGTTTCCTTCCCCCCCCCTCTTTTAGTTTCAAATTTCCTTCATTTCAAAGTATTTCATATCACATTGAATTCTCTGTCAATCAAGAAAGAAACCAATCTAAATTTCCATAACAAAATCCCGTTATATACAAATACGAATACAGAATAGTAAAGAGGAAATTTATTTCTGATGTAAAGCACCGGGAGCCAGCTGGTTTGGTAGTGGCGGGGAGCAAATCTAATGATAAAATAAAAATCGGTCAATCAATCAGTGGTCAGTTCAACCAATTTAAAACCTATCCTGTATGAAAGGCAAGTGGTCCCCAAAGGTGGGCTTCATCTGGGAGGTCTTTCCCCATAGAGCTCTTTTTCAAAAATTAAACTTTTATTAAAAGTATTGTACACATGAAAAAAGAAAGATTGTTAAGAGAAAGAAAAGAAAAAGACGATAAGAAAAAAGAAAAAAGGAGAAACCTGGGAAAAGAAATGCAGAAGAATGAATATAAAAAACAGACTCATTGAACACAGCAATAAATTTCTTAAGTTTCCCATTGACCAATCAGTACAATAATATTTGCTAATTTAATTTTCTTTTCCAAAATGATGTTACTTCAAAATGAACTTTCATTCATATTCTTTCATCTTTAAACACAGTAAATCATTTAGTCGGTAAATCATTTCATCCTTGTGCTGTGAGAAGTCTAGATAAGGTTTCCAGGTAATTACAAAAGAAGGAACAGGATTTTTCTCTGATCAGTGATGTAAGTTTTGCCATTTCTGCCAATTCTCTTCTCTTCCCCACAGAGCTTTTGACGGTACTTTGAAAACCTTGTTCACTTCTAAGGTACCACAGGACTTGGATCTCACTGTTCCACAGGGGTCTGGTTGGTGAAGTGGTTAAGAGCGACTGACTCTCATCTGGAGAGCAGGGTTTGATCCCCCACTTTCCCACATGCAGCCAGCTGGGTGACCTTGAGCCAGTCACAGTCCTGTTAAAGCTGTTTTCACAGAGCAGTTCTCTTAGAGCTCTCTCAACCTCACTTCCCTTACAGGGTTTCTGTTGTGGGGAGAGGAAGGGAAGGCGATTGTAAGGCGCTTTGAGGCTCCTTCGGATAGTGAAGAGTGGGGTATAAAAATGAACTCCTCCTCCTCTTCCTCCTCCTCTTCTTCGACAGTAGATTTGACAGTCACTGACCAGGCACATGGAGACCTTGAGGCCTGTAAGGTACATGTGCCTGCTTTGAAGTACATGCGTCTCCCTGGCATGCTGTACTCACCCAAGTTGTACCCAGTGGAACATCTGAATTCCAACAACAGCCAGCCAGACAGCCTCTAGGAAACCCGCAAGGAAGACATGAATGGGAAGAAATTCACCTCTGCTCCTCAGGACCACAGAGTCTAGTTTTTAACAATATCCTTGGCAAAGGGCTCATGGGAATTGGCAAAGGGCTCATGGGAATTGTAGTCCATGGCCCTCTGGAGAACCATCGTTTGGCCAACCCTGGTCTAGGGTCAAGGGGCTCCATGTAGCTTATAATGGTGGTGGTGGAAAAGACTATCAGGTTGCACCCTAATCATGGTCACCCTATATGGTTCTCAGGGCAAGAAATGTTCAGGGATGTTTTGCCATTGCCTCCCTCTGCGTGGTGGCCCCCTGGGACATCTGCCACCCAAATACTGTTTACTAACTGCTTAGCTTCCAGATGTGACAAGACTTGCCTAGCCACGTTGGGGCGATAATGACTAATGCTTCTGTGAAGACCTGTCAAATCATTTCTGATTGATGGCCGCCCTATAAATTACTGCCTTCCAAAACATCCTCTCAGGAAGAGCTCCCACAGCGTCTCCCTCCTTTCCTGCCGCCTTCCCCTTTTCTGAGCGTTATGGTCTTTGCGGGAAACTCTCGTCTTCTCAGGATGCAACCGAATCCGATAGCATCAGCGTAGGCTTTTTAGTTTCTGGGGAGGATCTGGGCTTCACTGGATCTAGAACCCACTGATTGGCATCCATAATACTCTCCCCCAAAACAGAGGCGTACCTAAGCTGTTTTGGGAGCACGTGACACAATTTCCTGTTATCTGTGTGAGAAGAAGAAGAAAAAGAAGAGTTGGTTCTTATATGCTGCTTTTCTCTACCGGAAGGAGTCTCAAAGCGGCTTACATTCACCTTCCCTTTCCTCTCCCCACAACAGACACCCTGTGAGGGAGGTGAGGCTGAGAGAGCCCTGAGATTACTGAAGAAGAAGGTTGGTTCTTATATGCCGCTTTTCTCTACCGGAAGGAGTCTCAAAGCCGCTTACATATGCCTTCCCTTTCCTCTCCCCACAACAGACACCCTGTGAAGGAGGTGAGGCTGAGAGAGCCCTGATAGTACTGAAGAAGAAGAGTTGGTTCTTTATATACCACTTTTCTCTACCCGAAGGAGGCTCAAAGCGGCTTCCAATCGCCTTCCCTTTCCTCTCCCCACAACAGACACCCTGTGAAGGAGGTGAGGCTGAGAGAGCCCTGATAGTACTGAAGAAGAAGAGTTGGTTCTTTATATACCACTTTTCTCTACCCGAAGGAGTCTCAAAGCGGCTTACATTCACCTTCCCTTTCCTCTCCCCACAACAGACACCCTGTGAGGGAGGTGAGGCTGAGAGAGCCCTGAGATTACTGAAGAAGAAGGTTGGTTCTTATATGCCGCTTTTCTCTACCGGAAGGTTCTTATATGCCGCTTTTCAAGCAAATGAAAAGGAGTCTCAAAGCAGCTTACATTTGCCTTCCCTTTCCTCTCCCCACAACAGACACCCTGTGAGGTGGGGGAGGCTGAGAGAGCCCTGATATTACTGCTCGGTCAGAACAGCGTTATCTGTGCTGCGGCAAGCCCAAGGTCACCCAGGTGGCCCTACAGATGTCCATGGACTACAATTCCCATGAGCCCATGGACATCTGGAGGGCCGCAGTTTGACTACCCCTGCTTTAAGCAGAAATGCCAGAGAAGCAAATGTATTACGGTGATATTTTTATGGTATTTGTTACCTGCCCTTTCTTTACAACCTGGGACCATCTGCAGGCTGAGCAGATGTTCTACCGCTGAGCCACAACACCTCTCCTATGGAAAGTGCTAGGAGGGAGGGGAGGGCTTGAAGCTGGGGTTACCAACTCTGGCTTGGTCAAATCCTGCAGCCTGGGGAGGGGGGGGTTGTGTCAGGGAGGGACTTCAATGGGGTATAATGCCCTAGACTCCGCCCCCTAAAGCAGCCATTTTTTTCAAGGGCAACTGAAGCCTGGAAACTCACTGTATTTCTAGAAGCTCTCCAGTCATCACATGGGGACTTGTGTAGTAGTTAAGATTGGCAACTTCTCATATGGAGAGCTGGGTTTGATTCCCCACTCCTCCACATGCAGCCAGCTAGGTGACCTTGGGCTAGTCCCAGGCCTATTACAGCTGTTCTCACAGAGGTTTCTCTCAGACCTCTCTCAGCCCCACCTACCTCACAGGGTGTCTTTTGTGAGGAGAAGGGCAGGAGCCGCTTTGAGACTCCTTCGGGCTGTGAAAAGCGGGGTAGGAAAAGCAACTCTTCTTCTTCAAGCAAATGAAAAACTGTTTGAGGCAAAAAGATGCCTGAAATAGTTTATGGAGTCCTTAAAAAGGAAAGTGATATTCTCCCATGAAAGAATTATTGGAGAAATCTAAAATTTCACGAGAGATAATAAAATTCAACAAAAATGGAAAGCCAGTCTCACAGTTTCTGGTAATAGACGATTTCGACCTTAATCAAGCCTTCATAAGGACTTATAGTTATAAAGATTAATAAGAAAACAGTAAAAATTATTTTGCAAACAATATCTCTATTCCTAATGAGACATCTTTTATATAATAATGAACATGGCATTATTCTTTACAGATAGCTGTCCTGTAGGTTGGAAGGGGGTGAGTCTTCGGGGTCTCATAATAGATTGATTTTAATAATACTTTAATGTTTTAATATTTTAATAGTTTTACTTTCAGTTTTGTAAGCTGCCCTGAGTCATTGAGGAAGGGTGGCATAGAAATGAAATTATTATTATCATTAGTAGTAGTAGTAGTAGTAGTAGTAGTAGTAGTAGTTATTGTTGTTAGTTGCGAAGTCATGTCTGACCCATCGCAACCCTATGGACAATGATCCTCCAGGCCTTCCTGTCCTCTACCATTCCCCGGAGTCCCTTTAAGTTTGCACCGACTGCTTCAGTGACTCCATCCAGCCACCTAGTTCTCTGTCGCCCCCTTCTTCTTTTGCCCTCAATTGCTCCCAGCATTAGGCTCTTCTCCAGGGAGTCCTTTCTTAGTAATAGTAAGAATGTCAAACTGGGCTATTGCCAGAAGTCGTTAGACTGCCTCTCCATTTTTGTTGGAATTTATTGTTTCTTGTGAAATTATAAATTGACCAAAGGATTCTTTGTGCAAGAATATCGTTTTTTATTTTCAGGAATCATTAAACTACTTCAAGCAGACTTTGCTTCTTTTGGCTTCTACCTGCACTGTTTGTCCCACCCCAGCCATTTTTTGTTTGTTTGTTTCATCACCTGGAGTCTGGCACCCTCACTTCAAGCATTGCGGGGGGGGGGGGGCAGAACAGGGTTGTCTAAAACCAAAGAGAAGGAGAATTCGTCCTGGGTCTCTCTCTCTCTCTCTCTCTCTCTCTCTCTCTCTCTCTCTCTCTCTCTGTCTCTCTGTCTGTGTCTGTCTCTTTCTGTCTCTCTCTCTCTGTCTCTCTGTCTCTCTGTCTCTCTCTGTCTCTCTGCACCAGCCAGGGAGAAGGTCAAAATTTTCATCTCAATGAGGGATGCTCCAGCCACTCAAGCCTATGATAATGTCAGGGAGTCTTGTTTTTCTCTAGAGGAGAGGGGGTATCTTAAAAACAAACAAACAAGCAGGTTTCCCTGCACTGCAAACGGATTTAAGCGCAGGCAAACCTACCCTCCTTTAAAAGACTTCACAACCATCAAGAACAATCCAAAGCGTCCATGATTTTTAATTTAAAAATAAATAAAACCAGAAACAAGCTATACAGGAGACAAGGCATCCAAAACGCAGCTTTCGCTTGTTCATGATCTCCAGCATTAGGTAGCTCTAAGATAGATTGCCTCTGGATCTGGAGGTTTCCAGCTAACCCTCAGGAGTAATAGCCAGTTAAATCATTTAGATCAGCGGGACCCAAAGCATCTTACATTGTTCTCCTCTCCTCTAGCATTCTATGAGTCTAGTTCAAGCTCCCTTCATTTTGAGCCTTTTTCAGTGGAGGTTCCCAACCTGGGGCTGGGGACCCAAGGGATCCCCCGAATCCATATGTGCATTAAATATTGCCAATTGATCCATTTAGCATTATGTGTCTAAGGATACAATTGCTATTTGTTTGTTTGTTTATTATATTTGCACACCCTAAGGCTGGACTCCGGGGAATGGTAGAGGACAGGAAGGCCTGGAGGATCCATGGGGTCGCGATGGGTCGGACATGACTTTGCACCTAACAACAACAACAACAACAACAACAACAAGGCTGTTATCATTGTCGTTCAGCATCTGAGATCACGCCACTCTCTAGGATATAAGGGCAGATAAACTCATGTTCTCGCTGTATCTGAAGAAGTGAGCAGGGACTCAGAAAAGTTCATTGCCGGCCACACATTTTGTTAGCGTTTAAAGTGCTCCTGGAGTCTTGCTCTTTTCTGCTGCTACACAGCTGCCCATCTTGGACTGCCATGTTGGGTCCAGGTTCAGATTTTTGTATGTTAGAAAGGGAAACCCTTGGGAACCGCTGCTTGCAGCATTTTTGTGATCGTTTCAACCGGTCTGAAGCAGAAGCACAAAGCTGAGTTCTTCGAGGCAGAAGCTTTTGTGTCCACCTAGGGAGCGTGTGTACACACAAAAGCTTCTACCTCGAATAAAACTTGGTTGGTTGTCAAGGAGCCGCTGGACGCAGCCTTTGTTCAGCACTTCTGTGAGTGTGCCAGAACTCTGGACTTTTCTGCCCCTATTCTCAGCCCTGGGCCTAGTCTGCACACATAGGATAATGCACTTTCAATGTGCTTTGGCAGCTGGATTCTCCTGTGCAGAACAGGAAAATCTACTTCTAAAGTGCATTGAAAGTGCATTATCTATTGTGTGCAGACTACCAAGGGCTGTCCATCACCCCCCTCCTTGGGTGCTGCCTCTCTTGAAAAAACAGGTTCTTCTGGACAACCAGCCAGACCCAGGGTATTCCTGACTTGCTTGTAGATATGGTTGCCAGCTCCAGGTTGGGAAATTCCTGGAGATTAGGGGGTTAGAACCCGCGAAGGACAGGGATGGTGAAGAGAAGGATCCTCAGCAGAGAATAATGCCTTAGAGTCCTCCCTCCAAAGCAGCAATTTTATTCAGAGGAATAGATATATGAATGCTTGAGGCTGATCCTGCCTTGAGCAGGGGGTGGGACTAGATGGGCTTTGTGCCCCCTTCCCACTCTAGGATTCTATGAGTCTAGAGCAGCAGTGGAATGGGCTTCCTAAGGAGGTGGGGAGCTCCCGTTCACTGGTGGTCTTCAAGCAGGGGTTGGACAGAGACTGATCCTGGATGCTTAAGGCTGATCCTGCATTGAGCAGGGGGTGTGACTAGATGGCCAGGGTGGCCCCTCCGAATTCTATGAGTCTGTGAAATTCTGGGAGCTCTCCAGGCTCCACCTGGAAATTTGCAACCCCAACTGTAGGTTTTAGTGTTTCAGGACAGGGCCTGGCAACCAGTAGGGGAACTTCTCAGTGGCAGGAAGGACTCACATGTGACATCATGAGGTCGCTAGTGCCACGCTGACATCATTTCCTGTGCTCCAGGAAGTGATGTCAGCACATCACTGGCCAACACAAGTGACTGTCTGGTATTTGGGGAAAACTATAGTTGACCATAGAGCTTTAACCAAATGCCACTGTCCCTGACATCACGTCTGGGCAAATGGTGTGTGACATCAGCACACTGGGATGCTGCTGGTGTTTCTCCCATTTACTGAGCAATACCAGTGAAGGGCCTGCTTGGGACAGGGGATATCGTGCCCCAAAGGTGTCATGGACAGCTTGATAGCTTTCCTGAAGGCATCTAGTTGAAAACAGAATGGGAATCAACAAGGAAGGTACACAGTGTAAAACACGTCAAAAACAAAAGCAGAAAACAACACTGTGGCATACACAAATGCATTTATACTAGGAGCGATCATGCCACATAATATGTTAGAGTTGTAAAACATTCTCCAAACTGCATTTAACATAATTGTAATGAGGCAATTGACTCCTCAGAGTTCCTCCAGCAAAATACTTGGGTGCTGCAAATGTAGATAAGGAACGCCATCCGAACAATAAAAGTTCCAAAAGATGCAGCTCGGGCTAAAAGTCTGTTTCGATTACTCTTCTTCAGACTGCCAATTCTGTCACTTCTCCTTGCCACTCATCTTCTTCGAAGGAACTAATAAAAGATGAAAACAACCCCAGTAATGACAACCTAGGCACAAAGCTGTGAACAATCAGCATAATACTAACAAAACAAGTTTTAGCCTTAATGGGATTTAGGGCTAGAACTTCATAATGGGGAAAATCTTTCTCTTCTACAGAGGCTGGGCTTTCTTAACCCGGGGTTTCTTGACAGTCCTGAAAGAGATTCCCCAATGGTTGGGTTAATTAATTTTTAAGAACCTGTCCCGCCCCCTCCCAAAATGACCAATGATGGGCCTGGAGGGGTGGGGAGGGGAGGGGCCCCGGGTGGGTGTGTCCACACAGCTCTGCACCCCAGACATATTCTGCATGATTGTGCCACTTCTGGGGTTTCTCAAAGCCTGAAGAAGGTTTCAGGGGGTCATCAATGGTTAAAAAGTTGAGAAAGGCTGTCACTGACTGATAAATCTCCTAAGTGTCATAAGCTATACACTATACACTATGAAATTCTGGGAGATCTCCAGGCATCTCCTGGAAATTGGCAACCCCAATGGTAGGTGCCTCTCAATTTTTTTTTTCACAGCTGTGCTTCGTGTGAAAACAAACTTAAAGGTACAGGAGTTAATGTTATAGCTCTATACAAATATATCATGAACCATTTCTGGTGATAATTTAATAACAGGGGTGACATCTTTTTAGTAAATATTAAAGTACCGAGCTGACATCTTTGTAATATAGCTCATTCAAGCTACAGAATGGGGGGATTTTCAGATCTGAATGACCCTTATGGCCTGAACTAGTTAAGACCGTCCGATTGGAACTGGACATTGGCCAAATCCTTTGGATTCCGCAAAAATAGTTCTTACCTTCGCAACGCAGGTGCTGAGCCTACATCGGATGTCATCAGAACGAAGATGCCCCCCCTGGACAGGCAGGTGCCTCTCTAGAGTCGGTGGACGAATGCTGCCCTCCCACAGCGATCTGGCGGCTTTGAAAGCTGCTCAAAAAAAATCTGCCAAGCGGCCCCCCGCTGGGTCCCCTCCAGCGCTCGGGGCCGCTGAGTGCCAGGCAGGCTGGGCTTTGAACTTGCTGTCTGCCAGCAGGTGACAGCGCTGCCTGCTCAGAAGAGACGCTGCAGGTCCTTTGATGAGGAAATCTGCAGTTGGATAAAGAACCTCCAATTGACATGAAAGACTTCTGAATTTTAGCAAAAAAAAATCCTCTCCAGAGAAGTTGGGGGGGGGGGGGAAATCAGATGCCAGAAGTAGAATGATACTCTTGTCTCATTCAGGTACTTTGGGTTCCTGAGCCCTGCGTATCTGAGGGAACAGCTCTCTGAATATGTTCCCCAAAGAGATCTCCAATGAAGCAATTCCAACCAACAAAGGATTCCTGGCCCCAAGGAAACACGGCTGGGTTTGACCAGAACCAGGGCCTTTTCGGCCTTGTGGAATGAGCTCCTGAGTGAGATCAGGGCCCTGCCAGAACTATCCAAGTCCTGCAGGTCCAGCAAGGTGGAGCTCTTCTGCTGGGCCTGCGGTCGAGGCCAGCTACATAAATAAATAACTAGATAACAACTAGAGCAATATCGGGTCTCCCTCCTGCCCCCTCTGCCCTCTTTTTCCTCCCCTGCCCTTCCCTTACTATCTGTTAACAACCACTGGCTACAACATGATTTTAATAGCCAAATCAATCAAGCAGTGTTAAATTGTGGTTCATATAATTTTAATCTGAATTTTTATCTTATGTATACTACTGTTTATTGAGTTTTTAGACCGTGTAAACCATCCCGAGGCATGTAACTGAGAATGGCAGTATAGGAAGGCAGGCAGGCAGGCAAGCAGGAAGTAGGAAGGAAGGAAGGAAGGAAGGAAGGAAGGAAGGAAGGAAGGAAGGAAGGAAGGAAGGAAGGAAGGAAGGAAGGAAGGAAGGAAAAGCAACAGAAAGAAAGGGAAGGAAGGAAGGAAGGAAGGAAGGAAGGAAGGAAGGAAGGAAGGAAGGAAGGAAGGAAGGAAGGAAGGAAGGAAGGAAGGAAGGAAGGAAGAAAGAAAGAAAGAAAGAAAGAAAGAAAGAAAGAAATTTTCAACTGGCCATTCTACCTGTGTATTTATACCTGTCCTTTATGTATTGTGTATTTATGTATTTATACCTGTCCTTTATGTATTGTATTATTTAATTTGATGCTTATTTTCATCATCTGCTTGGGATCCTAAGTGTCAGGAGAATGGGGGCGCTGCCATCCTGCTCCAGGTGGCTCCAGGAGAACTCCCAGAATTACAACTGATCTCAGTTTGGCACAGCATCCTGCAGGCTTCCTTCCCCTTCACAAATCCAACCATCCTTAGGGTCTACCCCCAAATCTTCAGGAATTGTCCAACCTGAGTTTAAACTCTGTGTAGAATGGTACCAGGTAGATATGGGGGGGGGGATTCACAGTCAGAGTAGTTCAACAGTGGAATGGGCTGCCTCAGGAGGTGGTGAGCTCCCCCGCACTGGCGGTCTTTATGCAGCAGCTGGACAGATCCTTATCCTGGATGCTTGAGGCTGATCCTGCATTGAGCAGGGGGTGGGACTAGATGGCCTGCATGGCCCCTTCCCACTCTAGGATTCTATGAGTCTAGTTCAGCAGTGGAATGGGCTGCCTAAGGAGGTGGGGAGCTCCCCCTCACTGGCAGTCTTCAAGCAGCTGGCTGGACAGATCCTTATCCTGGATGCTTTAAGCTGATCCTGCACTGAGCAGGGGGTGGGACTAGAGGGCCTGAATGCCCATTCCAACTCTCTGATTTTGTGATTCTTCACTGGGGTGTGTGCCAAGCCCTTGAGGCAGATGGAGCCTTTGGCCTGATCCAGCAGGGCTCATAAAAGCTGGAAATTAGCAGGTGGTTATACCCTCCCAAATAATCATAATCTCCAGCTGCATTGAGAGCAGAGTATCAGTCAAGCTGCAGATTTGCACTGTTCCTGGGAATAGAATGCCAGCAGTAATAGAGCGAGGATGTAATTTCTGCCTTCAGAATAATTTTTTTTCTTTCCCTTTAAAAAATTGCAGATCAAGGATGGTCCATGTCATGGGGGATGCTGGCTGCTGGATCCTGCTCGGTTGCCTTCTGCTGCCCACCTCCATTTTGGGTAAGTGATGCGGCCGTACAGAGAACCTGATTTATGGAAGCTATTACCACGGGGCCACCTCTCTCTAGAAATCGCACAAAGGGCCTTCTTAGGCTCGACCCCCAAAATCTCCAAGTATGTCCCAACCCAGAGCTGGCAACTGCAGTAAGCAATGATGGCTAAGCAGAGCCTCCTCACCCAGAGGCAGTGTACCTGTGACCATCAAATCCTCAACTCGTCTTCGGATGGAGTTTTGCCTCTGCAAACCGCAGAATGGCATTGAGCTCTGAGGTCCAACCCCTCCATTGCAGTCACTGGCATGGAAACAGAGGTGCCTCCCCCACCCTCACGTCTGCTGCCCTCCTTGGCCAAATAGGGACAGTCCTCATGGCAGGCAGCATGGGGGCTGCGACCTCAACAGGACTGAGTGACCCAACCTGAGGGATGCAGAGGAGGGAAGGTAGGCACACCGAGAAAGCGGGCTGCTCTGATTCCAGGCAGCATGACAGGTGGCCGGGTCTTGGTGACATGTGATGGGGTTCCCATGAGGCGCTCTCAGCTCTCAATTCTCACTGGCTTAGGCCTCCTCCACTGTTGTGAGTGTTCTGGAAGGCGGAGTCCATCAGCCACAGCCAGGCGCCCCATGGACCCTCTCCTGATGTGCTCACAGCAGAGGACATGTTGGCTCAGTCACAGGCCCCATGCTGGGTTCCTGCCCCGCCCCTGGCTGCCCCCACAGCACCTACACCCATCAGCTGGCACTCAGGGCAACTGAGTTATTCTACCACTTCCTGCAGAAGCCTCCGCTGCCCTATAGGGTTGCCAACCTCCAGATGGCGTCCAGAGATTTCCTGGAATTCTAACTGGCCTCCAGACAGCAGAAATCTGTTTTCCCCTGGAGACGATGGCTGCTTCGTAGAGTGGAATCTACAGAAGGATTTCCTGAGCCCTGACTTCCCAAAATCTTCAGGATTTCCCAATTCAGAACTGGCAACTCCGGCTCAGAAATCCCAGTGCTCTGGCTCAACACAGCTGGCTTCAGTATCTCAGGAAATCGAGCCTCTACTGTGTTTTTGTGGAATTTGTAGCACTCACGGGTGCGGAATGCTCCTGTCCCACTTTTAGGCTGGCCCTTTACAGAGCTGCAAAAGGAAGGACCCCTGGTTTCCGTGCCCACATTTTGAAGGGAGGCAGAGTGATTCTTGCATCCTCTGAGTGCGAATCCACACAGTCATTGGGGAAACTGCCTGTCTTTGTGTCATTTTCGGTGGCTGGTTCCACTGAGAGGGGGAGACCCGTCCGAGCAAGGAAGCTGTCCAATATCCCTCTCCCAAATTAGTGCGGTTTGGGAAGGAGCCCCTGCAAACTGCTGGCCTCATCCTGCCAGTTGTGGGCAGCTCATTAACTATGAATGGTAACAGAACTATGGGCATGAATAAAGGATAGAGCCAAGGCGGGGGGGGGGGGAGGGGCAGCAGCCTGGCATCATCTGTCCAGCCACCTGTGACCTGGGGCCCTTTTCCCCTCCGGACATCCGATGCCCAGTGTCAAGGACCCGCCCCACTTTCTAGGTTCCAAGGTTGCAGGTAGCCACAGTGGTCCAAAACCGATGCCCCCAGCCAAGCTCCAACTGGGTGTTGCGTAGTTTAAGCCACGTGGAGTGTGATATCGGCTAGACATGAGGGGAAATAAAAGTAACAGCACCCAGGTTCTCGCAGGTATGTGGAACACATACCTGCTCCGGAGCTCTTTAATCCATCCCCTCCCCACACACACACACACACAAATCCCTTCCCCCCTCCCTCCCCCTCCCCCCTCTTTCTCACAAACACACACAGGCACACAGATACAAATCCCTTCTCCCGCCCACTTCTGCCTCCCCTCTTTCTCCTTCCCTCTTCCTTCCCCAACCTACTCCCTGGTCGTGCCCCTGCCCCCAGATACACTCACAAACACACACACAAAGAGTCCTTCCCCCTCCCTCTTTACCTCTTCTCCCAGGAGGGCCCTGGCATGCACTGCCCCAGCCGGCCACAGTGCCCCACAGCTGCCCCAGCCTCTTCTGGCATGCTCCCTGGGGCGGGGCTATGGATGTCACATCTGTATCCATTTCCATCCCAGGGGCCATGCCAGAAGATGTGTCCCACGTCAAAAATTCACAGAGTTAGTTCAGCAGTGGAATCAGCTGCCTAAGGAGGGGGTGAGCTCCCCCTCAATAGCAGTCTTCAAGCATCGGCTATCCAGATATTTATCACGGATGTTTTAGGCTGGGGTGGGACTATGTGGCCTCTAGGGTCCCTTCCCACTCTAGGATTCTGTGATTCTAACTTAGGTTTTCTCAGCCAAGGTTTCCTGAAACCCTGGGGTTTCTTGACGGCCCTGTGTTTCCTGAATGAGTGGGAATTAATTAATGCTTTATATATTTTTTATATTTGTTGAACATTCATTGGCTGATATGACCATATATGCTCATGCTGACCTCACAGCGTCCAATGATGGTCCTGGAGGGGGTGGGAAGGGGAGGGGCCCCGGGTGGGCGTGTCCACAGCTCTGCTTCCCAACCATATTCTGCATGAGTGCACCACTTCTGAGGTTTCTTGAAGCCTGAAGAATGTTTCAGGGGGTTCTCAACATTAAAAAGATTGAGAACAGCTGTTCTAGCTGAATATTAAAAAGCACAGAAGGGGGAGGTGAGTGGAAATGTTTTGAATCTTGATCTAGGGTTGCCAGTGCTGGGATGTAAAATACCTGGAGATTTTGGGGATGGAGTGGGGGGGGAGGGAAGGGAAAGAACCTCAGCAGGGTTTTCATGTGTGGAGCCCCCCTCTAAATTAGCTTACTGCAGAGAATCTGTTTGTTTGGAGAGCAATTGCAAGGGCCTTTCCGCACACCATAAATATAGTGAAATGCTTACCTGATGAAGACACTACATTTTTGGCGTTTCACATGACATCGCCAACATCTAGTGTCCAAGCAGCAAATCGCTAGCAACATCCTCCATTTTAAAGTGCTAGCTGGAGAATCGCACAAATTGGATTCCCAAAGCTAAAAAGCGCCAGCTAGAAGAGAGTAACCAGCAGGCCACATGTTAAAGAACTGTATGGGGATGAAGAAGCACTATCTCCGCCTCCAATGTTCTGCCCTTCTACCCACCTCCTCTTCCTTCTTCCAGGAACATGTTTTTTTTTTAAGCAAACTGCCTGGAGCAACAAATAGACGTAAAAAAAAAATCCCAAGTAGTCACACAAAGCATGCCTCTCTAAAGTCTCTCCCCCCCCAAATCAGGAATGAGATTATTTTTTTTCAGTATCATGAGTCCATAATGGGTTGCATTCAAAAAGCATTGTGCGTCTATGATTAGATGCATAGGCATTTCATTGGAGGAGGATTGAATTTTTAAAAAATTAGCAAGCAATGTGGGCCCTTTAAAAGGTTGAGAAAGGGTATTGGCTGCCTGGCTTGATTGGCAGGTGGAAGAGAGTCCCATGTAAAGCGCATTGCTCTCGTCTGCCATTCCCCGCAAGCGAAAAGACTGTAGATGTAAGCGAGACAGAAAGAATGTGAGGAATGGCCAGAGGTGTGATTATTTTTAGCGCTACACCATTAAATCGGCGTAACGCTATTATTTAAGATGTGCGGAAAAGCTCTAATAATGGGAGAGCTCCAGGCCCCACCTTGAGGCTGGCAAACGTGATTCTGAATTGTGGCACACTGCAGGTAGAGGAAGAAAGGGAGGAAAGAAAGGTCAACAAGGCAGAGAAAAGAAAAGAAGGGTGTAGCTAGTTAAAAGCAACCGAGAGAGCTCTAAGGCTGGTTTAATGATCTTTTGCTCTGACACAAAGCATTCTTCTGGAAGAGAGCTTCCTAGTACAAAAACCATTAAACGTTGACCAACCCTCTTTGGTTGTGTAAATCTTCGTTACTAGAGCTACGATAGCAATAAAGATAATAAAAGCTACAGTCGCTCGTTGTCAGTCCATTTTCCCGTGCGGCTTCTAGGACTGCGTTACCCCCAAACAGCTACTGCCTGCCCCGTGTTTTCCTTTTCTTTTAAGAAAGGCACTGCATTCTCCATTCCTCCCCCTGCCTCCTTTTATTTAAATACCATGCCCAAGTAAACCTGGGGTGTGTTTGCACGGCAGCCACTGTCTGCTCATCCAGACGCGCAGTGGGGAACCTCCCCTATGGGCAGAGGGTTTTGGTGAGCTGGGTACTGCTCCACGAGCAGAAAGGCCAGCTAGGATAAGGCAGGGCCAGATCATGTGGAGATTGCGCAGGCGACCTCCCCAGGGTCTGGGTGTTTGGAGCGTCTGTATGCCTGCCACTCTCTTGCTCTGGTTCTAGAACCAGTTTGGTGCATTGGGACCTTCTTAGATTAGCCCCGTTCTTCCTCCCGGCCAGTGTCTGGGTGAACCTTTTTGGAGCGGGTGATCCTGAGCTCTCATTCCTTGGTTTTTCCTGCCATTTATTCATAATGGATGCAAAATTGGCCTTTACCGATTGCCTGGACTGGGTGGAGGGAAATTCAGCACAAGGGAAGAGAAAACAGAGTAGAAGTAAATCCGTTACATCGACGATTCCCTATGGAAGACCTTCTGTTGCTGTGGTTGCCGGTACAGGGCAGCATCCGTGCTTTGGGTTTCCCTGCATTTCCCTGACAGGATTGGGATTGCCTGATCTATCCAGGTCAATGGGGTTAAATGCTATAGAGTCCATCCTCCCAAACCTCCATTATCTCCAGGGAAACTGAACTCTGTCATCTGGAGATGAGCTGTTATTCCCAGGGACCTCCAGGTCCCACCTGGAGTTCTGGCATCCCTAGCCAAGAACTTAGACACCTGGATCCAGTGCAAGGACTGTGCACAGCCTGTAGAAGAATTCCTTTCTTCCCAGGGTTCCCCATGCCCTGGCAGCCGTTTCCAATCCTGGGAAAATAGATTCTTAGGACTTTCTAGGCCTGCCACCCTCCTGGTGGTTCCTAGAGATCTCCCAGAGTGCCAAGCGATCTCCAAATCACACTGATGGTTTCCGCTGAGGAGAACTGCTGTTTTGCATGGTGGGTTTTATGACAGCGGAAATGAAAGCTTCCTTGATTTGCCCAGGCAAGGCACTGCACCCACAAAAATGAAACTAACTTCTTATTGAACAAACATTTTATGACTGATGTCATGCAGACTGTTAACATGTGACTTCCAGAGGCATGGCAGGAGGTGTGGCCAGATGGCATCACTTCCAGGGGTTCTTGAAGCCTGAAGAATATTTCAGGAGTTCCTCCACAGTCAAAAGGCTGCCCTACAGGGTTACCATAAATCCACTGTGACTTGATGGCAAAAGGGCTGCGGGGCTGGCCTCTTAACTTACAGGGAGAATGCTTGGTGGGCCCCTCCCTTCAGGTCCGGTTCAGCAAACAAAGCCCAAACCTTGTAGTTCTACTTAGTCCCTCAACTAGGGTTGCCAGCCTCCAGGTGGGACCTGGAGATCCCATGGAATTACAGCTCATCTCCAGGCTACAGAAAAAGTTGTCCTGCTTTGTGGCTGCTTTGGATGGTAGACTCTCTGCTAGCCAATTTGAAGCACTCTGGCCTGGGTAGGCCAGGCAAGCCCAATCCCATCAGATCTCAGAAACAAAGTCAAGTTGACTCATGCTAATATTTGGATGGAAGACCTCCAAGGAATACGAGGGGTGATGATAAGGAAGCAGGCGATCGCAGACACCCTCTGAATGTCTCTTGCCAGGCTGCCAGACAATCCTGGGGTCTCCTGACTATACTACACGTGTGCCAGGAGATAAATAAACAAACCGTATTGAGGTCCCTGTCTTGCCCAGGAGTTTCCCCTGCTAGGCTCCTGGGTCATCTTGATTCCTCTGTCCACAGTTGCCTCTTGCCTGTGGCTCCCGACTTCCTTGTTTTGTTCAAACAATGTTTCAGCGACCCTCTGCAAAGGCCAGGATTTATCCTTGGCATTCAGATGCTCTTGTTTGCTTTCCCATGCTCCCCCCCCCCTCCGCTTCTCTTTCCCTTGTTTTTGCCAGGGCCAGTCCATTCGTTTTAAAATCCACAACTTTCCTTCTGGCTTCTGTGCGCTGCTTTCCCAACCAGGGCGTGCATCACCTTTCTCCCACCGAAAGTGTTTGCTCAGTGGCGCATACTCTCTCGTGTATGCACGATTCCCGGTGCATGGATCAGATCAGTTTCACATCTCTCCCGCTTTTGTATCTGCAGTCCAATTGTTTAAAAAACTCAATTATTTAGAGCCCAACTTGGAGAATAAGAAATGCGCTGGATAAAACCACAGGAGATAATAGGACGGTGGGCTGTAGGATATTTAAAACGGGGATATTACAAACATTCCAGACCCTTCATGAGCCTTCTTAATTACTTCTTTCTCACTTTATCTTGAATTCTTAACTCTTCCATGATTTTTCTCTCTTGTACCATTGTTAATAGGTTTTCCTTGAGTCAATGAGTACCTTTTTGTATTATTTCTTTTATTTAATATCAGGGGAGGGTTAAACATCCCCCGAAATCCTTGTGCACAGATGTCGGCTGTCATTAGCCACAATAACTTGGTGGAGCCTCCATGTTGAGAGACAGTATACCTGCGAATGCCAGCAAGCCTTTCCTACAAGCATTAGGTTGAGTGCTGTTGAACCATGTTATAAACCATTCCCACAACTCCTTGACCTGGATAGGCCAGGCTGGCCTGATTTCATCAGATTTTGGAAGCTAAGGAGGGTTGTCCCTGGATGGGAAACCACCTAGGCAGCCCAGGGTCCCAATACAGAGCCAGCAACAGGCTGTAGGTCTGTTGCCTTGAAACCCCACAGTCGTAATTCGGCTAGGATTCGATGCTGCTTTCTCCACCAGCACAATAATGCTGAGAAAGATGGACCTTTGATTGATCCTGCTGGGCTCGTGTGATGTTGTTGTGATTTTTTTTTGAAGTAATGGTTGTTTTCCTCTTTCTTGCCTGCAAGGAGGCTATTCCACCTCCTCAAGTGTTCTTAGCACCGCAATAAAAAAGGGGGGGAAGCTGTTATTTACAGTTCCCTCCAGCCCACAGAGCCCCCGTGCCTGTTTCTCTCCGTGATCCTTTTATCTCTCTCATAATTCCCATTCCAAGTCAGCCCTGCTGTGTTCCCCCCCCCCTCCTCCTCCCTCCCCACCAGGCCTGCAGCCCTGAAGCATCTCCATGTGCAGCTGAGCTGTTTATGGCCAGAAAGGCTGCTTTTTATGGCTTTGCATAATTAGTTGTATCGATGAAGCTTTCCGGCAGTAAAGAAACGGCTTCTTAAAAAATAAATAAAAGTGCAAAAGGGATTATTTTCTCCTTTTCAAAGTGCAATCCTTTCCCTCAGCTGAAACTTTTCTCCGTGCAAAATCCAGCCAGTCAGTTGGGTTGCCAGCCTCCAGTCCTCTCCTGGAATCACAATGGATCCCCAGGTGACAGAGATCAGATACCCTGGAGTGGGTGGGCAGGAAGGGTTGTGTCTGAGCTTGGCTTTTGTGGCCCTTTCTTGCATGCCCAGGGAAATGCCGAATTTCCTCGAGGCCAGACTGGCCAGGGATCTTTTTTTTTTGGGGGGGGGGGACATCATCCGGGCATGGAATTGGGGTCACTTTGGGTGGGCAGGTAGCTGTGAGTTTCCTGCATTGTGCAGGGGGGTAGTCAACCTGTGGTCCTCCAGATGTCCATGGACTACAATTCCCATGAGCCCCTGCCATCAAACGCTCATGGGAATTGTAGTCCATGGACATCTGGAGGACCACAGGTTGACTACCCCTGGTAGATGACGCTGGGAGGCTCATGGGAATTGTAGTCCATGGACATATAGAGAGCCACAATTCAGCCACCCTTGATGTATGCGAAGCTCTTTTGAGTGCCCACAGTTGCCACTGAAAGGTTGCCATGTATCACAACTGGCTCTTGGGTGAGCACAGCAGCAATGATGGAAAGCCCTGACTCCAACCAGGTGCAATCAGTTGCTGGCTGAGACCTGGGCCCTGATGGAACTTTTGAAGTTCCGCACAGCACTCTTCCCCCAGGCATATGGTTGAGTCCAGAACAAGGAAATAAAATCACATGGGCCTCCCCCTCCTTCCCACCACCAAATACGGGCAAAATACTGGAGAAGCATCAGGCATATCAGAGAAATCAGTGTATTATTGCTTTGTTGTTTTTATTGTGTCTTACACTGGTTTTAGGATGTTGACCACAGAGAGGGGAAGCGCATAAATTCAAGAATGAATGAATGAATGAATGAATGAATGAATGAATGAATGAATGAATGAATGAATAGTCTTCAAAGTCCCATAAATAAACTAACTGGGGGGAAATGGCTGCTTTGTGGCATTTATACCCCTTTGAGGGTCCATGCCCCTCCCCAAACCTTGCTCTCCCCAGGGAAACCCCCCCCAATTTCCAGGAATTGGTCACCCTGGAGTTGGCAACCCCATGCTCTGGCAAAACAGGCCTGAAGGCTTCTTTGGACCTCTCCCGCTTTTCATCTCCGCCTCTTGTCCACAGGTTCCCAGGAGATCCGGAAGGTGATCCAAATCAACAAGGTCCACCATCAGCCCCTCCGGGTAGCCCTGGCTGAGCCAGTGGCTCTCCCCTGCCTCTTCCTCTTGCAGCCCTCCTCCGTTCCGGGCCCCAACGCGCTGTCCGACCCACCGCGCATCAAGTGGAGCAAGGTGCAATCGGCCACAGGTCAACCAGAGGACATCTCGGTGCTGGTGGCCAAGGACAATGTGGTGAAGATCTCCAAGGGGTACGAAGGGAGGGTCTCCCTGCCGGGGTATCCCCACCACCGCTACAACGCCACACTCCTCCTTTGGGCTGCCCGGGCCAGTGACGCTGGCCTGTACCGCTGTGAAATAGTGGCCGGGATTCATGACGAACAAGATCTGGTACCCCTGGAAGTGACAGGTGAGAGGCGCCTTTTCTCTCCTGCCGAGAGTTTCCAGACTCGGAAGTGTGCATGATGGGGAGAAAGCGGAGAGCGAGGTGCCTTTTTCTCCCTCTGCAAACAGGGACTAAGGTTGCTATGCTCCAGGTGATGGTAGGGCATCTCCTGGAATTACAACTAGCCTCCAGGGCAGAGTCTGCACTTAGTTTTTTTATTCCATTGTCAGTCCTGTTGAATTCAGCCTCTTTCTTTCTTTTCTTGAAGGGGGGGGGGGGAGAGGAGCCAGGCAGGGAGCCTGTTTCTTTTCTTGGAGGGGAGGGGGAGAGGATCGAAAAAGGCAGAGGAGGGAGGAAAAATCCAGGACCGACAGAAGTTAGGGGCTTCTCCTTTAAGGCAAGCGTGTCACATGACCAAGTGTAGCCTATCAGAGGTTCTCTACCACGGAGCTTTCTTTATTCAGGATTTTCAGCACTCTATTTCTCAATAAAGGTAGGGTCACTCCGGATCAATCCTTCTTGCTGCAGAAGGAAAATTAAAATCGCCCAAAATCCAAACGGAAATCGCATTCTGTGTAGAGGGCAGGGACTGAATCGATCTGGGGTTGGAATAAAAGCTCCGTGCAGTTTACACCCAGGTTGCAGAGTCTTGGGAGAGAGGGAACTGCTACTTTGGAAGCAAGAATCAATGGCATTATACCCTCCCTTCTCTAACCTCAGCCTACCCCATGCTCTACTCCCTCCCCCCCCCCCCCAAGTCTCCAGGAATTTCCAAACCCAGAGCTTCCCTAAGAAAGAGAGAGAGAGAGCGAGAGAGAGAGAATTATTCACCTGAGGAACTCACTGCCGCAGGATGTATTGAAGGATCACTGGGCTGGTTTTCAAATGGGCTACAATGAATACATGAAATCTCCAAGTTCAGAATTAGGACACCTCTGAATGTTGGGGTGGGTGTGGGGAGAGAAAAAAGTTGGTCTCAGCTTGTGGGTTTCCTGGAGGCTTCCGATTGGCCACTGGGGGAAACAGGCCAAAATGGATCTCTGGACTGATTCAGTCGGACTCTTCTGGTTTTCTAACAAAGGCCAGGACTTCTGGGTTTACAAGCTCACAGAAGGGTGGCAGTTTCTTCAGGGAGAGGATAAACGGGAGCCCAGTGGGTCAAGTTGGTGCAATAGATTGGCAGTTATCCAAAGAAGACTCTTTCCTTTTCAACGTAAAAGTATCCAGTGTCTTTTCACTCTGGACGGTACCTCGCTTTGAGGCTTGGAGTGGACAGCAGGTTGGGCCAAATGGCACTCTTGCAATTTCCACCTAACACAGCAAAAGACATCCCACTGTTGAAAGGAGAGTGTTCTGGAAACAGGGTTCCCTCTCTGACAAGGCCCTGCACCAAGCGATCTTTAGAAGAAGAAGAAGAAGAGTTGGTTCTTATATGCCGCTTTTCCCTACCCGAAGGAGGCTCAAAGCGGCTTACAGTCGCCTTCCCATTTCTCCCCCCGCAACAGACACCCTGTGGGGTGGGTGAGGCTGGGAGAGCCCTGATATCACTGCTCGGTCAGAACAGTTTTATCAGTGCTGTGGGGAGCCCAAGGTCACCCAGCTGGTTGCATGTGGGGGAGCGCAGAATCGAACCCGGCATGCCAGATTAGAAGTCCGCACTCCTAACCACTACACCAAACTGGCTCTCTTTAGTTTCTCTCTCAGAGGAAGGGGGCTAGATAAATCAAACCAAACGAATAAATACAATAAATCAATTCCAGTGTCTCTTTTTCCCCTCACTCACCTGTCCACCTCCATTCCAACTCCTCCCCTTCCCACCCAGGTGTGGTGTTCCACTACCGAGCCGCCAGCAACCGTTACGCGCTGACGTTTTCAGAGGCTCAGCAAGCCTGCCTAGAGAACTCCGCGGTCATCTCCTCTCCGGCGCACCTCCAAGCCGCATTTGAGGATGGATACGACAATTGTGACGCCGGCTGGCTGGCTGACCGCACTGTCAGGTATGGGATGAGTGACAGGCCCGCCTACTGCCCCCCTTGAGGAGAGCAAGCCTCTGTTGTCTGGGGAAAACTTACCTACCTGTTTCAAAGCTGGGCACCTCTGCTGCCCTCTGAGGATTAGGCGCTGTGTCGTCGTGACTCTGAAACGTTGGTGAACAATGCTTCCAAAAGTGCAAAACGGTCATTTATAAAGTCTCCTAAAGACAATCATAATAACCAAACAATACCGTAAATTTGTGTATAATAATGCAATTCAACCAGCGTAATGCAACTCACCTGTCGAACTGTTGCCTGGATTATTTTTCAGGCCACAGTTCAAGAGGTGAGTTCCAACTGAAGTCCACCCGAGGTTCCGGTAGTCCCCCCTTTTGCAAGGTGGCTTCTGTGGTGCACCTAACAGAAGTAATACTATTATCAAGTTCCTCAAGGGAATAAATAAGAAATTGCCTTAGAAGAATTCTCCCAAAAGTCAATTAATTTCTTACATCGGCGTTGCTTTTCCAAGCTGCCCATAGCCTGCTCTATGAACCAGGGAAGGATCCCAGATTTGCTACTTGGGGAAGATAGGGAGGTTGCTAGGAGAAGGCACAGAGGGAATGGAGGAGAATAAAAGGGAATGTGAGGTTCTCCCCATAAGTCCTTGTGGGGTGCTCAGCCCCAGAGGCCGATACTGCCTGGAGTTTTCCCAGGGAGAAGCTTCCAAAGGGGGATAGAGATGAAGGCGGATAGAGGGGAATTGCCTGGTAGGTGGGAGGGAGCAAAGGAAGCAGGAAAGGGGGACAGGCTAAGGGGGGTTTCAGAGGATGAACAAAGGAAATAGTGAGGGAAAGGGAAATGAGGCGCTCACACACACACCTGCAAATATCCATACGAAACAGAAAGAACAGAGCTCAAAGTGGTTGAAGAACCCCACTAGAGCAGGGGTAGTCAACCTGTGGTCCTCCAGATGTTCATGGACTACAATTCCCATGTGCCCCTGCCAGCACTACAATTGTCATGTGCCCCTGCCAGCAAATGCTGGCAGGGGCACATGGGAATTGTAGTCCATGAACATCTGGAGGACCACAGGTTGACTACCCTTGCACTAGAGGAACTAAAATATGTCAGGCTTTGTGTATGTCATCACAGACTCCTTCCCAAAAAGTAGAGCACTGTATCCTTTCCTAAAACACACACAATCACAAACACACCCTTGGGCGAAGGACAACCAGAACTATTGTGAAGTAATGTTTTGGGGGGACTGTTGTCAACATGCCCAGAAAAGCTAGGCAGGGTGGAATATTTTTTTAGGGAGGGAGAGATGTTTATCTCGCTCTCCTGTCAAAGGTTGCAGCCGGCGGCCTGCTGAGGCTGCTTTCATCTTGAACTCAAGGCAGGAATTTGGAAAGAGCCAGTAAAGGGAAGCCATGCGGACTCTTTACAATTCCTGTTCTCCCCAGGACAGACTCCGATGTCCTCGTCTGCCCGTCTCTGGCCTCTTTGTGTCTTTGTTCTCTTGCCCTTTACTTTTCCAAAGACATTTCAGTGTCAGAGGTGAGACCAGGTGTGGCAAAGATTTCTGGGAGAATCCTTGAGCATCTCTCCTTTCTCCCTCCCCTCCTCCCCCCCCATCCCTGCAGGTACCCCATCACCCTTTCCAGGCCCGGTTGCTACGGAGATCGTAATAGCCTCCCCGGGGTCCGGAGCTACGGTGAGAGGGATGCCCAGGAAGCGTATGATGTGTACTGCTTCTCCAGAGAGCTGCAAGGTAGGTCACCAGTGGAACCCAAGAATCTCGCAAATAATTTCTGGTGCTGAATGGAATGTGGATTGGGGCGGGGGGCGTCCTGTGTGTTATTCATGCCTCCAGCTGAAATCAGGATGCAGTAGCTAATAGATCCGTGAATTTGCTTTATCAGTATTTTAATTGATCGGTTGGTGCACTCAAGTAACTGGGCAATTGATTCTTTATTTATTGAGATACTTCTGTGTTGTTTTTCCACATTCCTGCTCTGGTCCCCGGGAGACAATCTTTCTCCTTAAAGGGCGCCCAGTATGACAATTTCATAGACTGAAAAACAAGCAGAGATTATGTGCAAAGCGTTGCAAGCCAGCTCAGTGTAGTAATCAGGTGGCTTCCAATTTGGAGAACTGGGTTCAATTCCCCACAAGGTTCCTTGGGGTCAGTCACATTTCTCTCAGAGCTCTCTCAGCCTTACCTACCCCACGAGGTGCCTTTTGTGGGGAGAGGAAAAGAGAGATGTTTGTAAGTCACTCGGAGACTCTTTCAAGTAGTGAAAAGCAGGGTATAAAATCAACTCTTCAACTCTCTCTCTCTCTTGTTTCAGAATTTTTAAAAAAAGAAATAATTATTTTGGGGTAGGAAGAACACCATGCATGCATGCTGTCTTGAGAAAAGGAAGCCTAAAAGTGGATTGACTGGCTGAGTTGTAAAAGAGTGTTCACTAACATTTCCTACTGGTAGCAAAGCCTCCTGAACAGTTGTTGTCTAGTCCAGGTGTAGTCAACCTGTGGTGGAGGACCACAGGTTGACTACCTTTGGTCTAGTGAAAGAAGGAGAAGTTGTCATTTTGGCCGGGATTAAAGCTTCTGGATGAGCCTCTTGTGGCGCAGGGTGGTAAGGCAGCAGGCATGCAGTCTGAAAGCTATGCCCATGAGGCTGGGAGTTCGATCCCAGCAGCCGGCTCAGGGTTGACTCAGTCTTCCATCCTTCCAAGGTTGGTAAAATGAGTACCCAGCTTGCTTGCTGGGGGGTAAACGGTAATAACTGGGGAAGGCACTGGCAAACCGCCCCGTATTGAGTCTGCCATGAAAACGCTAGAGGGCGTCACCCCAAGGGTCAGACATGACTCAGTGCTTGCACAGGGGATACCTTTACCTTTTTAAAGCTTCTGAAAAGGCTGTGGGGAGTAAGGAATTTGTTAAGATGGTGAAAGAAAAGTTGGCTTGAAGGAAAGGTCCAAGGGAAGCTGGGAACTGAGGAAGGGAGTTGATAAGCCACTGGGGTTCGCTTGTTACAAACTGGTTTTCCTCCTGATCCCAATGGCTCTGTTTTGCTTTTAAGTGTGGCATCGTAGGGGAGACTCGCCAAATGGTGGCTTCTACTATTGAACGCTGTGACCTGCCAGTATTGTGGGGGCAACAGAGTCCCAAAATAGCGGCTGGTGGGGGCGAGTTCCTGAATTCCTCCTATTGATTGGAGCAGCTGGCAGTTCCTGGATAGTCGGCCTCTAGCACTGTCGATAGGGCTTGCGAGAAACCAGCAAAAGCGTTCCCTGGTGAGCCATTTGTAGTGCGAGGGAGCAGTGAATGAACTGTGACTGTTTTCGTTGGCGCTGATCGAATCCGGTATACAACTGGGGTTGGTTAAAATGTTCTATTTTTTTTTTTAAACGCTTTCAGGAAGGGATTTTGCTTCTCGCCTTTATGCCTTAATGTTTTCACAAAGAACTCTTGCAAAGAAGATGCGTTTCGCCATTCATTGGTTCAAGCCAACGTATTTGGGATTCTGAAAAGGATTCCTGTTATTTCTGACATTTTCAACTGTTCCCTTGGGGTCTGGGAGCTTGGAGAGTGCGGCAGCCATCCCAGGTCTCTCTGCTCCGTGATGTACTGCCCTTCCTTCTTCTCTTGCTCCTGGGAGGGCTACTTAAAGGCTCCATCTGTTTCTCATCTCACTCATTTTATTTGTCCTGGCTAACATGGGGGTGATTTATCATGCTTCCACAACTTCACACATTGGGGGTGGTGTATTTATTCTCAATTTCTCCTCTTTGCCAGTCTGTTGAAAAGCCTGAGTGATTCAGGCATGGGACAGTCATAGCCATCAGGCGTTGGATGTGCACATTATAAGGGAAGTTTAATAAAAAGTGCACAAGGCCCTTTTCCATACCAGGGTATATTCTGCATTCCCCAATAAAAACCGTTTTAAATTGCAACCCGATTTACGCCGTCGTTTTTTTAAAGCGGTCGTGGTTCTGCATTCTGCAGGGAATTTTCGACACACAACGTCCCAAGCAGTTCTACGTCACAGAAAATCTAAGTTGTTGACTCTGCCTAGCCCCTCCCAATGGGTCTTCCAGTGTCTCAGTGCAGAACCAAAAACCAACACTGCACAAAACCACTCACACATACAGAGCTGAGATAGAAGACACCACTTTTAGTGGTCTTTTTGCAACTTTTCTGTAATGCAGATTCCCCCCTGGAATGGTCAGGATGGAGCCCCAGACAAAGATGACTTTGTGACTGAAAGTTCACAAGGGGGGGGGGGAATGATTGTGTTTTGAGCCCAGCACAACTGTACGTGTCTTTTTTGCTTAAGCTAAAAGGTAAAGGTAAAGGTATCCCCTGTGCAAGCACCGAGTCATGTCTGACCCTTGGGGTGACGCCCTCTAGCGTTTTCATGGCAGACTCAATACAGGGTGGTTTGCCAGTGCCTTCCCCAGTCATGACCGTTTACCCCCCAGCAAGCTGGGTACTCATTTTACCGACCTCGGAAGGATGGAAGGCTGAGTCAACCTTGAGCCGGCTGCTGGGATTGAACTCCCAGCCTCATGGGCAAAGCTTTCAGGCGGCTGCCTTACCACTCTATGCCACAAGAGGCTCTTTTGCTTAAGCTATTTATTGACAAAAAAAACCTGTGTGCAGAAACAGAAGATGCGTCTTTTTCTGTCTTGATTTAGGACTAGGCCTTCAAATCATTGAAGCAAGATGGGGGGGGGCATCACCTGGGCATGAAATTGGGGTGACTGCGAGTGGGCAGGTATTTGTGAGTTTCCTGCATTGTGCAGGGGGTTGGACTAGACGACCCCAGAGTTCTCTTCCATTTCTCCGATTCTAGGTGGAAAGAATTCAGAATCTTCCTCTGTTCTCACTCACTGTTCCCGTTACTGTTTTCCACAAGAGCAAGAGAGCCAATGTGCCCCCCCCCACCCAGCTGCACCCCCCTGGTGTGGCATTTCAGCACAGGGGCAAGATGGCAAACTTTTTATTCCACCCGGCCACATAGATTTGCGTAACTAAGTGAGAAAGTTTTCGGTGCTGAGAAGGATGATTGCTCTCTCATGGTTCTTGGGTTGCCAGCTTTTCACCAGCAGTGACACTTCTGAAATATGTAAGGGCAGCCCCTGTAGCTAAAATACTGCGGCGCATTCTAGGGTAAGAGGGCATTTCTTCACAATTTATGCAACTTGTAAGCTTCTTGGGGCAGGGGCCTGCCGGACAGTGTGGGACCTTGCTACTGATCTCCCTTTGCTATGATGCTATGAGGCCACCCTCTCTCCGTCTGATGTCCCTCACAGGGTTGTTGTGAGGATCAAATGGAGAAGAGAGAGCCACATGCTGTGCTCTGCGTTTCCTGGAGAGTGGGATAAAACCATACTAGACAGATTTCTTGTGCTCAGTTTAATGTGCAAAGCTTTGCAGTCACTCAGCCAAGGAGCTGCAATTGAAATTTTGACAAAGGAAATAAAGAAGCCGCACAACCTCGGGAACAATAGGCATGCATATTTATGCATCGGCTTAGTTTTTCTACTGAATAAAATCTCAGGGCTCCCTCCACACACACACACACACACACACAAAGGGGGGGAATGACTGTATTTTGAGCACAGCACAACAGTATGTATCTTTTTACTTACGCTATTTGTTGAGAAAAAATTATCTATGAGATCCAGGAAAGCCTGTGTGCAGAAACAGAAAATGTATCTCTTTCTGTCTTGATTTAGGACTTGGCTCTTCTAGCTCACCTTCGTATCATTGAAGCAAACTCGTAGCTGACCCCAGCATGCAGTTCTGCAGCTAAGGGGAATGGCCTTCCCTATCTGGCTGGTGGTCCTCAACTGACTCAGGAAAAAGCAACGTTTTAAATGGATATTGGTCCAGGCTTGGTTCCGACTGTTTCTGACTGTTTGGGTAGTTTGACCCCAAGCCCACTGACTTTAATAGACTTAGAAGGGTGTAATTTTGCTTTGGACTGCACTGGTCAAGAATGGATACATGGACACTTCCCCCAGATAGTTAGCCAAGTGATAGCACTGGGTCGCCCAAAGCACATGGCTAGAAGTCATGGCATTTTTGCATATTGTCCCGTTCCTTCTTTTATGCCATACCCCAAACAGAGCCCTGTTTTTGCAATTCACGCTGGCCAGTTAAATACTGCCGGAGCTGATTGGCTTCCCAATTAAGCACATAACAACTCCCAGAATTCCCAGCAGCAATATATCAAATTTAGAAATATGGATTTTTCATTTCTTATTCAAAGTGTTTGGATCTTGGGATGCAGAGTTCCCAGCTAGGAAATCCAATACTTGAGAGTAGAGAAGTGATTTTTTTAAAACACTAATTTCCGCTCTCTAGTCGTCTGGCCTTCTGAGAGCAGGATGCCTTAATCTACCCCCTTTTCCTTTCTAGTTATTTGCCTGATGAGCCCTTGTGTTTTGACTGTTTTTGATTCTGTGAACTACGACAGTGTGAGTGGGAGGGCAGGAAGGGACTGTGTGGGTGCTTGGCTCTTGTGGCCCTTCATTGCATGCCCAGGGAAATGCCAATCGCCACTTTGGTATCTAAACATGAATTTCTTCCAGGCCAGACTAGCCAGGGATTCTGGTTTTCTTGGGGGGGGGATCATCTGGGCATGGAATTGGGGTCCCTGTGGGTGGGTGGGCAGGGAGTTGCGAATTTCCTGCATTCTGCAGGGGGTTGGGCTAGATGACCCTGGGGGTCCCTCCAATTCTACGATTCTATGTGAGCAGGGATAGGGAAAGGAGAAGAAAAGATGTGCCCATTGGCAGTCTTCCTAATGGTCAACCAGCCGCAAAACATTTACCTAAACATTTCCTGTTTTTGTCTTTTTCCAGGAAAGGTGTTCTACGCATCCAGCCCTGGACGGCTGACGTTTCAGGCAGCCCGGAAGTACTGTGTCAGCCGAGGGGCACTGTTGGCTACTACCGGGCAGCTGTACCTGGCTTGGAGGGAAGGGCTGGACCAGTGCGACCCTGGCTGGCTGGCCGACGGGAGCGTTCGCTATCCAATTCGCGTCCCGCGGAAGAAGTGCGGGGGGGAGGAGCCTGGTGTGAGAACCGTCTACCAGTTCCCAAACCGGACAGGTTTCCCAGATCCAGCAATGAAGTTTGATGCCTTCTGCTTCAAAGGTTTCTTGCAATTTGATTTTATCTATTTGATTTATAGGCCGTTCCCACCCCCCTTGGCGACTAGGCTCGGGGTGGCCAACAACAGAAAACCCGGCCAAGCATAGTTAAAACCACAAAAATTGCATCCAACGGCACCTTTAAGACCTGCACTCGAAAGCTCATGCCTTGGATCAATCTTGGTTGATCTTAAAGGGGCTCTTGGACGCAATTTTTGTTGTGCTACCTCAGTCCAACACGGCGACCCACTTGTATCTATAGTTAAAACCATAATGAAAGTTAATTATGTTGGAGAGAGCGCTTTGGCAAGTTTTGGGGCCTTTCCTCAAAAGCTGGTAGAGGGAGAGATGGCTACCACAACAACCCTGCGAGGCAGGCTAGTCCGAGAAAGCTTACCTTGTCAGCTTCAGATCTGACCCTCCCCACCGAAATCTCTTGTGGTTCCAGCCGAGCAGATGGGCGCTGTTCCGCAGGCTTGTTGCTGCAGCTTCCCCAGGTTGGCCTGCCAACTTCTCCAGGTTGTTTGTGGAGAAAACAGCCACGGAGGGACTTTGGGACATCGAAAAGTCTGAATTTATGACCCCCCCCTCCCAGGCTGAGGTCCCCGAGACACCAGTACTTTGTCTTATTAAAAGGAAGGGAAGCCGTTTTCTCTCTCACCAGAGAGCTGCTGCATAAATCTCCTGGTTGGCTGACTGACGCTCCGCTGCTACGGCTGATGTGAGGCAAATTGGCTCCCAAGGCTCCTGTTCAACCTGCGACTCAAAGCAATGCCCAATTGGACCTTAAATTACGCCGGCCGCCTCCTAGAGGGGGCTTTCTGTGGCTCAGGGAGAGCCTGTTACTCTGAGAAAGAGTGATGTTTGGCCAGTACAATGTCCCAGGTTTGGTATTCAGGTAAAGGTATCCTCAAAAGGTCTCTCTCCCCGCAAGACCCTACAGAACTACAGCAAGCTAAATCCAGGGCTTGACAGACCAACGTCTGACTCAGCATAGGCAGCTTCCTGTGTCTTTGAGCAAAACTCCATCATTGTGCACTTCTGTCTTCGGGGAGGAGCTGTGGCTCAGTGGAAGAGCATCTGCTTGGCATGCAGAAGGTCCCCGGTTCAACCCTCGGCATCTCCAGTTAAAAGGGCCCGGTTGTGTGAACGACCTTGGCCTGACACCCTGGAGAGCTGCTGCCAGTACTCATCTTATTGGATTGATTGTCAATCTCAGTAGAAGACAGCAGCATGTGTCAGCCATAGGGACCATGATTCTCTGGCACTCCATGTGCTTTGGCTGCCAAAAGACCCCAGTATGTATCCAGGGTCATCCGCCCTTGGCTGGATCTCAAGGATCAGGTTCTAAACAAGAATTCCCTCTGCCAGAGACCTGGGAGAGCCTCTGACAGTCCATGTAAGCAAAACTGAGCTAGGTGGCCCAAGGGCTGGACACAGCACTGATAAAGCTGTTCTGACCAAACAGTGATATCAGGGCTCTCTCAGCCTCACCCACCTTACTGGGGGTCTGTTGTGGGGAGAGGAAAGGGAAGGCGAATCTAAACCACTTTGAGATTCCTTCGGGTGGAGAAAAGCGGCATATAAGAACCAACTCTTCTTCTTCAGTGATATCAGGGCTCTCTCGGCCTTACCTCCCTCATAGGGTCTGTTGTGGGGAGAGGAAGGGAAGGTGACTGTAAGCCACTTTGAGCCTCCTTCGGGTAGAGAAAAGCGGCATAGAAGAACCAACTCTTCTTCAGTAATATCAGGGCTCTCTCGGCCTTACCTCCTTCACAGGGTGTCTGTTGTGGGGAGAGGAGAGGGAAGGTGACTGTAAGCGGCTTTGAGACTCCTTCGGGTAGAGAAAAGTGGCATATAAGAACCAACTCCTCCTCCTCCTGCTCCTCCTCCTTCTTCTTCTCACTAGTCTAAACAGACCAAGCTTGCTCAACCTTTCCTCCTACAAGTTGGTCTCCACATCTCTCACCCTTTTTGTGGCCATTGTAAGGTTGCCATCATTAAAATGAAAGGTTTTTTCTGTGGACACTGGGGAGTACTGGTAAGCATCTGAGTTTAGTATGCAGCTCTTTTCCCCTTCCAGTTTTCCTTCTTCCCAGGCATGAAGAGAGGCGTATTCCATTTGGCTCTGCCTCCAGCGACGGCCATTTTGCCTTTGGCTCCGCCTCCGGTGACAGTCAAAAAATACTTAAGGCCACAAAAATACTCGATCCGGAAGACAAAAACATTTGTGACAGTGAAAAGACCTGTCAGGTCCCAGCTGACTGATGGCAACCCGCCTGTAGGGTTTGCGAGGCAAGAAATGATTTGGCATTGCCCATTCCATTGGGGCCTCCCATCCAACTACTAACCAGGACGGGCCCTGCTTAGCTACTAAGACCTGACAAGATGGCCAGACTGGCCTCAGACCTCCAGGTCAGGGGGAAACATTGGTGCCAATGGAGAAATGTTAATTTGAAAGGGCTCTGAGAGAACCGAGGTTGACGTTCTCCGTGTTTCTCCGCAGCACGACAACAAGCCAAGAAACAGGAAGGTCCCCGAGGCCGAGAACCCACAGACCAGTATCCGGAAGGCAGCCCCGATTCAGGGACTGAGAACGTCTTAGTGGAGCATGAGGCAGAGCTGCCGCTAGAGTCCCAGAACGAGCTTTTCCCGAAGGACAACGATGACGCCATCATGTCTGGAGACTCCAAAGAGCTCGTCCGAGACCCGTACAGCCCCTTGCACAAAGTGCCGATACCGTTGTTAGAAGAAGACGAACAGCTGCAGCTGGTGACGGATTTGCTGGTGGGGATGACGGCAACAAAGGCGCCCCTTTGGGGAGGAGGTGGTAAAGACTCGCCGGACGCTCCAGACAAAGATCAGCGGCTCAGCCGAGCTGACCAGGCACCGACCCGTGTTTCGGAGCACCATGACGTGGGACGAGTGAGCACCACGGAAGGTTCAGCCAATGTCAACCAGATGTTAGGAGTGTCCCCGTCTTTGGCTGAGGATGGCTTCCCGACCGAGGGGGCTACTCATCCAATATCTCCAACCTGGCTGCAAGGGATCACACATAGGTCGATCCCTCCTGAGACTGTGTCACTGAACCTGCAGCCGCCCTCCCGAACCCACATCCCCAAGGGGCACCCCGTGGCCCCCACGATGGCCCCTGCCGTGACAACGCACAGAGAGCACCCTGACTCCTCAGCAGTGACCTCGGCCTTTGCAGGCCTCCCTGAATCCACCCGGAAAAGCGTTTATACAGGGCTGAACGGGCGCCATTTTCAGCAAGGTCAAGGAGACCCAGGCATGTTGGGGGACCCAGAAGAGAGCACTGAGCCCCCCACGGCCAATCCTGTCTTGGCGTTGGAAGTACAAAAGATGGTGGATAATTCACTTGCACCCCTCGGTGGAGTCGAGCCCAGCCCCGCCTCCTCCCTTGGGGTCAGCCTGTACTTCCCAGTTTCCAACGAAGTGGAAGGGAACCGTAAGTCAGTCCAGAAATTCATTTTACCTCATCTTATTTTACTGAACGGGTTATATCATTTTTATGTCCTGGTCCTTTGATAGTAATAGTTAATGTGCAGAATTATAGAATTCGCACAAGGCGGTGTGTTAAAAGAAGCATTTTAAGACTCCATGAGTAGCTCTCTCTCTGTCTGTCTCTCTCTTTCTTTAAGCAGGCTTGTGAGTTCCTCACAGAACGACAGAGATCTTTGGCTTGATGAAGCAGGGGTCTTCATATTCAGAAAAAGTAGATTGAATGTCAATTTGCCACAGACAACTCTTCAAAACTATCCAGTTATCTTTCTTGCCAGCCTTTTTCCATCAGGAAAGGGAGAGAGTCCATAAATAGGATGATAGATAGCTAGCTAGCTAGAGAGAGAGATGGATGGATGGATGGATGGATGGATGGATGGATGGATGGATGGATGGATGGATGGATGGATGGATGGATGGATGGATGGATAGAAGGATAGATGGATGGATGGATGGATGGATGGATGGATGGATAGAAGGATAGATGGATGGATGGATGGATGGATGGATGGATGGATGGATGGATGGATGGATGGAGGATGGATGGATGGATAGAAGGATGGATGGATGGATGGATGGATGGATGGATTGATTGATTGATTGATTGATTGATTTAAGGAGCAAGCATGGATAGAACTCTTTGAATCTCTTTCAGGTAGTGAAAAGCAGGGTATAATAACCTGCTCTTCTTCGTCTGGGGAACCCCTGGAATTAAACTAATCTCTAGACTCCAGAGTTCAGTTCCCCTTGAGAAAAGGGCTGCTTTGGAGTGTGGACTTTATGGCACCGAGGTCCCTGTCCTTCTTAGGCTCATCCCTCCCAACCTTCTCAGGCTCATCCCTCCCAATGAGCCTCCCAACCTGGATCCCCAGCTGGGTGACCTTGGGCTAGTCTTCTTAGGGCTGTTCTCATAGAGCCGTTCTCTCAAAGCTCTCTCAGCCCCACCTACCTCACGGGGTAACTATTGTGGAAAAGGAAGTGAAAGGTGTTTGTAAGCCACTTTGAGACTCTTTCAGGTAGTGAAAAGCTCTTCTACTTTTCATTTTTCCTTTCTCCAAAGGTGGCCTATCTGGCTGTCCATATTATCCTCATAACAACCTCAGAAAATAGGTTAGTCTAAGAGAACAGCTAGACCAGGGGTGGGCAAACTGTGGCCCTCCAGATGCTCATGGACTACAATTCCCATGAGCCCCTGCCAGCAGGGGCTCTTGGGAATTGTAGTCCATGAGCATCTGGAGGGCCACAGTTTGCCCACCCCTGAGCTAGACCAAAGGTAATCTGATGAGCTTCGTGGCAAGTGATGAACTTGAACCGAGGATCCCCTAGGCAAAGTCTATCCACCGAGCCCCTCACCATTCCACCATGTACCGTCGCTCTGTCCCCTGCTATGGTCACAGCCTCCTACTCTAAGCATTCCATCCTCTTCCCTCAAAGTAGGTTTGCAAGGTGCCGGCTTATGATGGGCAGACTCCCAGCAATTTCTGCTGTTGCCCAGCTGGTCTGTGGGAGGAAGCAGACCAGCTAAAGGAAGGGAGCTGCAATACTTGTCACCACATGATGGCATCGCTTTCAGCGCAGCTCAGAAATGCCAGCCTCTCTAGCACAGGAGTGGCGAAACTGTGGCTCTCCAGATGTCCATGGATTACAATTCCCGTGAGCGCCTACCAGCAGGGGCTCATGGGAATTGTAGTCCATGGGAATCCAGAGAGCCAGAGTTTGGCCACCCCTGCGCTAGCCCTTGCCCCCCAACTCTGTGCTTTCCATGGCACACCATGTCTAGAAACTGTTCCACACACCCACTAGCAACCCTGTCTCTGGCGCTCAGTGTGGGCATGGGTGCCAATTAGCAGGTGTATGCTGCCTCGCATACTGCAAGACGTATGCCTAATTTCTGCAGGAAAAGTGTTAACGCCAATTAAGGGAATGCGCACAGTCTCTGCAGACAGGGTTATTTTGCAAATATGCATAATTTTCTGCACTTAGGGCTATACAGAGAGTCGTTGCAAATCACCGACTGCGAGTGAGGCTCAAATTAAGAGGAAGGAATGAGGAAGTTGGGATGGGGGGGCCACAGGTGGGCTCCGGATGAGAGAGGGTGGGAGGCGGGAGGAGTGGGGCCTGTGAGGGGAGGGGACAGCAGTCATGGACTAAGCAGAGAACATCGAGGCTGAGATGCTTTTGTAACTAGCGTTGCCAGCCTCCAGGCGGTGGTCGGAGCTCTCCTGAGATTACAACTCATCTCCAGGAAACAGAGATGGATGCTTCTGGAGAAAATGATCTGGACGAGGGGTTGGGGGGAGTCTTCATTGACACCAAATTGGGAGGAGTAGCAAACACCCCAGGAGGTAGAGATAGAGTTCAGTGACACTGGAAAAGTGGGCAAATGAGAACAAGATGCAATTCAATAAGGAGAAATGCAGAGTTCTACCTCTGGGTCACAAAAAGGAGAAGCGTGCAGACTGGATGGGAGAGGCACATCTGGGGAGGAGAGTGTGTGAACGTGATCTTGGGGTACTTGTGGGCTGTAAGATAAATAGGAACAGACATTGTGATGCAGCAGTAAAGAAGGCGGATGCAGTCTTGGGCTGTATCAACAGAGGCATCACATCAAAATCACAAGGTGTCTTAGTCCCTCTGTGTACTGCTTTGGTCCTACTGCAGGAGACTGGGGGGGAAAGAGAGACATTGGAGGCACCATCACAGTGACAGCGCAACATCATATCCGGTGGCATGCCATCAAGCTGCAGATGCAGTGCTTTAGCATTCATTGACAACTCTATGGTTTTACCGTAGAATTCCCAGCAAATGCTAGAGTGTCCCATTGATGGTGTGATGTCACTTCCAGGCTCACTATGGAAATGTTGTTGAACTGCTGCTATGATGGTGATCTCTGACTGATTTTTGTTGGCGTAAGTTGCTAGTCTTTTCCCTCTTCAGAGATAATCTCTCTCTTCATCAGAATGGCCAAGGGGTCTGCCATAGGGCTGTCAACCTCGAGATGAAATCTGATCTCCTGACAACAGAATTCAGTTCCTTGGGGGTGGAGGGATTACTGCTTGGGAGGATGGACTCTATGACTGAAGTCTCCCTGTTTTTCACAAGCCCTGCTTTCCACAGGCTTCACCATCCCCCAATGTCCTCAAGTTTTCTCACCCAACGACAATAGTTTATTAATGCAGTACTAGACCAGAAATAAGATAGCAATATAAATAGATACACTCTAAGTTAGAATGAGAGCCTCTTGTGGCGCAGAGTGGTAAGGCAGCAGACATGCAGTCTGAAGCTCTGCCCATGAGGCTGGGAGTTCAATCCCAGCAGCCGGCTCAAGGTTGACTCAGCCTTCCATCCTTCCGAGGTCGGTAAAATGAATACCCAGCTTGCTGGGGGGTTAACAATAATGACTGGGGAAGGCACTAGCAAACCACCTCGTATTGAGTCTGCCATGAAAACGCTAGAGGGCATCACCCCAAGGGTCAGACATGACTCGATGCTTGCACAGGGGATACCTTTACCTTTAAATTAGAATGGGAAAAAATATTCCAGACCTTGAGAGTCAATAAAATTTCAGATTAAAATTAAAATGCACTGCAGCTAGTAATTAACACTATCTTGACCAAGGTTGCTCAGGGTTCACCCAGGTCTTCCTTTTTTTAGTTGCCCACCATGTAAATTTAGCAAAAGCAGAGGTTGGTTTGGTAATTTACCCCAACATCATGATTTTAGACATCTCAGAATGGAGCCTGATTTGTGGGAAAGATGAGGTCAATTCTCTTCTAATTTGATCATACAGTTGGCCAAGTAATACATCCTCTGAAGTTTTGATATGCCCATCCGGGCAGATGTTTAATCGATTATGGATAGGTATTCTTGATTTCCTAACCCGTAACCGGCACTTGGCCAACCTATGAGACCGGGAGCCATTTTGAATTGTTTGACCTCCCTCATGAAAAATGCCTCGGGGCTGTTCTGCTCATCTGACTGGGCAGAACGGGAACCACTGTGGCCTTTCAAAACACTCCATAGTAGCTCAACATAAATCATTCAACTAGCACTGGTAGGATTTGCTTACCCGTGTTCCCCTCCCGCCCTCCCTCCTCACCTGGCGCTGCTCCCTTCCGACACTCTCCCCAATCCCAGCCATGTAATAACTTTTACAATGACCTCAGGACTATTAAAAGGTTTTCGACAATTATTTCTCTCAGGGATTTTTCGGTGACCTGACATGGCTACCTGCTCCTCTCGTCTCCATAGAAACCGCCTCCCGTGGTTCCCTCCTCCATCGGCTTCCTCCTTCCCCTCAGCTTCCAGATTTGTTTCTTAACTGCCCTACCATGCAGACTCTCATTTGCTCATCCCATCGGGGACACCCCTGACAGAAAAATCCAACTCGCCCCCCCCCCCAGCTCAAATGGCCTGAGCAGCAAGGAGCCGGCGCTAATGAGGAGGCGGTTGCTACAGCAACCGGCCCGGGATGCTCCCGCATTGCAACCCATTACCGAGCTAGTCCCCACGATAAGATCGCCCGGCAGAGAATCCTATTTCGCTGAGGCGGGAAGGGGCCTTTCTGCAAGCTCATTAGCTGCCGAACCCGCTGGGAAGAAGTCGTGTTTTGAAAGAGTTGGCATCTCTTATTTATTTTACCATTTCCCGCACATTTGTGTAATTGTTTCTTGTTGGGCTTCTCCTTTGAGAAGTGAGCAACTCCATTTATCAACAGCTAAATTTTTTATTCTGCCGTAGGCTTTTCAGGCCTCACTAAAGTGTTATGCTCCATAGGGACTGGAAACGTGTTTCTTTAAAAACAAAAAACAAAAAACCCAGATATTTCATTGCGATTTATGTTCCCTCTCTCCCACCAAGTTTTGTCAACAGCACTCCCCCACGTGCAACCAGCTGGGTGACCTTGGGCTCCCCATGGTGCTGAGAAAGCTGTTCTGACCGAGCAGGAATATCAGGGCTCTCTCAGCCTCACCCACCTCACAGGGTGTCTGTTGTGGGGAGAGGAAAGGGAAGGCAATTGTAAGCTGCTTTGAGTCTCCTTTGGGTAGAGAAAGGTGGCATATAAGAACCAACTCTTCTTATTATTTTTGTTTCTTTGCTTCTCAGAGTATTGCCAACCTCTAAGCAACAGAGATCAGTTCACCTGGAGAAAATGGTCACTTTGTCATTATACTTTGCTGAGGACTCTGTCCTCCCCAAATCCTGCCCTTCTCAGGGTCCAGCCCCCCAAATCTGCAGATGCATCCCAACCAGGAGCTGGTGATCCTAGCTTCTTGTCGTCAGCTTTGGAGGCTCCGTTGCGTTGCGCATGTGACCCATAGGTTTTTAAGCACAAAAACTGAGAGCAGCATGATTGACTGAGGTACTTATAATTATAAAATTCGTACATTTGGTAGGATCAATCGGACAATGGTGCAAGTTGAAGGATCGGATGTTGGAGTCACAGCGAGGAAGAAACACCATTAAAATGAGGATGTGGGAGGGGCAAAATAGCAGAAAGAAGATATTCAAAAACCTTCCCAATATTCTTTTTGTAAAAATGAATGTTCAGTACTTCAGAAGAGCCACCCATGCGTCCTTTTTTTAATGCCTCCATAGCAAGGGTTGCCAACTCCTACTTGAGAAGTTCCTGGGGGAGAGTGGAGTCTTGGGGGACAGGGAGTGATGTCATTCTAGCACTTATATTTCTCCTAAACTCTATAGTATACCATAGAGTCCACTCTCCAAGGCTGCAGCTTCCTCTGGGGAGCTGATCTCTGTCATCTGGAGATCAGCTGTAAATCCGGGAGATCTCCAGCCCGCACCTGGAGAGTGGCAACCCCTATCTTCAGCATGGCAGCATCAAACAGCCCCACGATGTATCATAGCAAACTTTTCCCCCCAACACCTTCACAGACTTATCCCATAAGCCAACGTGCCAATCATCTGGTTTCCCATCTGTGACTTTCCAGAGCTGTTTTTCTAACCTTTGCGCCTCTCCTTGCAGGATTCACAGCATCTAAGGATCACGACCATCATGAGATGACTTTCTCTCCAGCATCCTTCTCCGTACAAGACACCGGTGCTGAAGAAACCAGCCCCCTGCCTCAGATCCCTCATCTGCCAGAGAGCCAGCCCTTAGAGCATCAAAATTCTGAAACGCCATCACCAGCCATTCCCAAGGAGGCAGCCCTAGAAGCTGCCACAGCAACAGGAAATGAAGATGCACCCCAGGGCACCAGCATCCGAGGAGACTACCCTCAGGGCCTATCAAAGGCAGTGGACAACGAGGGCGGGTTTTCGGGCTACGAGAACGTAACGCCAACGATCCCGGCCAGCACTCAGAGGCATGAGGCCCACCCCGATGAGGGCAGCACACAGCCTGAATACGACTCCCAGGAGACCTCTGAGAAGGGCGTGAGCTTTGTGGAAGAAGTTCCAGAGCCTAATTTTCAGGCTCAGCATCCCGCACCAGGGGCTTCCCATGAACTGACGGAGAAAGACAGCCTGCATTCCGCTAAGGAGCCAAGGGAGAGTAGCCTATTTGATATGGCCAGCGAGGAAGCATCCTCAAGAGAGTCTGGCCAGCATTCGGAAGACCTGGCTGAGCTGAGAGGACAAGGAGCTATAACCCTTCCGCCCGAGGACATTCCCGCACTGACTTCAGACAACTTTTACCCACAAGTGGCTCGGCTTGCCTCTGGGCTCCCTGAGGAGTGGCTGGTGGCTGGCCAAAACCACGATGGCCAGGAGGCCACAAGGGCCGGGAAGCCGAAAGAACTTGCGGGAACATTGAGTCTGGCACCAACAGATGGCCCAACCGACACAGGGACCCTGAGCCTCCTCGAGCCAAAAGGCCCCTGGGATGTAGTCAGTCATGGCGCCGGCCGCCATCTTGAACTCCACACAATGGGCTACGTTCACCAAGTCAGCGTGACGCTTCCAGAACTGGCCAGCGTGGTTGGGCATGGGCTTGTCCACTGGCCACAGGGAGCTAGTTCTGAGCCTCCCATCCTCAGCGCACCTGACCAGTACACTTCTACTTGGCTCGTTCCAGACAAGGACGTCGAGGCCCTAAGCCGGCACGCCAACAGAGAAGAAGACCAGACGCCGTGGTTTCCGTCGAACACGGGAGTCTCTCTACTACTCCAGGGTGTGTCAGAGACTTCAAGTCCTCAGCAGCCAGGAGATTTACCCCCAAGCTTGGGGCCATCTGTCCAGCCCAGCAAGGAAGCGGTAGGAAGGGGAAGCGGACAGGACAACACGGGTTACCTTCCCATCACTCCAGGCCAACTGCAAGGGTTTATGCCAATGGAGGCTGATAGCGGCAGCGGAGAGGAGCAAGGGGAGTCGTTTGCCATCGAAGGAGTGGAGAGTCTAGCATGGACTGAGGAAGGCAACGGCAGTTCTCTGGGTAAGGGGTCTTATTGTCCCAAGTTGACAACACCTTTGGTGTTTCAGAGTGAAACCAAATCAAGGGCTCTTACTGCTGTCCCCTGAGAGTCCTTCTCCTCGGTTATTTTCCCTTCTGCATTGCCCCCCAAACTGTACTTACATGCTGGGCAGGCACTTTCAGTCCTGGCCCCACCTGGTGGAATGAGCTTCCAGGAGAGCTGTGGGCCCAGTGGGACCTTTTTACATTCCACAGGGCCTGCAAGACGGAGCTCTTCCGCCAGGTTTACGGTTGAGGACAGGTGCCAAGAGGAAAATCCGGTAGCCCCCCCCCCCATTGGCATCAAAGGCAACAATATGCCAGGGTCACCTATTGCCAGTGGGTCATGGCTTCCCCTAGCCACTTCCCCTATTAGATCCTATTAAGGGGGTTGGGATTTATACTACTATGCGTCTTACTCATATGTTTTAATTTTTTACGTCCTGTCCTAATTTTAATGGGGTTTTATTGGGATTTTATTAACAGACTGCTGTAACCCGCCACGAGCCAATCTCAGGAGTGGTGGAGAATAAAAATCAATAATAATAATAATAATAATTAAAAAAAATAAATTTTGTACTGATGGCCAGCCGCTGAGAATCTAGTTCTTCCTCTTCCTCTAATGCCACAGACTCTACTCTCCAAAGCAGCTATTTTCTCCAGAGGAATCGATCTCTGCCGTCTGGCGATTAGGTATAATTCCGGTCAATGTCCAGGCGCCACTTCAGGTAGCTCTGCTCATTGATGCACACCCCCTTTTCCAGGGAGGGAGCAGAAGATGGTTTTTCATGTTCCTTTGCGACTTGGGCATCTGTTTGGTTAAAAGAGTTGCCTTCTGCTCCTCCTCAGTTTCTTTCCTAGGGTTAACTGGGAAATGACCCTGTAAACTCCTATGGACTTTTGGGGTGATTCCCCATTCTTGTATGGAGCAAAGGGGACTTGGCAATCTCTCAGCATAACCAGTGAACTCCAAGCAACAAAGATCAGTTTCCCTGGAGAATATAGCTGCTTGGGAGCCAGGGTTGCCAACTCCTAGGGATTTCAGGAAGCTGGAGTTGGGAGAGGCAAGGTTAGGCAGGGGAGGGACCTGTACAGGCTATAAGCCTGCTTGAGAGCCAGTTTGGTGTAGTGGTTAGGAGTACAGACTTCTAATCTGGCAAGCCTGGTTTGATTCCCCATTCCCCCACATGCAGCCAGCTGGATGGCTTTGGGCTCACCACAGCACTGATAAAGTTGTTCTGATCGAGCAGTGATATCAGGGCTCTCTGAGCCTCACTTCCCTCACAGGGTGGGGAGAGGAAAGGGAAGGCGAATGTAAGCCGCTTTGAGACTCCTTCGGGTAGAGAAAAGCGGCATATAAGAACCAACTCTTCTCCTTCTTCCTCTGAGACAGCCATTTGCTCCAGAGAGCACCTGAAAATCAGTCGTAATTCTAGGAGAATTCCAGGCCACACTTTAAAAAACAGTAATTTGGGGTTTCAAAAAGATCGACCTAGTCTTCGTAGAACAGTCTTGAAGAAGAACGTGATGAAAACAGTCATGACTGGGGGGGGGGATCTTTTGACTGTTATAGTTTTAGGCTTCTATGGACTCTTATGTTTTTAGACTTCTGTGTTACACGATTCGTTGCTTCGTGGGACTGTGACCAGTTTTTGTGCTTCCCTAAATTAAGGGAGTTTCTTTTTGGAAAAGATGAAGCTTGGCATTTGTGACCACTGGAAACAATATTTTTATTTTCTACTGGCCTGAAACGTTCCTCCCTCCCCTTTTTTTCACACTCAGGAGTTGGCAACTCTATTTGGAGGGTGGACTCCAAATGTCCATGGCAGGGGCTCATGGTTATTGTAGTCCGTGGACATCTGGAGAGCCACAGTTTGACCAACCCTGTTCTAGGTCATCTAGGGCTCTAGGGCAGGGGTAGTCAACCTGTGGTCCTCCAGATGTTCATGGACTACAATTCCCATGAGCCCCTGCCAGCAAACATTGTAGTCCATGAACATCTGGAGGACCACAGGTTGACCACCACTGCTCTAGGGCATAAAAATTGAGGTCCCTCCCTTCCCCAAACACCACCCTCCTCAGGCTTCATCCCCAAACCTCCAAGAATATTCCAACCTGGATTCAGCAATCTGGGATAGTTCTAGCATCTCTGGTCAACCTTGGGCCCTCTGCCAGGGTGTGCTTGGCAGTATATACCCCCAGTGTGCCAACCCTCAATGCCAAGTCGGCACCCCCTCTCAGCAGCCCTGCTATAGATTCTGCCCATGGGTCACTGCAGCGTGGCAGAACGTACGCTGCCTTTGATGTATCCATTTCCCTCCAAATCTCTCAAGGAAGCATCTGCTTCAATATTTATCACTTGCTGTGGCTGGTTATAATATTAAGCCAGGGAGTTCATGGCGTGGAGACTTTCACTCCAGGAGCTTTCTGGCGTCTGGGGAAGCATCGGCAAAGCGTGTAGACTTTTCAAAGAGGCACGAAAACCAACCTGATTAATATTCAGCAGCGCCGACATCCTCCGGCGGATGCAAATCCAGCATCTTGGCATCGGGGCAGGCAGCCACAAAGGGAAAGGCAGAGGCTGTCTTGCTTAGAATTCTGCATTAAGGGCGGGGGATTGGGTAGCTGGTGCCCATGGCTTCTCTCCAGACTGCCTGGACACAGCCCTAATTTCCTCACTTGTGTGGCAGTGCTGAAAGCTGTGAGCGCCCTCTGGCTTCCCTTACTCATGTTTGTGGGTATTTGTGGCTTTGGGGGATTCGTTGTGTCTTCTGGCCCCATTTTTAAGTGTTCTTGTGGACTGGAGGTCTTTTGCAGGCCTGCTTGGTGTAGTGGTGAAGGCAGGCCTCTAATCTGGACAGTGAGGTTTGATTCCCCACTCCTCTTCCACGTTCAGCCAGCGTGGGTGACCTTGGGCTCGTCACAGTCCTGTTAGAGCTGTTCTCAAAGAGCAGTTCTATCAGGGATCTCTGAGCTCCACCTCCCTCACAGGTTGTCTGTCAGGGAGAGAGAAAGGGAAGGTGATTGTAAGCTGCTTTGAGACACTTTCGGGTAGTGACAAGTGGAGCATAAAAACCAACTATTCTTCTTCTTCTTCTTTAAACTGTTGCCTTGTTTGAAAGATTTGTTAATTAACAGGTCGTAAATCATTGCCACCCATTTTGATTTAGAACGCTGTGTCTGAAATGCAAATTATGAGTACTTAGCCCCTCCATGGCTACTCTGGTAATATGAAAGAATTGTCTTCCGGGATCAGTTTCAAATTTCCTTGATGCCGTCCTGCTCCAACCCAGCACAAAAAAGCACCAAAGCGCCTCAGTAGGCCTGCCTTCTGGAAAGACTGAGGGCTAGTCATTTAGATGTGCCAAAGTAAATATTTTTTTCGGTATTTAGGGACCTCTAACAATAAAAAACAATTAAATTACCCCAAGCCCATTCCATTAGAACATGCAATTAAAATTTCTATTCCGAGTGTTTTCATTAAATCCATTTAATTAAAACATGCCATTAAAACCCTGCGATGAACCACAAATGGGGCTTTTCTGTGTCTGGCCTTCACGGATAGAATCGTCGTGCTGGCCTCAGTACTGCAATTCCTACCCAAGCTCCGCTTTCATTTCTGACTTTTCTGTAACATTCCAAGCATCCAGTCCTCATGGCTAGGCTAATGGGAGAAAGCTCAGGAGCCAGAGAGGGTGGCAGAAACAGATGGCCAATGATTGGCATGATTTGAACCTGGGGACGGCTCTTGCACACGTATGTCAACAATTTCCCTTTGTTGAATTGGCCAGCACACCGTTTTCTTTGGCGCATCTCGTTTTTTTGGTGTCTTACAGCCGAGGCTGATCCTTGCGACCATGACCCCTGCTTGCACGGCGGGACCTGCCAGTCCGATGGGAACATCTCCAGCTGCACCTGCCTGCAGGGTTTCACCGGGGAGAACTGCGAAATAGGTGAGAGGGCAGGGAAGGGGCCACCTATCACAAAAGCACCTGCAGCCAGATCTGTCTGAGGAGAGGCTGGACGAAAACAAAGGGGGGGGGGGCAAAAGACCAGCCCAGGTTTTCGGGACTTTCTTGAACTGCAAATGTATGTGTGGTGGTGGTGGTGGGAATTCATTTGGAATGTATCTGGTTGCCAATATCCAGGTGAGAAAAAGTAAACGAAGACAACCCGTCATTCAAAAAAACAGAAGAAAAGGGAAACTGACAATGGCAATCTCTTTTATTCCAACAATGTCGAATTCAAGGTCAAAATGAGTCTCTACGCAGATTGCTCATTTTCGCACAACTTCCTCAGTGACGATATATAAATGTGCAAAAGGTTCTAATAGTGTTTTGAATTTAACAATTTTTCAAAATAGAGAGGCAAATAATAAACATGTACAGAAATAGTTGCCTCTTTATTTTGAAAAAATTGTTAGATTCAAAACGCTACTAGAAACTTTTGCATATTTCTATATAGTCACTGAGGAAGTTGTACGAAAATGAGTAATCTGCGTAGAAACTCATTTTGACCTTGAATTCGCCATCATCAGAATAAAAGAGATTGCTATCATCAGTTTCCCTTCTCTTCTAACATCCAGGCGGGGCCTGGAGACACACATACACACTTCCCCGGAATTACAGCAGATTACGGAGCTCAGCTCCCCCGGAAGAAAAGGATTCTTTGGAGGCCACACTCAATGCCACTGTACTAAGGTTGCTGGATCTTACCTGGCCACTGGCAGAGGATGGGTTTAGGGTCTCCAGATCCATGCTGGAAATCTCCTGGAGGTTTGGAGACAGAGCCTGTGAAGGACAGGGACCTCAGTGGGGTAAAAAGCCATATAGTCGCCCTCCAAGGGCTATGGTGGGGTGGATAACTAGAGAGAGAGGAAGCCCGGGCCTGGTTTTGCAGCAAGTGTTTTCTCTGCATTGGGAAATTCTTGGAGATTTTGTGGGTGGAGCCTGTGGAGGGCAGGTTTTGGGGAAGAACACAGCAGGGTACAATGCCAGAGAGTTCACTCTCTAAAGCAGCCATTTCCCCCCACCCCTAGAGGAAATGACCTCTGTACAATGGAGATCAATGTAATTCCAAGAATCTCCAGGCTCCTCCTGGAGATTCACAGATGAAAAGAAAGCTGACAAACCGGCTAAGTGGGAGCCAAGAACCTTCTTTATTCTTAAACAGAAGCAGCAATGCTGAAACAAGGATCCGATAATAAACTTGCTTTCAAGGATTCAAGTGGGTCGCTGTGTTGGTCTGAAGTAGCAGAAGGGAATCTGAGTCCAAAGGCACCTTTAAGACCAACAAAGATTTATTATTATTATTATTATTATTATTATTATTATTATTATTATTAATTTTGATTTATTGTTATTTTGAGTTACAGTGTCTTAAAACCCCACTGTACTTAAAATTTAGTACTTAAAACTTAAAATTTAGTCAAGGGTGCAGGCACGCTTTCTCAGACAATGGAACACTTTCTTGGGTATTAAAGGTGTTATTGGACTCAAATTTTGTTGTTTTTAAGGAGAAAGGCCTTCATCAGTGGCAATGTTTCTCAAATTCTGCTGCATTAACTGCGTATTCTAGATCAGGGATAGTCAACCTGTGGTCCTCCAGATGTCCATGGACTATAATTCCCATGAGCTCCTGCCAGCAAAAACTGTTCTAGATCACTCTCAGTAAGTGTTCAGTTCTATAGCTACAAAATAGCCAGTAGACCAAAGGTTCAGGTATTTTTGGTGGGGAATCAAGGTAGCCACAGAAGAGCATCCCAAGAGTGATCTAGATCAGGGGTAGTCAACCTGTGGTCCTCCAGATGTCCATGGACTACAATTCCCATGAGCTCCTGCCAGCAAACACTGTTCTAGATCACTCTCAGTAAGTGTTCAGTTCTATAGCTACAAAATAGCTAGTATACCAAAGGTTCAGGTATTTTTTGGTGGGGAATCAAGGTAGCCACAGAAGAGCATCCCAAGAGTGATCTAGATCAGGGGTAGTCAACCTGTGGTCCTCCAGATGTCCATGGACTACAATTCCCTTGAGCTCCTGCCAGCAAACACTGTTCTAGAACACTCTCAGTAAGTGTTCAGTTCTATAGCTACAAAATAGCCAGTAGACCAAAGGTTCAGGTATTTTTGGTGGGGAATCAAGGTAGCCACAGAAGAGCATCCCAAGAGTGATCTAGAACAGGGGTAGTCAACCTGTGGTCCTCCAGATGTCCATGGACTACAATTCCCATGAGCTCCTGCCAGCAAACGCTGGCAGGGGCTCATGGGAATTGTAGTCCACGGACATCTGGAGGACCACAGGTTGACTACCCTGATCTAGAATATGCTGTAAACACCGTGGGGTTTGACAAACCTAGTCACTGATGAAGGACTTTCTCCTTGAAAATGAGATTATTACCGGATCTCGTTTTGGCATTGCTGCTTCTGTTTAAGAATAAAGAAGATTCTTGGTTTCCACATAACCGGCTCATCAGCTTTCTTTTCGCCTGTTAATCTCTCTGGCTGATGGGTCACCTTTTTTTTCTCCACCTGGAGGTTGGCAAGCCTAGTTGGGAAAGACCTTTGAGATCAGCGAGGTTGACAAGACAGTCCTCTGAATAACACTTGACCGTTTTGGTCCCGATTCTCGGACAATTCCCGATAGGTCGACTCTCCTCGCAACATCCTGCCTCCTGACTCTCTCCTGAAATCTTCCTTTTGTGTCTCTTTCCACGACAGATATTGATGACTGCCTCTCCAGCCCCTGCCAGAACGGTGGCACCTGCATCGATGAAACCAACTCCTTCGTCTGCCTTTGCTTGCCTAGCTATGGGGGGAACTTGTGTGACAGAGGTGAGGGAAACCTTAGACAAACCCTCCCCTGGAAAGCTAACTAGGTAGGCAGATCTCCCACCTGACCGCAGGGCCATCTGTCTCCACCACAAGAGCCAGCATGGTACAGAAGACAGAGTGTCAGACTAGGATGCTGGGAAACCTTGGTTCGAAACCTCACTTCTACCATTTATTTTATTTATTTATTATTGCATTTTTCTACAGCCGCTCCCATGGCCAATCGTTGCTCCCCCCATTCCGGACAGCTCCCACCCCACCCCACCCCCATCCCGTACTGTTTTATTTATACCGCTCTGCGGAGCAGTTACAGATTTATTAATACAGCTCATGTGCTCACAAATTCTCACCTTGACAGGTCTGTTAGTCATTCCCACATACATGGCTACAAGGGTGCTGAATAATATAAATTACCTCCTTAGAGTTACAAGTCCATAATGAACTCTTGGAGAAAGTTCTAGTGCAGGATGAATATTAAGATGTTTTTTTCCTGATCTCTGCACAAGTACATGCTGCACCGGGGATTCCCAATCAAGGTTCGAGGGACCACTGGGATTAAGCAAGAGCTCCTAGGGGTTAAGCATCCTTTCCCAAAAGTTCAGATGGCCGCCAACATCACTAGGCATTGCTGGAGACCCCTTCTCCTGTTGCTCTATGGGCCTAGCCTCTTTCTTCACCATGGAAATGGTCAATGATTGATCGACTGATTAGCTGGCACCCATATCTTACTTCCATGCTTATTGAAGGGGCATGCCACTACTTCCTCAAAGCCTTTTTCAGGGGTTCCTCCATGGTCAAAAGGTTGGAAAAGGCTGTGCTATGCAAGGGCCATGGGGGTGGAGACCCCATCAGGTGCTATCCTCCTGCTGTAGGCTGTTGTCTTCCAACAACAGGTCTTCCAGTGTGCTTTGGCAGCTGGATTTTCCTATGTGAAACTGGAAAATCTGCTTCTAAAGTGCATTGAAAGTGCATTATCTATTGTGTGCAGAATAGGCCCAAGAGTCCGCTTATTGGGGAAGTCAGCTGGGCATTGACTGTAGGTTTGTCTCTATAATCTTCTATAATACCTTATTTCTTTCTTAATTAACTTATGGATTTTCTTTACTCCTCATGTAGCGCACCCTGTTGTTCACTTGTCTGTACACCTCTGTGATGTAATCCTCTCAGCCCCAAATTACCAGTGCCCTTCCCATGTCATCTGGTTTGATAATAATATCTCTCCCCTGGACAAGCTGTTTTAGTGTCTGGTTCTCTCGTTTGTTTAAATTATGCCATGCCGGAATTTCTTGTTCTAATTGTTTAAATTCTTCTTGCACCAATTCTTGGAAAATTAGTACCCTCAGGGTCTTAGGAGATGGATAAAATGCAGATTTTAGACATAAATTTTTAAGAGCTACACTACTAGTCTCTGTGCTGTCCTTAAAATAATCAGCCAGCCTAATTCTTATGAATACATTATGGATTTCTACCATTAATTGGGAAGAGTTAAGAGGAAGTGTAGCGATAAAAGGTAGGCTCTTGCTTAGTACTAAAAACACCATCTCTGTTATCTGTACTTTGGAAGGTTAATCATCTGTGAGTTTTCAGACCTTTTTTCCTGTAGTTTGGTCTGACTGGTAAGCAGCAGAAATGCTGTCTGAAGCTGTCTGCCCATGAGGTTGGGAGTTCGATCCCAGCAGCCGGCTCAAGGTTGACTCAGCCTTCCAGCCTTCCGAGGTCGGTAAAATGAGTCCCCAGCTTGCTGGGGGGTAAACGGTAATGACTGGGGAAGGCACTGGCAAACCACCCCTTATTGAGTCTGCCATGAATACGCTAGAGGGCGTCACCCCAAGGGTCAGACATGACCCGGTGCTTGCACAGGGGATACCTTTACCTTCACCTTTAGCCACACTGAGACTATTTCCACAACAGGGATATCGTTTGGACTTGCCTTTTAAAGGGATCGACTTTTTCGTCTGTTTCCACACTAACATTTGTGTCTTCAGGCACAGTCCTGAATTGCCCCCTCAATTGGATTTTATTGCTAGTAGAAATTTGTTTTCATTAGAACCATTTGGCTTTTGTTGAATTTTTAGAAAGCAACTCCTAGTTGGGATTTATACATGAACTCCTGGATGTGTGGGGTTTAAATAAAACCCTGTTCTATAGTAATGCTCACTGAGGATGGCCTTATGGCCAAAACACCTATAGTCTTGTTGGTCATCGGAACTACTTGTCGATTGTATGTGTGATATAATCAGTTCTGGGTGTGAAATCTCTACAGCTTATATACAGCTCAGTTTGATGTTCTGCGATATTAATTTGATATGCTGCGATATTATGAGCTTATGTTTTTAATTTTAGCCATTTTACACACCCAGATTTCTCAACCAGGTTTTTGTTAAACCCTGGAGTTTCTTGACTGCTGTGGAAGGGTTCCTTGAATGGGTGGGAGTTAATTAACTTTATATATATATATATTTTAAAATTGTTAAACATTTATTGGGTGATATGACCATATATTGCAGGAGTAGTCAAACTGTGGACTACAATTCCCATGGAATACAATTCCCATGAGCCCCTGCCAGCTTTCGCTCATGGGAATTGTAGTCCATGGACATCTGGAGGGAATTGTAGTCCATGGACAAACTGGAACCACAGTTTGATTACCCCTGATATATGGTAATGTGACCCTTCCCAAAATGGCCAGTGATGGGCCTGGAGGGGGGTGGGAAGTGGAGGGTCTCCGGGTGGGTGTGGACGCAGCTCTGCTTCCCAACCATATTCCGCATGATCATGCCACTTGGGGTTACTCAATGGCAAAAAATCCTTGAAGGTTTTAGGGGTTTCTCAATGGCAAAAAAAAGTTGAGAAAGACTGGTGTACATTGTATAATAAATATCTTTTCATAATATTTTATTTGAAGTAATAAACTTGGCCCTTACGACACTGTGGTAATTCTGGGTGAACCTGCCCCCACATGCACTTGGAGAGGGACTGGAAGAAAACAAGAACTGGCATGGAAATTCTTTCATATCTGCCCTGCTTACCCGTCCTACTCACACATGTCTTTTTTCATTCATCAAATTTAAAATGCTAAGTATAAGATTCATCCACTGATCGGCACCCTCCGCTCTAACAATCCACGCTCCACCGATGTGTATCTCACCCTCCGAGCTGGTCCACCCGCTCCCGACAAGCCCTGGTGGGGTTCAACATGCAACTATCTTCTCTCCCTGCCTGCACAAGAGATCTCATGAATTGCAGAAAAGCAGAAGGGATCACATTGATCCGCTCCGGCCCCTGCAAGCTCGACAGGCCTTCCGGCGACTCGACACCACTTTGGGGCAGGATAATCCTCCCTGATTCAAGGAGATCAGGAGCTCTTTCCACCAAGATCCCTTTACGCAGAACAAAGCAGCTCAAAACAGGATTCTAGCTCGTGTTCCACCCACTCTGGAATATATCACTAGGGGGGAAGGGGCTCTATGGGGGAAAATTATCCTTCCAAGGCACCAATTTTAATCTCCCACTGCATCCGCCTTCCTCAGAGATCAAAGCGAGCTGAGCCTCCCTGCCGGGCTTCAAAGAAAAGTCCAGTTATCTTTTATTAATTCTACACACTCATCACTGGCATATTAAGCTTGAGAGGAACTGGGGAGGGAGGGTGCTGATGGAGTGGTTTGGGTCCATCCATGGGAGGGATAAGCTGCATAGATTCCCTTCACCTGTGCTGGCATACATCTCCCAACAGATGTCAGCTTGGTTCGCCATGACTTGCACAGGCCACAGACCCGTTTCTTCCATTTCTTTCCCTTCTCTCCCCATCCCGCAGACACGGAGGGCTGCGACCACAGCTGGCACAAGTTCCAGGGCCACTGCTACCGCTACTTCGCTCACCGGCGCTCCTGGGAAGATGCGGAAAGGGACTGCCGTCGGCGGTCCGGTCACCTGACCAGCATCCACTCGTGGGAGGAGCATAGTTTCATTAACAGTAGGCTGGCGGTCCGGAGGCGGGAGGCGGGGAGGGTCACGATTCCAAATATCGGAACCAGGAGGCACAGGCGAATGGCCTTGGTACCCCTTGTGAGGATTTGGAATGGGCTGCCTAAGGAAGAGGGGGACCTGTTGTGGGTTTCTTCACACCACTCCAAGCCTGATGATCACATGCACAGGGACAGCCCTACCCAATTGGACTAGGGTGCTCCCCAATGGCACCCCAGGCTGCAAGAAGCAGCAGGAGGGGAATTAAAACAAACAAACAAAAAAAACAGTGACGTTGAATGTGCCGTGATGTCATTCCCAGGGAAAGCCCAGAAGTGACTTTGGATTTACGGCAGTTCTGCGGGCTTGCAAGGTGGAGTTGTTCCGCTGGGCCTTTGGTTGTGGCCAGTAAGAGCTACGATCTGACCTTGAGACCTTCCCGCATACACTGGCACCCACCAATTGGATCTCTCAAGGAAATGACATCATGCCCTCGCCAACTATAGGACAGGATTTATGGGCAATATTAGAAACATTCTCTGAATTCTGACCATACCAGGGGGTTAGATTATATTTTAAGGTTTTTATGTTGCCGAATAATAATATTGTAATCCGCCTTGAGTCAGTCAAGACAAGGTAGAATAGAAGTGAAATAAACAAGAATAACAACAACTTCGGCTTTCCAGGCTCCCACCAGGCCCTTCCCCAGCCTTGATCATCTGGCCAGTTTGGGATTTTCAACCAGGAAAACAAAGCCTAGGCCAGTGTTCCCAGCAATGTCATTTCTGGCACACACTATAAGTGGCATATTCGTTTTGCTGGCAGTGGAGGACACTCTGGTATTTGGGCAAAACCTCAATGATAAAAATGACTTCTACCATAAAGTTTTTGCCCAGGTACCACAGCGTCTCTGCATCGCCAGTGACACGACACCATTATTTACGTTGAACCTGCACTGAGCAGGGGGTCTGACTAGATGAGCTTTATGGCCCCTTCCAACAATATTCTACGATTCTATTTCTGCTGCACATTGCAAATGATGTCACCATGTTGCCGTTAATATAGGCTTAGGCCTGTTTCCCTGACCATAAGTCCCTCCTACCCCACCCTCCACACGCTGGTTGTTGTTGTTTTACTGCGTGGTTTCTAATTATTCCTAGAGCTACCCGACATCACTTCCAGGTTTTCTAGGAACTGACATCACAGCTCACATGACATGGCATACTCCTTGTGCCCCCACGCCTACGGTGCCTTAAATTACTTTCATCTGGTCAATTCCCCAGATGGGGAAGGTTCATAGCAGAGACTGGAATTCACTAATCCAAACATGAAATTTGATAAAGTCTCAAGTCACAACAGTACAGAAAACTGGGATTAGAAGCTTGCTTGAGACAAAATATTAACACAGTGCTCAGTAGCTGCCTTCTAGCAGAGAGCTATTTTTGCATGGGCCAGATTAACCAATGGACATGCATCCAAGAATTCAGATTGTTAGGAGATCGCGACCATCCAGGTCTTGTGACCAGGCAATCAAGAAGTATTAAAATGACTGCTGCCGGGCAGGGTAGGGTGGGGCAGGGAGAAGCTCTTACTGTCCACAAGATGGGAAGTAATGATGTGTTAACCTCCCTCCTATTCAGGTTTCGGACATGAGAACACATGGATTGGACTCAATGACCGCATCGTGGAGCAAGATTTCCAGTGGACAGATAACACAGGACTGGTAAGCATCTGGACGGAAGATATCAGCTTGTGCCTACAGACCATGTGATCGAGATCTGTCTGTCTGTCTGTCTGTCTATCTTCTATCATCTATCATCTATCCATCCATCCATCCACCCACCTTTATCTATCTATCTATCTATCTACCTACCTACCTACCTACCTATCGATCCATCCACCCACCTATCCACCCATCCACCCACCCATCCACCCACCCATCCATCCATCCATCCACCCACCCACCCACCCACCCATCCATCCATCCATCAATCTATCCATCTATCCATCCATCCATCCATCCATCCATCCATCCATCCTTATATTTCTATACTGCCCTCCCATGAGGCTCAGGATGGTTTACATAAAACATGAACAGAGGTTCTTCTGCCTCCAAGCAAGTCTTGTGCTGTAGCATCGGACTACCTCTAAGGGATGCTTTCTCCCAGCTGCTCCCCTTTCAGGAGCATGCACTCCAGAAGTATACAAAATACTGTGTACAAAAAGTGGCAACTCTCATTCAAAAATGCACCGCATGTATTCATGAATTACACTGTATGACATTGACGGCCATCAATCATAACCCCCAGAATCTTTAATCCGCCCACTGCACAAAAGATTATTTCATTGCCTGGTAGAGATTTTCCATGGAGTCACAACATCACTGGCTGCTGAAATAAATGCTCCATCAGTTAAAGGTCTTCTTATAAACCGATTAAGACCAACAAAACTCCTGGGTATCTTTTCCTGCTTCAAGAGTCTTCTTCCAGAGCCAATTAAGACGCACAAATACATCTTTTTGTTTTCATAACGATTCACAGCTTTGCATAAGAATGTCTTGAAGCATGCTGTCTAGTCTTTTTGTGCAGCCGATAGACTAAGGATTTTGGGATTATTATTGATTACTTTTAATGTAAATTAATGTAATTCATTAAAACTTGCTCTGTGTTTTGTATGAGGCTCTCCACTTTTTGCACAGTATTTTGTACACTTCTGGAGTGCCCATTCCCATTACTGTGCGTCTTGACTGTTGTTCTGATTACCCTTTCAGGAACGACATAGACGACAGCTCTCTGAAGTGATTAACTCTATCCCCTTACTTCTCGGGGTATCTTATGGAAGACCATACAAAGCATATATAGACAGATTAAATCTGTTGCTAATAGCATCATTAAATGACTTCCCATTCTAAGTGAACCACTTAGAAAACATAAGTAAAAGAGTAATCACCACCCTAGGGTCAAACAGACAATCTAGGGCAGGGGTAGTCAAACTGCGGCCCTCCAGATGTCCATGGACCACAATTTCCATGAGCCCCTGCCAGAATTCGCTGGCAGGGGCTCATGGGAATTGTAGTCCATGGACATCTGGAGGGCCGCAGTGACTATCCCTGATCTAGGGCTTACAGTTGCCGGAAGGTTAGGGGGAGGGGATGATTGGCAAGGTTTGACACACTCCTCCCTCCAGTCCACTGGTTCTCCCTGGCAAATGGTCCCTTGCCCCCGCCTGTTTCCCAAACCAGGAATTAGAATTAGATACTTACCAGTCAGGGAACAAAGACACCCAGATGATGGAACTAAGAAAGCAAAAATGACTTCACCAGACACCAGAGGGGAGACAAGAAGTGTGCAGGTGCAAGGAGGGAGCTCCACAGTCAGGGAGCTGCATCCAAAAAGTCTGGCTCCTCAGGTATCTACCCACCACAACTCAGAGGACGGATGCAGCAGACAGAGGTGAGCCTCTGTAGATTGCCCAGCAGGGTTCATACAGGAGTAGACATATCATCCAGGACCTTAAAGATCCATTCCCATTTATTTTTGCTGGACAGCTGCGTTTGAACCAGCAGAAGTTTCTTCCAAACAGTCTTCAAAGGCAGCCCCACAAGTAACTCACAGTAGTAATCTAACCTAGTTACAATCAGCATGGGGAGAACTGGTCTTGTGGCGAGCAAGTGGCTAGCCAAGCAGAGGTGGCAGTTCAGACGTCCAGCGTTGAGGGCCGTGCTTTAACCCCACTGACGTGTTCTGCTGTTCCTTCCAGCAATATGAGAACTGGCGAGAAAACCAGCCAGACAACTTCTTTGCAGGCGGTGAAGACTGCGTGGTGCTGGTGTCGCACGAAACGGGCAAGTGGAATGATGTCCCGTGTAACTACAATCTCCCGTATGTCTGCAAGAAGGACACAGGTAAACCAAGCTATCAAGCTCTGAGCAGAATTGAGGGGAGAAGCCCAGGGAAGTAGGTCCAGTGTAATGCCACAGAAGTCTTGAACATAGAACCATGGAACCATCTCGACCAATCCCCTGCTCACTGCAGGAGCAGCCTCAAAACATCCAGGATAAGGATCTGCCCAGCCGCTGCTTGAAGATTGCCAATGTTGGGGAACTCCCCACCTCCTTGAGCAGCCCATTCCCCTGCTGAACTAGACTCACAGAATCCTAGAGTGGGAAGGGGCCACACAGGCCATCTAGTCCCACCTCCTGCTCCATGCAGTATCAGCCTAAAGCACCCAGGATAAGGAGCTGTCCAGCTGCTGCTTAAGGACTGCCAGCAAGGGGGAGCTCCCCACCTCCTCGAGCAGCCCATTCCACTGCTGAACTAGACTCATAGAATCCGAGAGTGGGAAGGGACCATGCAGGCCATCTAGTCCAACCCCCTGCTCAGTGCAGGATCAGCCTCAAGCATCCGGAATAAGGATCTGTCCAGCTGCTGCTTGAAAACCGCTAGTGAGGGGGAGCTCCCCACCTCCTGAGGCAGCCCATTCCACTGCTGAACTAGACTCATAGAATCCTAGAGAGGGAAGGGGCCATGCAGGCCATCTAGTCCCATCCCCTGTTCAGTGCAGGATCAGCCTCCAGCATCCTGTCCAGCAGACTGCCAGTGAGGGGGAGCTCCCCACCTCCTTGGGCAGCCAATTCCCCTGCTGTTCTAGACTTTTGCTGAGCTTGCTTCTGCACTTGTAGGACATTTGGTTTTAAAGTAATACTGGTGGGCCCCAGACCTTGCAAGTGTCCTTTCCTTTCCTCCTGCAGCTGGTCTCCGGATCATTTTCAGTGCCCGAGGCAAAGAAGGGGTACATGAAACAGATAGTACTTTTCTTCAAATGGCTAGCCGTGTTGGTCTGAAGTAGCACGATAAAATCAGAGTCCAGTAGTACCTTTAAGACCAACAAAGATTTATTCAGGGCGTGAGCTTTCGAGTGCAAGCATCAAAGCTGTAGAGGATGCCTTGAATAAATCTTTGTTGGTCTTAAAGGTGCTACTGGACTCTGATTTTATAGTACATTTCTTGTTAGGGTAAAAATCTTGTTCGCCTGTTGGAGATTCTCTGCTGTAACTCCAGCAGCCAGTAGCTGGTGGAAGGGGGAGAGAAAATACTGAATTAAGGCAGCAATTTTGCATAATCAAGCATTTGCCAGTCCCGTCTGTACCCACTCTGGGATCTTAATTTCACAGCCTTGGGGTCTGCCGGCACTGTAAGTGGCTAAATATCCACCTCGTACTCCAGGACCCCTCCTCCCTGCTCCAATTCCTTCACTTTAATTTGCTTGGGAAAGCGGCCATTAAAAACTATTAAGTCTCCTTTCTTTATCTGGAAAGTTACATTAACCTCCAGCTGTTCGCGACAAACGGAAAGATATACGCCTTCCAATTCCCTGCTGGCAGAGTCCTAATGATGTATCGGTCCTGATAACAGCCGTTAATTAAATATGTAAATCTCTCCTCTTCCCACCACCCTCCCAAAATGCTGTAGCCCAGAACCGGCCACTCCAAACAGATTAGATTTCTAAAGCCATAACTCTCCATAACATTATACGCTACAAATGGGGCATTGCTTCAGCTAATGGAGAAGAATTCCATTAATAAATTTGAGGATCAAGCCGCCTTAAGTGCGGAGATTCTGTGGAGGCCAGACTGGCCAGGGATTCTGGTTTTGAGGGGGGGGAGCATCATCTGGACATGGAATTGGGGCCACTGTGGGTGGGTGGGCAGGTAGTTGTGGATTTCCTGCATTTTGCAGCGGGTTGTCCTAGATGACCCTGAAGGTCCCTTCGGACTCTAGGATTCTAGGATTCTATTCCTGCCCACATCCTCAAGGTCTCGGTTAGAGAGGGTCTTGAATAGCTACTGTTTCAATCCAGAGTGAAACCCATGGTTCTGTTTTCACGCCATTCTTCTGCTTCCTCACTCAAAGTGTGAGCAGTGGAGTTGCTACAGCGATAAAGATTCATAGTATAGCCCAGCTGGCCTCCTCAGGTCTCAGAAGCTAAAGAGGTCAGCCCTGGTTATTATTTGGATGGGGGACCTCTGAGGAAATTCAGGGTTGCTCCCTTCCAGTGCTGTGCGGGGCTCTCCCCTTGGTCGAAAATGCCTACCCCAAAGGCAAGAAGAAGGGGAAGCACAGGGTCCGTTCCAAGGTACGCTACAGATATTTTGGGAGTCAAAGCTTCCTTTGTCAGAGTGCCCTGACTCTCAAAAGTTCACAACCCAAAAGTCTGGTCTGGTGAATCCAGCTAGTTGTAGCTGGTGCTACAACCCGAATCCAGACCAACATGGTTACCCTCTGAAATGAATCCTACCACACAGGGTGTCTGTTGTGGGGAGAGGAAAGGGAAGGTTATTGGAAGTCTTCTCTACTCCTTCGGGTAGAGAAAAGCAGCATATAAGAACCAATTCTTCTCCTTCTTTAGCAATATCAGGGCTCTCTCAGCCTCGCCCACCTCACAGGGTGTCTGTTGTGGGGAGAGGAAAGGGAAGGCGACTGGAAGCCACTTTGAGACTCCTTCGGGTAGAGAAAAGCGACATATAAGAACCAACTCTTCTTCTTCAGTGGGCTGTATTTGCAGGCTTCCCCAAGGCATCTCGCTAACGGGGGCTGCACATAAATTAGGCATAAATAGCATGCATTGTTCTGCGGATACCGTCTAAATCCCATATAATCAAGTGCACTCAGATGTACAAAACCGACAAAGCCAAATGGAGGCTCATCACCCGTTAAAAAAGAAGTTGGGGGGTGTCTTTGCAGGTCATCCACAGGCCAAACAGAACACTCTGACTTTGGGATTTCCTTGTGCTAACCCAAACTAGATCCCCCAAGAGGGAATATGGGAAATTTAAATATTTTCGCAATATTTTAGCAATATTTTAGCAAGAGGCTGGGTAACTACAAGACCACTTTACCAATGTTTACGAGGTCCTTTTCCCAGAGAGAAACCCTATTTTAACTAAAGAGGACAACAAGAGAGGCATACCATGCCAGTATCACTCGGATCCCCTTTGCTCCCCCCCCCCATCGGTTCAACAATATCTCAGACTGTGTCCATGCACAGCTGCAATCTTTGCAATATGCCTGCTTTGTGCACAGACCTATGAGAGATTTGTACTCTGCAAGACTTGCCCATGACCCAAGGACACATGAAAAACAGCCTGGGTTTGCATTTGGGCAGCACCAGGGGTACCAATTGTAATAGTAATGAACATAATAATAACCCGTGTTTTCTGCTTCTTCCCCCTATGGTGCTTCTTTCCAGTGCTGTGTGGGGCTCCCCCCTCGGTTGAGAACGCCTACCCCATAGGCAAGAAGAAGGGGAAGTACAGTGTCCATTCTACGGTCCGCTACCAGTGCGAGGAAGGATTCGTCCAGAGGCATCTGCCCACCGTGAAGTGCCACATCAACGGGACGTGGGACCGGCCCAGAATCCTCTGCACAAAACGTGAGTGTCCCGAGAAATCACCTCCCTCTGAGGCCCATTCAGGCTGGACTGTCTCAGCGGGTTTGTGTGAGTTCGAAGGCATTCAGGTCAAGGCTCACCTGATAAGGGCTATACCAAGAGTCAGCTTGGTGCAGTGGTTAGGAACGCGGACTTCTAATCTGGAGAGCCGGGTTTGATTCCCTGCTCCTCCACATGCAGCCAGCTGGGTGACCTTGGGCTCGCCACAGCACTGATAAAGCTGTTCTGACCGAGCAGGAATATCAGGGCTCTCTCAGCCTCACCCACCTCACAGGGTGTCTGTTGTGGAGAGAGGAAGGGAAGGCGATTGGAAGCCACTTTGAGACTCCTTCGGGGAGAGTGGGCTTTGGGGAGAGTGGGCTTCTTCTTCAGTGGGCTGCATTTGCAGGCTTCCCCGAGGCATCTCTCTAACGGGGGCTGCACTCAGCAGCCCCAGCGGCATTTGGTTTCGGTTTGCCTCAGTTGTGCTGCTGTTGTGGACCTAGCTTGTTGGTTTCTTTAACGCGATTCTCATGAAATCATCGCAAAACCAGCATTGAAAATGTATTTGTTTTCATGGGGAGGGAACGGGACAAAGGAATAGAAACGGGGTCGTCGGAAATAAAGACCCCCAAGAAGAGCTTCAAACCAGGCAGCTTTCAAAGCTGATTTTCCCCAGCCCTGTAGCCTCACGTGGGTTTTTGCTGCATTGTAACTGGCAGGGCTGCCTTTTCCTGAGTGGTCCAGGCTGGCCCAATATTGTCAGATCTCAAAAGCTAAGTAGGGTTGGCCCTGGTCAGTGTTTGGATGGGAGACCTCCTGGAAATCCCAGGGTCCCTGCCCCAAATATGGGCAGTGGGAACTACTTCTGATCTCTTGCCAGGAAAATCCTACAGGATTGCCCCATGTGTCCCCCACCACCAATTAATAGGTCTTCCCCATGCAAAGAACTGTGGGAGTTTGGTGGATGTGCCTTCGGAGGTTCCCTCACAGTCCTCCAGGTCTGCTTGGCACAACCTGCCCAACCTGAAGGAGATGGAGCAGGGATGAGCACCATCAGAGATCCCGCCGCAATAACATAGCTTCTGGTGTGACCCGGAAGTGATGCCATCACCCCAGGAGCAATGCTCTCGCATTGGCCTCAAACCCTGTGGTTTAACCATAGAGTTTTGAGTGAATGGTGCAGCGTCACCCAAGATGCATCACTTGATCATTCCAGATGTTGCATCATCAAGCCAGGGACATCGATCATGCCCACCTTTCACCCTTTCTCTTCTTCCCACTGCCCAGCTGAATGGCAGTTAAACAGTTGTGCAGTGGTCCTCCACCTTCCTAATGCCGCGACCCTTTAATACAGTTCCTCATGTTGTGGTGACCCCCAACCATAAAATTAGGCAAGTCTTCTCTCACAGAAATTAAACCGAAACTGACCAATGGCATGAAGATCCATTGTTCATGATTGTATTATTATTATTATTATTATTATTATTATTATTATTATTATTATTATTATTATTATTATTATTATTATTATTATTATTATTATTCGATTTATTTCCCGCCACTCCCTACAGGCTTGTGGCGGGTAACAATAGTCTTAAAATCCCCCATTAACCCCCCCGTTAAAAGACTATAAAAATACCCAATACGGCGGAAAATACCAGTCTCCCCTACCCGAACAAGGGCATTGGGGGACGGAGGGTGATGATGACTACTTCAAACCCCCCAGGGGGGCAATGTTCTTCCTGGCCAATCCCAGCCTCAACCCTAGACCTGGTGGAAGAGCTCCGTTTTACAGGCCCTGCGGAATGCTGGCAGCTCCCTGGGGTTTCTTCCCTGGGGTTTCTCAGTTCAGCTCTGCCTCTTGTCCCACCATGCTGATCTCGCTCTTTTCCGCTGCTCCAGACAGACGAACGCTCTCTCGATCTACCCTGCAAGGCTGTTGTGTGGATGGCAAACCCCCTCCCCGCGGCCAAGCTCCTTGCCCTGCCGCCACCCCTCTGAAAGGGTCGTTCGATCCCCAAAGGGGTCCCGACCCCCAGGTTGAGAACCACTGCAGTAGCAGGAGATGGGAGAACCCTCTGCATTAAAAAGCCTTTGTGTTTGTCCACTCGGAGTCTCCTGCCCATCAGAGGTTTCTTCTGCGTGGCGTCTCTCTTGGGGCTGGCTCCATCGCAGCTGTTCAGTTCCCTAAAGCTCCCTCCCTCCCCTTGTCTCTGTGCAGCCAGACGGTCACACAGAACCCGGCGACACCACCGCCACCGCCACCAGCATCACCAGCATCACCGCCACAAATCCCGCAAGGACCGGCGAAAACACCTGAAGCACCCGAAGTTGGACTGGACGGAAGAGGACGGGAACTACTTTTAAAGAAGCCCCCGCAGACGAAAGCACAAATCCCTGCTGCCCCCTTTCCCTGACTCCCCCTCGTCCTCCCTTGCGCCCCCTAGGATGGAACGGGCTTGCGTGTACGATGGATGGAATAGTTGATGCCTTTCCTGCCCCCTCCCCTTGCCCCCCTCTAACCCCCTTCTCTTTTTGGTTAGCCCCTGTCGTAGGACTCTGTAAGGGATGGGATGGGACGCATGGACGACCTTCAACACTCTTCCGCGCAAATACAGATTTGCAAAGGGGGGGGGAAGGGCATTGGAGGAGGGTTGCCGTAAGGAGCACCAGTCCTTAAGGGATCGTGGCTACATGTATATTCCACCACAAAAACACACACACACAAAGGAATTTGCCATGCAGTTGTCAGGGTTGCCAACCTCCAGGTGGAGCCCGGAGGACTGGAATTACAATTGGTGTCTGGATGACGAAGAGCAATTCCCCTGGATGAAGTGGCAGCTTTGAAGGGTGAGCTCTAAAGCAGGGGCAGTCAACCTGTAGTCCTCCAGATGTTCATGGACTACAATTCCCACGAGCCCCTGCCAGCAAACGCTGGCAGGGGCTCATGGGAATTGTAGTCCATGAACTTGTGGAGGACCACAGGTTGACTACCCCTGCTCTAAAGCATTGTTCGCATCATACCCCTCCCCATACTCCGCCCCCAGACACCCAGGATTTTTCCAACCTTGAATTGGCCACCCTCGCTTCACTTCCTCCGCCTCTCGTCTTTTACTGGCAGACAAAAGCAAGTCGCTGGCATTTATGCCTGCAAATATTTGTCTGGAAGTCAGTTTCCCGGGCCTCCAGTCACCAAATGAGCTTTCTAGAGCTGATCTCCGTGGCCTCTCCCCGGTGACAAGCAAAACCAAATTTCATCATGCAGAACAGCCCAGGAGCTGTTATTTAAATAACAGAGCGACATGGAATAAATGAGGCAAACGGGCTTGCCTTGAATAATTCATGCGGGTGGTGGGAAGTGGTTCGGACAGAGGGGGAAAACAGGAAGGCTGAGACGGGCTGGAGATCACTGGAGCCGATCAATCGCAGCTACTTTGGGAAGGAGTCGGTACCCCGTGGGAGCGGCAGCAGAATTTCAGGGTTCCCAGGCCTCATCCTTTAGAGGGGAAACAGGACTAAGGCAGTGTGGTCTAAGGCAGGGGTGGCCAAGCTCTGGCTCCCCATGGACTACAAGTCCCATGAGCCCCTGATAGCACCTGGGAAGGGGGGGTTGAGCCATTCTGTTCAAACACATGTATAATTGCACCCCTCCACCTCCATTCATGAAACCCTCCTACCCTCCCCCTTCTGGACCCAGTCCCCATCCGGGCCATGTGAAGCGGAATTGACTCTTTAAGAAACCTGGCAGGCTTCAGAGCCTACATCACACCATTCGTTCATCCTGTGGTTGCCAACCCTCCAGGTAATGCCTGGAGATTTCCTGGAACTGGTCTCCAGACAACAGAAATCAGTTCCCCTGGAGAAAATGGCTTCTTTGGAAGGTGGCTCTGCAGATGACCAGGGACTACAGTTCCCATGAGCCCCTGCTGGCACATGGGCATCTGGAGAGCCACCGTTTGGCCATCCCTGCATTACACCCTCTCCTCCCCAAGCTCTGTCCTCTCCAGGTATTTCCTAACCCAAACTTGGCATCCCTAGCTCATCCTTTGTAGAACTTCTATATCTGGAGGGCTCATCCTGGCTCTCCCCACAGCACATCTTGTGTATTAGAAGATGCTGCCTTTAAATCCACAAGCTCCCCCAGGGCGGAAAGAAGGTTCCCATGCTGCTAGTCCTCAAGCAAGGTGCTCACCCATGAGAACCCGACTTTCACCACATCTAGGCAAGCTGCTTCCTGTTGGGAAAAGCAGCCTCTCTTGCCCCTTTTCTCCTGTAAACACATTCCTGTGGTTTCCTAGACGCAAGCAACATCTCTTGGGGTGGGTCTGCAGTTGGCCTTGGGCAGGGGTAGTCAAACGGCGTCCCTCCAGATGTCCATGGACTACAGTTCCCATGAGCCCCTGGCAGGGGCTCATGGGAATTGTAGTCCATGGACATCTGGAGGGACGCCGTTTGACTACCCCTGGCCTTGGGCATTGTGATCTAGCTGAGGTGCCCATGGGCATGACTGGGCAGCCAAGGACCCCAGCTGCAATCCGGCAAGTCTCCTGTTCGAATCTCACCTCTACCACAGACACACCGAAGGGCTTTGACCAGCTCCCTCCCTGTACCCACCACAAGGTTGCCAGGTATTGGGAGGGGGGGGGAAGGAGCCATGTAGTCATGACTCTGAAACTATAGTAAATAATGCCTCTAAAAGTGCAAATTGGTCATTTATAAAGTATCATAAAGACAATCATAATACCCAAACAGTGCTGTAAATTTGGGTACAAGAATGCAACAATTCAACAAGTCTTCTACAGAAAAATAATTCAGGCAACATAGTGCAGGGGGTTGGACTAGATGACCCAGGAGATCCCTTCCAACTCTATGATTCTATGATTCTAACATTTCAACAGGTTAGTTCCAACTGAAGTCCAAACAAGGATCCGGTTATTATGATAGTCTTGATGATACTTTGGGAAACCTTATTTACTGCAGATTCAGTTGACACTGCTCCCCTTTTCCCCTGATGCTTTCCATTTACTGTGTACCCCAGTTTTGGTTTGTTGTAACCTCCAGGTAGTGTCCAGAAATCTCCTGGGGAGACCTCTGATCTTCAGGCAGCAGAGATCAGTTCCCCTGGAGAAAATGGCCATTTTGGATGATGGACTCCATGGCATTATACCCCATTGAAGTCCCTCCCCAAGCCCTCCCTTCCTCAGGCTTCACCCCCAAAGTCTCCAGGTATTTCCCAACCTGGAGCTGGCAACCCATGGGGATCTTCTCATTCTCCCATGTCCGGAGGTGCTGAAGACCCCCCTCTTGAGCAGGGGGACAAGACCGTCAGGGGTAGTCAAACTGCGGCCCTCCAGATGTCCATGGACTACAATTCCCATGAGCCCCTGCAAGCAAATGCTGACAGGGGCTCATGGGAATTGTAGTCCATGGACATCTGGAGGGCCGCAGTTTGACTACCCCTGGTCCAATGTCAACATGGTCCCTTCTCCCTGTGACAGGGGATGCAATTCTGTGCCGAAAAAACGTCATGTTTGAAACCTGGGGTTTTCCAATGTGTTTACAGGAGAGCGCACAAACTGGGTGCACAAGAGCATGTGGAGAGTGGCAGGCTAGGCCTCTGCCCCATAACTGCAGTGTCCAGAATTCCTCCTTGTGTGTCCCCTGTCGCCCCCCCTCCCCAGCCTTGTGTTTCCAAAACAAAAAGGGGGAGGGTGGGGGGGGGGGAAAACCCTTGGTGGTTTCTGTACTGCTGGACATTTTAATAAAAGTTTTTTAACAGTTCCTTAGACCAACCGCATGTTTTTTTCTTTCTTCGCTGCCTCTCGGTAGGACTTTTTTGCTCTGGCCTGTTTCCTGCAGCTGGGGACTAGGCTTGTCTCCCCGGCATATGATTAAAATCCCTCCTCTAATGAATTTCTGCTTAAATGCCCCTTTTCATAAGGGGGCGGGAGGGAGGGAGAGAGAAAACGACTGCTGTCTTTCCACTGTCAAAATGCCCAGCCTGAAACCTTCAGGCAAACTGACCTTTGGTCAATTGCTGTGCACGAAAGACAGGACTGGATTGGACCCTCACTTCCCTTGGCGGCTTGGTGGAAATGGTCCTTGAGGAGCCCGGCCCCCATGCTTCCTCCACTGCCGCCGGCAATCCCTATCTTGGCCCCTGGAGTTGGAGAGTCCCTCTTCCACACACACCCAGCCTCTCTCCGTGCTCATGAAATGGGGGGTTCTGCCGGAGGTCTCAGTGATGTCTTGGGATGCTCTGGGCTGCCTTCCATTTCCTGGTGGGGTTCTGGCCAGGAGCGGGTTCTCCACAAGGCTCTGTCCATTGGCAGGTGCCCAGCAATGCCAGCCCATTTTGACAGGTCACTGCCCTATCATCGCAGTATGGCATTTGTCCACCGCTATCCTGGCTGCCAGCAGGTCTTGCAGCATGTTAACTGCAGAGGTGTGGGTGCTCCCTACATGACCACTTGTGCTTCCACGAATTCTTCAGCAAATGCTTCTTTTCCCCCAGCTGTCTCCCCCTTCCCTGGACGTCTGTTCCCGTAGATCAGGGATTCCCAGCCATAGTTCCAGGGGGTCCCACGAGAGCTCCCCAGGGTTTTCGCAGCAATTCCCAGATGTTCAGATGGCTGCAAACATCACCAGATATCACTGGAGCCCCCTTCCCCTGTTGCTCTACAGGCCTAGTCTCTTTCTCCACAATGGAAATGATAAATGATCAATTGATTGATTGGCTGGTTCCTGCGTCTTACTTCTGCGGCCACTTCTCTGAAGGGGCAGGGCACCACTTCTGAGATTCCTCGAAGCCTGGAAAGCATTCAGGGCATTCCTCCACGGTCAAAAGATCGGAAAAGGCTGCCATCTATCCTTCTTTCAACTTGGCTGGAATGGGCAGGACCAAACAGCAGGTCTCAGGAGAGCAGGATAGGCCTCAAGTGGCCAGCACATCTGATGCAAGTAAAGTGAGGTCTGGTAAAAGGTAAAGGTATCCCCTGTGCAAGCACCGGGTCATGTCTGACCCTTGGGGTGACGCCCTCCAGCGTTTTCTTGGCAGACTCAATACGGGGTGGTTTGCCAGTGCCTTCCCCAGTCATTACCCTTTACCCCCCAGCAGCAAGCTGGGTACTCATTTTACTGACCTCGGAAGGATGGAAGGCTGAGTCAACCTTGAGCCGGTTGCTGGGATCGAACTCCCAGCCTCGTGGGCAGAGCTTCAGACTGCATGTCTGCTGCTTTACCGCTCTGCGCCACAAGAGGTCTCCCCAAGTGACATTTGCTCTTCAGAACACAGAAATCAGTTCCCCCTGGAGGAAATAGCTGCTTTGGAGGGTGGACTCCACTGAGGTCCCTTGTCTCTCCCCAACTCCCCTCTCCGTAGGCTCCAGGTTCTCCCAAGCAGGAGCCAGCTGCCATAGTCCCAGCACAAATTGAAACCACTGTGTTCATCGTCCCTTGACTTTAAACCCTGTGCCACATCTAACTTCCTGAGCTAGGACAAGGACTGCCCTACAATTTCTGTGCTCACTTCCGAAAGGAGATCAGGAATCTCGCCAGGTTTAGAAGCTTTTGTCAGATTCGGGTTTCAGTGTGGATCTTACCTGTTGCTCTAAGAAAGGAGGATAGCTCCGATCCTGCATTCCAGGGACTTTAATCTGCATCCAACACACAACCTAGGTTTGCCGTGGCTCCTCCCCTACCCTGCTTGGTGCAATTTACTTGAGAAGGGTAATAATCTAGCTCAAGTCCCAGAGACCACAAAAACTGGCACACGATAAGCTAAGCAAGATCTGAGACCAGCAACACTTTAAAGGCCAGTAAGATTTCCAGGATAGTGTCATGAACCAAGGCTGCTCTGTCATAGGAGACAAGACAACTGAGGCACTTCTTTGTAGAAAAAGCAGTTTATTGAGTCCAAGAGGGTACATCTGGCAATATCATAAGAGGATTCATTGCTAAGTATGACTGGCTTGATCAGCCTTACATATAGACATCATGGCTCTCTTCAAGTATGTGAAAGGTTGTCACTTAGAGTAGCGATCCCCAACCTGTGGGCCGCGGACCACGTGGTCCGTCAACTAATTGGAGGTGGGCCCCAAAGGACACCTTCCCCCCCCCCGGCCCTTTACTTCATCCCCCCCCCCCGGCCCTTTACAACACACTTCGGGTGTCATTGTCTCCCATCACTCCCAGATGGGACTATCTCGTTGCAGAGAAACAAGCTCAGGGTTCCCATTGATTTGTCATTGTCATGAGTTAAAATTTCCATGAAAATAAAATGTTCCTTATGTTCCTTGTTGTGGCGTGTCTGTATCTTATTTTGAAGGGATGTTTAAACATTACCATAGCGATCAGAGAGCGTTAGGGCAGTGGTTGAGAGTAGAGGAGTAAACTACCCCCCCCCACCGGGCCTCAGTAAAATTGTCAAGCGTTGAGTGGTCCCCGGTGATAAAAAGGTTGGGGACCACTAACTTAGAGGAGGGCAGGGAAAGGTTCCTGTTGGCAGCAGAGGAGAGGACCCACAGTAATGGATGTAAACTATGTGGAGAATGGTACTGACTATATATCACGGGGGGGGGGGGGAGAGTTTTTCCCAGTCCAAGTAGTTCAGCAGGGGACTGGGCTGCCTCAGGTGGGAAGCTCCCCCTTACTGGCAGTCTTCAAGCAGCTGCTGGACAGAGACTTCTGGGTGCATTGAGCAGGGAGTTGGACCAGATGGATTCAACAGCCCCTTCCAACTCTGTGATTCTCTGACTCTACCTAGAATGGATTTCCTTGTAATAAAGGGTCTGTATTGCTTTGAAAAGGCTTTCTTACCTGCACAGAAAAACACATAGAGCACCGGACACTCTACTAACTGCTGGACTAAAGCTACATATTCCAACAAAACCTTAAGTCAACAGTGACTTGATCCCAAAAAAAGAGAGAAATGTTGGGACTTCTGCAGTCTAAGCAAGTCTCTACTCCACATGCCTAAGAAGTCATCCTTCACTACCCCACATGCAGCCAGCTGGGTGACCTTGGGCTCGCCACAGCACTGATAAAGCTGTTCTGACCGAGTAGCGATATCAGGGTGTCTGTTGCGGGGAGAGGAAAGGGAAGGCGACTGGCAGCCGCTTTGAGATTTCTTCGGGCAGAGAAAAGAAGCATATAAGAACCAACTCTTCTTCCTCAGTGATATCAGGGCTCTCTCAGCCTCACCTCCCTCACAGGGTGTCTGTTGTGGGGAGAGGAAAGGAAAGGTGACGGTAAGTCACTTTGAGACTCCTTCAGGTAGAGAAAAGTGGCACTCCTTCTTCCTTCTTCCTTCTTCCTTCTTCCTTCTTCCTTCTTCCTTCTTTCTTCTCCTGCTCCTGCTCCTGCTCCTGCTCCTGCTCCTGCTCCTGCTCCTGCTCCTGTTTCACACCTTTCCTCAAATACCCCTCCCAGAGGACCAAAGAATGCCACCACCACCCCCCAAAAAAGAAACAGCCTCCTCTCTGCCTGTTGATCCTGGCAGGTTCTACTTTGAGAGCAAATTTGGGTGGCTCGGCTTTGGGGTCTTTTTTCATAGTGTTCATAGTCCACCTCTAGGTGGATTCTGGAGCTCGTCTGGCAATACAAGTGCTCCCCAGGTGAGAAAAAACGGCTGCTTATAGCATCCATTGTCCAAAGCATTATAGGGTCCTTCCCAAACTCCACCTTCCTGAGGTTCTACCCCAAAATCTCCAGGAATTTCCCAACAGCATGAGAAGCCTGCACACTGGATGGGAGAGACACTTCTGGGTAGCAGTGTGTGAACGAGATCTTGGGGTCCTTGTGGACTGTAATCTAAATAGGACAGATTGTGGGATGCAGCAGTTAAAAAGGCAAATAAAGTCTTGGGTTGCCTCAATTGGAATCACATCAAAATCACAAGACGTCATAGCCCCAATTCATACCCCACCTGGAGTCCTTTGTGATGTTCTGGAGGCCTCACTTCAAAAAGGACATGGACAAAATTGAGAGGGTGCATAGGAGAACGAAGAGGATGATCCCGGGCCTGGGGACCAAGCCCTGCGAGGTAAAGCTGAAGGACTTGGGAATGTTCAGCCTGGAGAAGAGGAGGTTGAGTGGGGACAGGATGGCTCTCTTCAAGTATTAGAAAGGTTGTCACTTAGAGGAAGGCTGGGGAAGGGTCCTGTTGGCAGCAGATAACCTGCAGGAATGGGTATAAACTAAATTTATTGGTTAGATATCGGGGGCATCTAATTTATTGGTTAGATATCGGGGGCAGGAGAATTTCACAGTCAGAATAGTTCAGCAGTGAAATGGGCTGCCTAAGGAGGTGGGGAGCTCCCCCTTACTGGTGGTCTTCAAGCAATGGTTGTACAGATCCTTATCCTGGATGCTTGAGGCTGACCCTGCATTGAGCAGGGGGTGGGTCTAGATGACCTGTCTGGCTCCTTCCAGTCCCGTTTCCAGGGATCAATGGAGGCGGGAGCGAGGGCGGGACATCTACACACATGACAAATACTGCAGTCGCCTCCTAACTTTACCTTGACTGATGATTGCGGTAGCTGGCGGGAATTCAAGTAGTGTAATCCGCTTTTTGCGATAACACTGATTTCACAGCAAATCTGGGGAATTAGTGAGATCTGCGCTGGAACGAGACGGGAGGCTGACAGCGTTGTTTAAAACAGGGGGAAAAACCACCCACATACGGTACGGATCTCGCTGTAATTTTCTTGTGCGGAATGGCTCTCAGTGTTGGCAAGCCAGCCACTGTTCCCTGCCCAGAGAAGCTGTCCCTTTGGCCAAGCTACTAACGCTGTCCTGGAATTTGTTCTGCAGGTAATCGTCCTTTATCTTCCTCCTATCTACAGATCCCTGACAGATCCCAGAAATCATTGTTTCCCCTCCCCACCATTGTCTGAAGTCAACTCCCTAAATTTGCAAAAAGTGCCGTTTGCCTACCGGTCCCACGGTAGATCCGCAAGAGCAAATAAGGACTCCATACTGGTCCCCTAAGGGGCTACAATATTGTGCAGCAAGCCAAGTTATGAACAAGGTTGGCGGCATTTGGGGGGATGCCAGCGCTTAAAGGGAGCTGGACAAGGGCCTCTGCAGTTCAAGGCAGGGAGGGTCAGGGGGGCGGCTCACCCCCATTTTGTTTTGGAATTCAGGCTGAGGGCTTCTCAACATGATCATGCAGGAGAGAGACAAAGAGAGACAGAGAGAGAGAGACAGGGACAGAGAGAGACAGAGATAGAAAGAAAGACAGAGAAAGAGACAGAGACCCTCACTGAAACCGTGGTTCTCTTGGCAGCACAGGGTGAATCTCTATTTCAAACAGCTAGCCGCCAGCTCTTGAAAAATCAAGAGAATTTTTGTCAGGGTGACCTGTCCCTCCTTTTGTTTCTTTGAAAGCCAGAAAAATCCCACCCCCACCCCAAAAAAAAAAGCTTTACCAAAAGCGTTTATAACAGCAGGTTGCAAGAAGCCAAGACAGATCCTCAATTATCCCAGGGGGGAGGTGGGCAGGAGAATTAGCAGCTGCAGCCAGATGCAAGCGGCCAAACCAAGCTGGACTTCCAGGCGGCTCCGGGTGGTTCCGGCCCGTAAACTGAAGCGTTCCTGTTCTGAGCTTTGCAACCGGTCCCTTTGGGCACGGCCCATCGGCTCAAAGGGAATGCCGCAGACGTCCCCCAGCACTCCAGTAGAGAAAGGAAGAGGGCAGATTTCCTCACAGGCCAACGCTTGTGCTGCAGCCTTCTGACCCCCCTACACCTGGAATGGTTTCCACTCCCCCCAGCTGGCATCTTTTCCCTTCTTCTTGGGCTCTGAGCTGTCCGTGGCCTTGTAGCAATAGACCCCAAAGAGTTTGTATTTCTTGTCTGGGAAGCCCAGATTGCGGACTCCTGGCTCCCGGCCTCCACACCGAGAGCGTGGATTGACAATGGGGTACCGGATGCTGCCGTCGCTCACCCAGCCTGCTTCGCACTTGTCCAGGAGCTGGATCTTCCAAGCGGCATAGAGCTGGCCCACCTTGGCCACCGTGGCTTTGTTCTTCTTGCAGGCCTGGACGGCCTCCGGGAAGCTCAGCTTCCGATAGGTCTTGAGGAAGTAGACTTTGCCTGGAAGAGAAGTGAGTTAGAGGCAGAAGAGAAGGGGGGCAGCCGGGAAATTCTTGGAGGTTCAGCTGTGGAGCTGAGGAAAGCTCTGAAGAGATGTGGAGTAAGGCTGCCAACCTCCAGGTGCCACCTGAAGACTCCACACCAGGGCTAGTCAAACTGCGGCCCTCCATGGGCATGGACATCTGGAGGGCTGCAGTTTGACTACCCCTGCTCTATGCCATCGTAAGTCTGCTCTATGCCACTGAAGTCCCTTCCTTCCTTAGGCTCTGCCCCCAATCTCCAGGAATTTCCCAGCCTGAAGTTGGCAACCCTATGACCTAAGGTCGCGAGAAAGATTCTTCTGTGCTACAGACACACTGCCAATCAGAGAGGAGAACAGATGAAGGAGGAGGAAGAGGAGGAGTGTCGGGGGATGGGGGTCGCCCCCTGGAGATGGACCCTCTTGGACTTGGTCCCTGCAGAATGATTTGGAGGCAAGGAGAGGGCTAGCGCCCTCTGTGGGCCACAAAGTTTAATTGCAGAGGAAGTTCAAGATACGGGGCTGTTTTTTTTTCTGCTGTCAATCCTGCTGAATTCAGATCGATTTGAACCTGAGTCTTTGTGCTTCCCCCCTCCCCTCAGACTTGAAATAGAAACCCATCTGCACTTGAGCATGAGGCTGTGAGCGAGCAGGCAAACAGCGGGGCAGGGGGGGAGCGGAGACGAGCCAAGAGCAGCCTCTCATAGAATGAGGCAAATCTCTGCTGCGAGAAGTGTGGATTCTGGAGCACAGTCACCCTTAAACCTTTTTTAAAAATAAAATCTTGCAACCAGAAACTAGGGATTTTTTGAACTGGCACTCAGGGACAGACTACTGGCATTATTCTGGGAAAACACAGATCTGCACTTTAATACTGGGAGCCCTCAAAGCGGCTTGATCATTTATACCGAGTTAACTCAGCTCCTGGATATCACAGGGATAGGTAGGGTCACCTCGGCTCAATCAGATTGTTTGCAGATGGGAAATTTAAATCGCCCCCAATCAAAATGGAAATCACATTCATTGTAGACGGCAGGGAATGAATCGACCTGGGATTGGAATAAAAGCTCCGTGCAGATTCAGCCGGGAAGGCAAGAGGGAAGTCCGAGGGGGCGTTCCTTCATGCTCCCAGTGGAATCCAAAGAGGACTCTTCCGAACTGCTAGAGCCCTCCTCCCCATTGTCAGTATCCTTGGGGTCTCACCACTGCCTCTCCAGACCTGGGCTGGGTTCTGCCTTCCTACCTTGCTGCCGCAGGGTTAGCCATCAAGCCTTTTTTTCCTTCTGCCATCCTTCCCTTCACTCTTTGGGTTTCTCTCTCTCTCTGTCCCTGCACTCTCTCTCTCTGTCCCTGCACTCTCTCTCTCTCTCTCTCTCTCTCTCTCTCCATTCTCTTCTCTCTGCCCTCCGTTGCTTCTAGCTCACCAACCCCCTCCACCCCTTCATTAGCCATTCCCGAGGTTACATCCAACCCACCCAGCACCCTGCTTTGTGAGCCTTGCAGCCCCACCCCACTGCCCCCCATGCACCAACCACGAGCTGCTAGCCCATGCACAAGCACACCCAGGCCCGGGACATCCTGGGACATGTGTCACTACCTGTCTCCTCCCCCCTGGCTCAGGTAAGTCCCCCATCCCCATCGCTCCAACCCCCGCATCTGACGGGGTTGGGGCAATGTCAGACCGAGGTCCCCCATGCATCTTGTCATGGCATCTGTGCTCCGGCCATCAGCTGCTGGGTCCAGCCGGGGCTCCTCTGCTCATCTGCCAGTGGGCTCTCCAGCGAAGGGTTCTCCAGGCCACCCAGCCAAATCCCGACCTCATCTGGGAGTCCAGGCAGGAATCCCAGGAGGGTGAGTTGCACGGGCTAACCCAAGCATGAAGAAAAAGGAAGAAGAGGAGGAGAATCACCTGCAAAACTGGCTCTGTTTACAAGGACTTGTATTTCAAGAAAGCTAAAACATTTTTGTGGAAATAGTGCATTGAACAGATATTTTGGCTGTACTGTATTCTGCTATTTGTCAGTAAATAATTAACTGGGGGGGGAAAGAATAGTGAATGTACCATAGAGGTACTGTATCCTTTGCCTATATATTGGGTTATTTGCTTCAACCCTGCCAGGAGGTTGGCAACTCTAACAGAGATAAAGATTCAGGCAAGCGCATAAAGGAGCTTAAATTGTTTTGGGCAGAGAGCAAAATGGCCTTCAGGGCCACTGTTTGAATAAAAGCCTCTCTTTCTGCTTCCCCACCACCACTCCCACAATCCATGACTGGATTTATTAGCACAGCACCTTGACAATCTACTGTTAACAGGCAGCCTGTCGTATAAATCGGACCCGCCTGATGGTTTCGGGGCCGGGTTTGACTTCCAGCAAACAACCGGTGTTGAAAACCTCATCGGTTGTGGCAGGGGATAATTAAACTATCCAAGCTAGAGAAGGGGGAAGGGGAAGGGGGATGCTATTGCCTCTTCTTCCTTTTACAAAGCTGGCCAAAAAAATATGGACTGTGCCACTCCGTCGATTCTTCAGTTCGGTTCATTGATTTCAAATGTTTGTCTGGACTAACGAGGAAGCAGATTGTTTTTTTCCTTTAAAAAAATCCTTGCTAATTATTCCTGTAATAATTCCAGGGAAGTTGCAGGTGACAGATACCAAATGAGGAAGGTTGCAAACTTCATACCTGGAGATTTTGGGGTTGTGGCCTGAGGAAGGCAAGGTTTGGGGAGGGGAGGGGAGGGACTTCAACGGTGTATAATTTTGTAGAGGTCACCTTCCAAGGCCATTTTCTCCAGGATTTCCAGGAAATCTCCAGCCGCCACCTGGAGGTTGGCAAAACTATGAACTGGGTCACTTCATCACTTCTCTGAAGTGCATCACTTCATCTCCCACTCACAGAACAGAATGTCTCTTCAAGTAAGGTATTCCCTCTCCTTTTAGAAACACCTAGAAGGGAATGCCTCTTCTAAGAAGAAGCATTCCCCCTACTCTCTTAAACACAGAGCAGAGAATCCACTCACTTAGCCCTGCAGTTGGGAAGAGCTCTTACTGGAGGTAATGTGTCTTCTAAGGCCGGGCCTGCTGAATGGCATGCAGGGGTTATCCTCATTGGACCAGTGGTCACCATAACTGGTGAATGCCAAGGCTACTCCTGGAGGGAGGCTTGCCTCTCCCCCTCCTTATCTGACTGGGGCCTCAGTCTGCCTTTGAGGGAACAACTTCTAAGCTGGCTCCTTCTGCGGTGGTAGGCTGTGCTGGGGGCCTGTTTCCATCTCCTAGCCGGTACATATAAAGACCGATGTCCGGAATATGGGGAGCAAATTTTAAAGTTATTAGTGTAACGCCATCTTGTATCTGTATTTATATTTTATATTGTTTCACTGGCTTTTGGGGAGTATTTTAATTGATACCTCTTTGTTTATGAACTGTTGTGAGTGGTATAGAAATGCAATTAAAGATAAATAATATAAACTCTAATAATGGTGGCTCCACGGCCTCCACCTCAATTCAAACACAAACAAAACATATTTTCTTGTGGCTTGCAGCTGCTATGCAATATTTGTTTGTTGGCTTATTAGGATTTTAGAACAAATGAACAAATTCAGTGCATATGCAACCTGCCTTTACCCTGAGCCGTATGGGAGGGTGGTATAAAAATCTAATAAATAAATAAATAGGGCAGGGGTGGCCAACCTGTGGCTCTCCAGAGGCCGATGGGCTACATTTTTTTTTAATTAAACCCTTTTTCTTTCCACTTCTTGGAGCTGGAAACAGCAGGCACAGAGTAAGAGGGCTCTCTCCAGCCGCTGTTTTGAAAGCCCCCACACAATGGTACCACTGAGGGGCCTTCATGGAACCATACAATACCACAGTACCATGGTTGGGAAATGCTGAAATGCTGTACAATTCTGTAAAGTGATTTCCAGATGCCCACAGAAACAATGTCACCAGGTCATGTGGCGCTCTAGGCATTTCGTCTCTGGTTAGGACCATAGAGTTTCAAGGAAATCCTAGTGCATCATGTGACATGATGGTGTCACAGCCGGAAGTGATGTCACGGTGCCACGAGTCCAGTTTGCAAGATTTCCTCCTCCCTCATTCCCAGCCCTCTCTAACACATCCCTGGATCTCTTACCGTTCAGGTTGGAAGTAAAGCAGAAGGCATCATAACGTTCGTCATCTTTGTGCCGGTATCCGTAGTTCCTCACCCCCACAGGGGTCTCCTTCTGCCCGCATTCCTCTCGGGGCCTGGAGATGGGATACTGGACCGATCCGTCATCTAGCCACCCGGCATTGCACCAATCCATCCCTTCGAGCCAAGCCTCGTGCAGTTGGTCATAGGAAGCCAGGATCCCATCTTGCTCCAGGCATGCTTTCTGTGCTTCGTGGAAGTTCAAGGTGTAGCGGCCCAGGCGTGGGTGGTATGGGAAAATCACCCCTAAGGGAGGGACGGACAAGAATCATTGGGAGGGATGAGTGCAGTCTTGGACTGTATCAACAGAGGCGTCACACTGAAATGGCCATTTCCAACTGTGTACTGTTTAGTATACTGTATAGTCCAACTAAATCAGAGTCCAGTAGCAGCTTTAAGACCAACAAAGATTTAATCAAGGCGTGAGCTTTTGAGTGCAAGCCAGACTATGATCTTCTTACATGACATTCCTCACAATTTATTTTAATTGGGATTATGTGACTGTTATTACAAAACTCTATACTATGACACAGGGGTCTTCAACCCCCGGTCTGCGGCCCGGTACCGGGCCGTTAAGGCCATGGTACCAGGCCGCCAGCGGCCGCGCCTGCCTTCCCCCCCCGCAGCGAGAGGGGGGGAAGTGGCAGGCGCAGCCGCTGGCACGCCAGCAACGCACACGCACGGAGCCATTGCGCATGCGTGTTTGCGCCCCCTGCTGGCGGAAACGCGCATGTGCTGCTGTTCTGCGCATGTGCGTTAGCGCCACCTAGTGGCGGAAACGCGCATGAGCGGCAAATGCGTGCGCGAGTTTACGTGCAGCTGCTGTGGCCAGGCCGCCGGCTTTCTCCCACCCTCGGAGGCGGTCCCCGACTACAAGAAGGTTGGGGTCCGCTAGTATGACATACCCAGGACTCAATAGAGACAAAGCCTTTTTATATTCATGCTAACCTTGTTCAACTTGTGTATCCATATTCCTCACTATGTATTTTATTTGTGATAATATGACTGTAAGATGTAATGGAATTGTAATGGAATTTTGAGTTTGACTCCCTGTCCTTGGGAAGTGACCAGCAATTCCCTGGGAGGGATGTCTCACAGTTGTATGGAGCAAGCAACATTTGGGGAGGTGATAGCCTTTGATCTCTCTACCAGCAACACCAGGGGTAGTCAAACTACGGCCCTCCAGATGTCCATGGACTACAATTCCCAGGAGCCCCTGCCAGCGAATGCTGGCAGGGTCTCCTGGGAATTGTAGTCCATGGACATCTGGAGGGCCGCAGTTTGACTACCCCTGAACAACACTTTGGTTTCTCTTTGTCAAGTACACTGAATTCTAGGGGATTCATTGGCTGTTTTGACAAAGGATTATCATTGGCTGTGTCTGGTTGTGACACAGATGTAACAGAACTGATATTTGTTATATATTCCGTCATGTAAGAAGATCATAGTCTGATGAAGGGTGCTTGCACTCGAAAGCTCACGCCTTGATTAAATCTTTGTTGGTCTTAAAGGTGCTACTGGACTCTGATTTTATTGTGCTACTTCAGACCAACACGGCTACTCATTTGAATGCATAGTCCAACTGTATACTGCCCTGGTCAGACCTCACCGGGAGTCCTGTGTGCCTCCTTTCAATAAGGACATGGGCAAAATAGAGAAGGTGCAGAGGAGAGCGATGAGGATGATCTAGGGCAGGGGTAGTCAAACTGTGGCCCTCCAGATGTCCATGGACTACAATTCCCAGAAGCCCCTGCCAGCGAATGCTGGCAGGGGCTTCTGGGAATTGTAGTCCATGGACATCTGGAGGGCCACAGTTTGACTACCCCTGATCTAGGGCCTGGGGACCAAGCCCTGTGAGGAAAGGCTGAGGGACTTGGGAATGTTCATCCTGGAGAAGGAAGTTGAGAGGGGACAGGATGGTTTTCTTGAACTATTTGCAAGGTTGTCACTTGGAGGAGGGCAGGGAGCAGTCCCCCGTTGACAGCAGAGGAGAGGACCTGCAGTAATGGCTTTAAACTACATGTAGGTTAGTATAGGCTAGGTATTGGGGCAGGGGGAATTCACAGTCAGTCCAGGAGATTTGGGGGAAGAGCTCAGGGAGGAGAGGGACATCAGTGGGATATAGTGTCACAGATTCCACTCTCTAAAGCAGCCATATTCTCCAGAGGGAATGCCCTCTATGGTCTGGGGCGTCCCCAAGCTGTAATTCTGCAGGGCTGGCGTCCTTACCTGCAACTCAGTCTCCTGGGAAACAGGCGGATGCTCTTTCACCGGCTTCCAAGCCTCCTCCTTCCCTCCCTTCCCTTCCCTTCCTTTCATCACCGGAGGGGACCCTGTGGGAGCGTGTCTGGGGTGCTTTATCCTAGTTCTTATTGACTTTTATCGTGGCTGAAGGTTTTCGTGTCAGCAGCTAATAAAATGGAAAAGATGGATGGCAGGGAGCAGGTCCATAAAACATCCCAACCAGAGGGGGGGGGGAAGCGTGTGTCAGAGGAGAAGCAGTTTCCGGAGGGAGAAATAAAAACACACAAAAGAGTCCCAGAGAACGGGGAGGGGGCCAAGCCCCCCGATGGGACCCTTCTGAATTTGTGCCCTCACGGATCCCCCCCTGCTCCCAAACAGCTCTTGCATCTCGCTGGAATTAAAATCAGCTGGAGATTTATTCTTTATCCTTGCCTCCACACTCCTTGAAGATGAAAAATTATCGACAAGTCGGGGTGTGTTACAGAGACGGGCGGCTGAGATGGTAAAGGGGCTGGAATCCAGGTGTTAGGAGGAGAGGCTGAGAGAGTTGGGTCTGTGTCGCTTGGAGAAAAGGGGGCAAGGGGTGTGCTTAACTAGGTCAGCCTTTCTCAAGTTTTTTTTTTTACCATTGAGGACCCCCTGAAACATTCCTCAGGCTTCAAGACACCCCAGAAGTGGTGCAATTGTGCAGAATATGGTTGGGAAGCACAGCTGTGACCGTGCCCACCCGGGCCCCCTCCTCTTCCCGGCATTGGCCAATTTGGGAGGGAGGGGTGGGTCGACATGACCCTATGATCATAAAGGTAAAGGTAAAGGTATCCCCTGTGCAAGCACTGAGTCATGTCTGACCCTTGGGGTGACGCCCTCCAGCGTTTTCATGGCAGACTCAATATGGGGTGGTTTGCCAGTGCTTTCCCCAGTCATTACCATTTACCCCCCCAGCAAGCTGGGGACTCATTTTACCAACCTCGGAAGGATGGAAGGCAGAGTCAACCTTGAGCCGGCTGCTGGGATTGAACTCCCAGCCTCATGGGCAAAGCTGAGAAAGCCTGAACTAGAAGATAGACATGCTAAAGAGGGGGGTGGGGTCAACTTGTTTCCCGAAGCTTTAAAGACAAGGACCAGGAGCAGCGGGTTCAAATGACAGGGAAAGAGGCTCCACTTAAATATTCGGAAGCATTTCCTGACGGGGAGGGCTGTTCTTGGACGGAATACGTTATCCCTCTTTTATTGGAAGTTTTTAGGAGAAGAGCACCTGCCAGGAGGCCGTGATTCTGAAGTCACCAAGAAGGAAGGGGGCCGGACTGGATGGCCCTGGGTGGTTTCTTCCAGTTCTGTGTGATTCTGAGGCTAGTGAGAGCCTAAAAGCTAAGCAGGGTCGGCCCTGGTTAATACTTGGATGGGGGACCTTCAGGGTTCTCACGCAGAGGCAAGCAATGGCCAAGACGCCTCTGTCTCTTGCCTTGAAAACGCTATGGGTCTGAAGCTCTGCTTTTCTGTAGGGACTCAGTGTAAACGGAAGCTCAAAAGTCCCAGCGGTGGGGAAAGGCCTTTCTGTGCTGGAGGCCCTGGAGAGTGGCTGCTAATCAATACAAGCAACATCAAATGTGACATACCATGTGTATATGTATATTAGACAGGCAGTTAACAATCTACATTTTAATGATGTTCCAATTGCCATTAAATTTGTGCAAGCCCTCAAACAGGAAGCCAGCTTACGCCCTTGGTCCATGACGGTTGGTCCTATTTATTTTGAGTGGCAGGAGAAAGTCCTTGCACATCACCTACTTCCTGATCCTTTCTAACTGGAGATGCCGGGGATTGAACCAGAGGCCTTCTGCCTGCCGAGCAGAGACTCTGATGTTAGGGCTGCCGACCTCGGGGTGTTGATGAGAAAAAAACAGCACAATGGTGCAAGGCGAAGCAATGGGAAAACTGCAAAGGAAAAGGTATACTTGAAAGTATTTAATGAACCCTCCAAAAAGGAAAATAATATTTTTTCCAACAAAAAAAAATATTTAATTATTTCATAAATCTATTGGTTTCATGAGAACTGATAAATGCCAACAAAAATGGAAAATTCAGTCATGGAAAATCCATTTAACAACCCCGGGTATAGTTGATTTGGACTTAAATCAATCCTTCCTCAGGACTTACATCTCTAAAGAATGATAAAAATCATTTTACAAACAGAATCACAGAATCCTAGTGGGAAGGGGCCATCGAGGCCATCTAGTCCAATTCCCTGCTCAATGTAGGATCAGTCTCAAACCTCCAGGATAAGGATCTGTCCAGCTGCTGTTCGAAGACTGCCAGTGGAGCTCCCCACCTCCTGAGGCAGCCCATTCCACTGCTGAACTACTCTGACTGTTAAATTTTTCTTCCTGATATCTAGCTGATATAGTTCTCCACACAGTTTAAACCCATTACTGCGGCTTCTATCCTCTGCTGCCAACAGGAACCGCTCGCTGCCCTTCTCCAAGTGGCAATCTTTCATACAGCATCCCATCCCCTCTCAAGCTCCTCTTCTCCAAGCTGAATGTTCTCAAGTTCTTCAGCCTTTCCTCCTGGGGCTTGGCCCCCAGGCCCTGAATCATCCTCATTGTTCTCCTCTGCACCTTCTCCATTTGGTCCATGTCGTTTCTGAAGGGAGGCCTCCAGAATTGCTCAGGACTCCAGGTGTGGCCTGACCAATGCGGTAAACAGTGGACTATGACATCTTGCGATTTTGATGTGATGCCTAACATCTCTAAGATCACATTGTCTATATAACAAGGAACATAGCATATAGTTACCCGCATCATGGCTTCCATACAGTAATACTTAGAAATGCTGTTTCTGAAATGATTTTTATTATTCTTTATATAGGTAGAGATATAAATCCTGATAAATCCTCAAGGTCAAAATCAACTCTACCAAGGGTCGTTATGTGGACTTTCCATGACTGACTTTCCATTTTTGTTGGAATTGATCAGTTCTTATGAAATCGAACAGATTTATGAAATAATTTTGGGTAGAAAAAGATTGTTTTCCGTTTTCATGCAGTGATTTCAAATATCCCTTGTCCTTTTGGCCTCAAAAGGTTTCTCCAGGGCTTCAACCTCCATGTGGTAACTGGCGACCTGCCGCTTTCCACCAATCTCCAAGCAACAGGGATCAGCTCACCCACAAAAAATGATCACTGTGGAATGTGGACTCCAAGCATTGTACCCCACTGAAGCTCTTCCCCTCCTCAAACCCTGCCCTCCTCAGGAATTTCCAAAATAGTTCTTTCTCCACCCAGAACTGGCAAGTCTCCCTGCCCAATTCCCACCCCCTCCAAGCTCTCCTCTGTGAGCCTGGTTGCCAGGAACCTCTTGGTTTTTATTAACATTAATATTAATACTTTTATACTGCCTCTCCTAGCACTGCCAGCTTGTGGCGGTCCACAATATTAACATGACCTAAAACATCCAATCAACAACCTAAAAACATCACCACAGCATAAAATTAGCACCCCCTAAAACAGACACTCAAAAATGGCAGTAACCACTCCTCCCCCGACACCGTTGATGTTGGCATGGGGTTCAAAAGACCAGTGATGGAAAGCCGGTTCCAGGCCTGGCCAAATGCCAGGTCCCCCTCCCCGAACAGCCTCCTGTTACCTTCCAGGTCTAGCTTGACCATCCCCACATCATCTTCCAGTTCATTGGTCACCTCACACTCATAGCGCCCGTAATCCTGCAGGGTGACGTTCCGGATGATCAGCGAGGCATCCCCAGCATCTCCCTCCTGCAGTGCCGTGCGGCCGCGGTAGCTCCCGAAGGCCCTGCGCTCTTTCCCCATGGCCACAAAGACGTCCTCAAACGCCATCGGCTCCACCACCTTGGTCCACTTCAAGCGGATTTCGTCGGGATCGTGGGCTGACACGTCGTAATGGAAGCGGCAGGGGAGGATGATGGTCCCGCCACGATGGGTCACCACTTTGCCTGGCGCTGTCTGCACCACGACAGCCCCGCTGTCGTCCTCTGAGAACAGGGAAGGGTGTTAAGATTCTGGCGTTAGGAACTCGGCACTCTCTCGCCCCGGCCTACCTCACAGGGCTGTTGGAAGGATACGGACAGTTCTATGGGGCATGCAAGGCAGAGGTGTTGTGTCAGGCCTATGGCCGAGGCCTAACAAGAGTTGACATCTGACTTCACAGACCTCTTTCCCTGCATTTGCATCCCTCAAACGGCTCTTTGCTCCAGACAAATGAGCGTGTCCAGAGGAAGGCAATGAAAATGGTGAGGGTTTTGGATACTAAGGCATATGAGGAAAGGCTGGGGGGGTTTGGTCTGTTTAGCTGGAGAGAAGACCACTTGAAGGTCTGTCTGTCCTCTATATCAGGGGTAGTCAAACTGCGGCCCTCCAGATGTCCATGGACTACAATTCCCAGGAGCCCCCTGCCAGCATTCGCTGGCAAGGGGCTCCTGGGAATTGTAGTCCATGGACATCTGGGGGGCCGCAGTTTGACTACCCCTGCTCTATATGATGGAGTCATTTTCTGTTGCCCCAGAGGGTTGGACCAGAACCAATGGGATGAAATTAATTCAAAAGAATTTTCAGCTAACCATCCAGAACTTCCTGACAGTGAGAGCAGTTCCTCAGTGGAACAGGCTTCCTCAGGAGGTGGTGGGTTCTCCTTCTTTGGAAGTTTTTAAGCAGAAGCTAGAGGGCAGAAGGGGTTGGATCCGTGAGTAGCTTTTGTGGCTCTTTCTTGCATGCCCAGGGAAATGTTGATCACCACGTTGGGATCAGAAGGCGACTTTCTTTCAGGCCAAATAGGCCAGGGATTCTGGGTGGGTTTGGGGGGGGGGAGGGAAGCATCATTTGGGCATGGCATTGGGGTCACTGTGGGTAGAGAGGTCGTTGTGAATTTCCTGCCTTGGCCAAGGGGTTGGACTACATGATCATGGATGTCCCTTCCAACTCTATGTTTCTATGATTCTAATTTAAAGGAACTATCAAGGCCATGGACCAATTGCCCCAAATGGTGAATGCACAATACACCCAGCCCAAAAATCAAGAGCATCATAACCCACCTGAGACATGCACAACCTTCTTTCGGCTTTTCTGGGCAACCGCCAGCTGGCAGGGCAGGGTCAGGAGGAGCAGGGTCAAGACAGCAGCATGAAGAAGCGTCAGACCTCTTGAGAAGATCTAGCAGGGAGGAAAAAGATGCAGGGATGTCTAAACTGTGGCTCTCCAGATGTCCATGGACTACAATTCCCATGAGCCCCATGTCAGCATGCTGGCAGGGGCTCATGGGAACTGTAGTCCATGGACATCTGGAGAGCCACAGTTTGGCCACCCCTGGTACAGGAATTTATGCCCACTTGAGAGGTTTTTCAGACCCATATCCCTATACTGGAAACAGGATGCTGGTCTAGATGGGCACCCCGAGGTCTGATCCAGCAGGGGTCCTTCTGTTGCCCACAAAAAATATTTCAGCCACATTAACTGCTCAGCTTCAAGGACTTAGAAAAGTGAGAGTTTGGGAGGCAGGGAAGGGTGACTATATAACTGACAGTCCAGGATCAACACGCCTTTCCTGACGGGCTCGTTTTGGTGTCGATCAAAAGCGGCAGCCTGTAAATAGATAAGAGTGAGCAGGAACGAACAGACCTGGGAGCAAGGTCAAGGTAGGCTCAGGACCGAACCCGGGGCCCATTCTGACCACGTTGGGTAATGCCCTTTCAACGCGCTTCCCCTGTATAAAACAGGAAAGTCTGCTTCTAAAGTCAGGCCCCGTTTAAGGATGTGCGGGGGCCATGGCCATAGCCCCAGAGCAAGCGGGGCCCTAGCGGAGCACAGCTGGCATTCTTCATTGTGCGGCTCAAGTAGGGATAGTTGGAGCTCTGGAAAGAACTGATACCTTCACTTGGCTGAAAACATTCCTGAACTCTCAACTTCTTTAGCATTCAACAGATGCCTATTTTTTTCAAATCTGAGTACACTCGAGGACTGTCATCCTCTTAGAGGGCTGTAATAATTCCAGTTCTCTCCCAGGGGTCCTTATGCACAAGCCAGCTACTCACTGCAGAGCAAAGGGTGCCCTCCTGCCACAGCTGACAACAGGAGCTCCACGCTGCCCACAGCCCCACCCCGCCCCACCCCGTACTGCCTCCATCTTTGCCCTTCATGGGCTATTCCAGATTTGGGGAGGGGGGGGCAGATCCGGCATTCCCTTCAAGGGTTTTCTTGCAGGGGGGCTGTTTCTTTGGGGGTGGGTTGCCTCGTCACTTGGCAGGCTGCGGTGGAGCCCATCCAACACAGCACACGCTGCCACCAGAGCATCCCTTCCCTTCCCTCCTGTTGCGCTTTGTGCCTGTGTGTGTGAACGGGGTAAAATAGACAGCAAAGAGCTAACGGCAACCTGATCGGGAGAGAAGGGAAACTCCACCCCCTGCATTTGTTCTTTCTCCTTAGCTTCGGGTTGCAATAAAGAGCTTGTGTTCTGCTGCTCTTGTGAGTATGCAGATTCATCCCCCCCCTTCCAAAAGTGAACCTCTGGGATTCTTCTGGGATCTTAGCTGAAACCAGGCATATACATAATACATATGAGATGGAGTAGAAGCAACTTTTCTGCTCCTTTGAGTGTTAATAGCGCCTGGGGCTTGAAGGTGTATGAGAGCAACAGTTCTTTGGCGTGCCTGACAAGTCTGCGTACACTGGGGGGGGGGAGGGGTCCTCTTGCCTGTTCTTCTCCTCTAGTTGGATCAGCTTCTGCAGGCGCCTGGACTGGACACCTGTTAGAAGGATGGGTTTCTTGCAAGTCTTGGTGTTGCTGCATTGATAGCAGAGGACCTAAAGATGGCGGGGAGGTGCGGGGGGCTTCGTGCAAAAGGACATCTGGGGAGCCCCAGTTTGGCCACCCCTGCTTCTGGAGGAAGAGGTTGCTTTGTAGGGTGCTCAGGTCCTTCCCCTCTGCAAATCCCCTCCTCTCCACCCAAATCTTCAAGTATTTTCCAACCCAGAGCCCATGATCCTAACCCAAGATCAAGTCCCTGCAAAGTTACGGCCCTTCTTTTTGTGCTGGGAGATCTGTCCCAATGGCAAGGGGGAGGGACAGGGACATCAGTCTGGGAAACTCCTGGGATTATACCTGATCCCAAGATGACTGATGTCAGTTCCCATGGAGAACACAGCCACTTTGGGGGGTGGTCTTTGGGGCATACTATGCCATTGAAGCCCCTCCCCTCACCAACCCCCCTCCTCAGACCCCACCCACCCACCCCCCAAATCTCCAGGTATTTCCCAACCCAGAGCTGGCAACTCGACCTCGGACCGCCTGCTGAACCGAAAAAGAAAACTAGATTCCCCTTGGTGTAGTGGTTAGGAGGGCGGACTCTAATCTGGCAAGCCGGATTTGATTCCGCGCTCCCCTCCATGCAGCCAGATGGGTGACCTTGGGCTCTCCACGGCACTGCTAAAGATATTCTGACCGAGCAGTGATATCGGGGCTCTCTCAGCCTCACCTCCCTTACAGGGTATCTGTTGTGGGGAGAGGAAAGGGAAGGTGACTGGAAGCCGCTTTGAGACTCCTTCAGGTAGAGAAAAGTGATATAAGAACCAACTCTTCTTCTTCTCCTGTAATCTCAGGGCTCTCTCAGCCTCCCCTCCCTCACAGGGTGTCTGTTGTGGGGAGAGGAAAGGGAAGGCGACTGTAAGCCGCTTTGAGACTCCTTCGGGTAGAGAAAAGCGACATACAAGAACCAACTCTTCTTCTTTCTCTTGCTAAGCATGGGCCATCAGGCTAATGGGAGAGGGGGACATATTTCCCTCCATGCTGCTCCTAGTATTTGGGACCCCCTCTCAGAGCATCTTAAAGATCCCGGTCCCTGCCCCGAGACACAAAGGACCTCCTGTGCCACCTCTACTATAGCACCCACACACTTTGTCTTCAGATCCTTCCACAAAGCTGCACCTTGGAGAAAACTATCCTGCAAAGCTGAGGACTGCATTTCTTGGCCTCCATCCCAGTAGGGTTGCCAGAGAAATGCACCTTCCAGCCATTGGGGGATCCAGGTTGGGAAATTCCTGGCGCTCTGGGGAGGAAGCCTGGAGAGGGCAGGATCCTCAGCGTGGTACAAAGCCATGGAGTTCGCTCTCCAACGCACCCGTTTTCTCCAGGGGGATCGATCTCAGTTGTAATCCCAGGAGTTTTCCCACTGTTGCGGGGAAGTTGGTAGCACACTCCTACAAAGTGGGATTCTCTGCGGAACCAAAGGAGCGGCAAAATATACAAATCCTGAGGACAGCTTTCGTTCGAAAGTGGACATCACCAGCAGTCGCTTTGAGCCTTTCTGCATTGTTTCTTTGAGACCCTCCGCCTCTGCTCCGTTTTCTTTAGGCGCCTGTTCTCCAAATGTCAAACAGACTTTGACATTCTTTTGGATTCATGACCAAGAGACTGTCTTATGACAAGCATGTTTATTAAGCACAGTAAAGCCATTTTCAACCTTGGACCATTTTTGGCTTCATTCCATCGCCTGGAGGTTGACAACCCTAGTCTGAGGCTGTTGTACAGCTGATGTCCCTGCCCCCCTCCTCCTTGCCACCAAAATGTCCCAGGTGGAGGCTGGCCACCCTACAGCCAAGGTTGCCCCCTTCTGCTTCCCTCCTCCTCTTCGCCTAGCTGCCAGTACTGCAATTCCAGGAAGTTTCCATAGATAGAGGCTGCCTTAATATTCCAATTTCATGTTTGCAACTGGAAGGATCCCCAGTCCCGTGGCCAGCCAGCCAGCCAGCTAGGGCACTTGGTGGACTGGAAAAGCCAAATGCAGGAAATCACTTTTCCTTGCAGGATTCTGCAGGCAATGCGATGGTTTGGAGAAGCACACAAGCATACCAGCCACCAGGGAGTTAATTATCACAGCTACTGAGAAAAATGGATGAGCAGAAGTTCTCTGAACCTCCAGGGGGACACCTCCCCCTCTAACTCCCTTAATGTTGCAGCAATCCAGAGATAATTTCCTATATCCGCACACACATCCCTTAAATGCACTCCTATAGGGTGCATAGCAAACTTTCGTTGGGCAGGTATGAAAGCAGGGGAATCTTAACAGTTTGGTTTCCCTGGGAAAGAGGCAAATAAAAAGTAGCACACCAAAACCACATACCCTAATTCTTTAAAACCTAATTTGAAGAACCCTGGTCTCTCTCTCTCTCTCTCTCTCTCTCTCTCTCTCTGCCACAATCTCTCTTTTCTCTCCATCTCAGAAGCCTCTCAGGGACTCAGGCAGCATCCCTGTGCAAGTGGTACCCAGCTGAGTAGAGCAATGCTCTCCGGAGAGATTGCAGCAAGCCCAAAGGAGCCGACGTGGCAGGCTGAAGGTGAACCAACAACTGTAAGACAACCTTGCACCAAAACCTCGACTCACCATTTCTCCTTGAAGGGGGACAGGGTGTCCCAACCCAGAAGTGACTGTCAGGTGCTGGAGAACTTGAGACTGATGCAGTTTGCCCAGGGATGGGGGGGGGAGGCTCTTGTTTTCCACGTTTCTTCTTTTTCCTCCTCTCTCTCTCTTTTTCAGGACATCAGGAGGATGCTGATGAATTGCAGAATCCCTCCTGGCATCTTACTCAGCAAAAGTCCAAGGAAGCTGAAGGCTGGCAGTGGCAGGGGGGGGGAGGGAGGGCGGAGAGAAAACTGCTGCTTGCAAGAGGCGAAAAGTTGTGCAAAGGGACCCGTGGCAAAGAGACGGTGGCAATTACTGCATTAAAAGAGCCTGCAATGGGACCGGAAGGAGGGATGAAGCTGGGGGTGGGGGGGAGATTTTAAAGGGAAACCTGCAAATTCTTTGCATGGACAAGAGCCAGGCAGGGCCGCTGGAGCAGCAGGGCCTGAGCCAACACCAGGCCAGGTCCAGAACTCAGGCACAAATTTGGGATTCAGCAGTGCACACGGCAGGGCTCTCTCCAAGGGCGCAACGACTGAGTCATCCCGGCCTCTCCTCCAAACCCAGCTACTTGAGACAGCCGGTTTTGTGCCACTCTCCAGTTTCCCTGGCCTCTGCCGGCTCCCTTTCAGGGTGCCTCCCAAGGCAGACTGGCAAAAGGAGGTCTCCAGTTTCAAGGCTTGCTGTCCTATTCCATTTCAGCTGCACGAGGCAAGGACCCCAAGGTTGGAAGAAGGAGAAGGAGAAGAAGAAGAAGAAGAAGAAGGAGAAGAAGAAGAAGAAGAAGAAGAAGAAGGAGAAGGAGAAGAAGAAGAAGAAGAAGAAGAAGAAGAAGAAGAAGAAGAAGAAGGAGAAGAAGAAGAAGAAGAAGAAGAAGAAGAAGAAGAAGAAGAAGAAGAAGAAGAAGAAGAAGAAGAAGAAGAAGAAATGCCGCTTTTCTCTACCCGAAGGAGTCTCCAAGCGGCTTACGGTCGCCTTCCCTTTCCTCTCCCCACAATAGACACCCTGTGAGGTGGGTGAGGCTGAGAGAGCCCTGATATTACTGAAGAAGAAGAGTTGGTTCTTATATGCCACTTTTCTCTACCCAAAGGAGTCTCAAAGCAGCTTACAGTTGCCTTCCCTTTCCTCTCCCCACAACAGACACCTTGTGAGGGAGGTGAGGTGGAGAGAGCCCTGATATTATTGAAGAAGAAGAAGAGTTGGTTCTTATATGCCGCTTTTCTCTCCTGAAGGAGTCTCAAAGTGGCTTACAGTCGCCTTCCCTTTCCTCTCCCCACAACAGACACCCTGTGAGTTGGGTGAGGCTGAGAGAGCCCTGCTATTACTGAAGAAGAAGAAGAGTTGGTTCTTAGATGCCGCTTTTCTCTACTTGAAGGAGTCTCAAAGCAGCTTCCAGTCGCCTTCCCTTTCCTCTCCCCACCACAGACACCTTGTGAGGGAGGTGAGGTGGAGAGAGCCCTGATATTACTGCTCGGTCAGAACAGAACAGCTTTATCAGTGGCGTGGTGAGCTCAAGGTCACCCAGCTGGCTGCATGTGGAGAAGCAGAGACTCAAACCCTGCTTGCCAAATTAGAAGGTGCCATTCTTAATGACTACGCCAAGCCTTCAGTTGTGGAGTGGCACAGCTAAACCAGCTCCTCGGAAATCCAAAAGCAGAGGAAAAGAGAGGCAGGAGCCAGCTTGGTCTAGTGGTTAAGAGAAAGGGCCTCTAATCTGGAGAGCCGACTTTGATTTCCCACTCCTCCACATCAGCCAGCTGGGTGATCTTGGGCTAGTTACAGTCCTGTTAGAGCTGTTCTCACAGAGCAGTTCTGTCAGAGCTCTCCAAGCCCCACCTATCTCACAGGGCGTCTGTTGTGGGGAGAGGAAGGGAAAGCGATTGTAAGCTGCTTTGCGGCTCCTTTGGGTAGTGAAAAGCAGGGTATTAAAACCAACTCTTCTTCTTCTTCTGTTTCAGCAGCACCCAGAGACAGTTGCAGAATTCAGCTCAGAAGTCGGAATTGGGCAACTCATGCACTGTGACGTGGTGCAGGGGCTGGACGGAGGGTTCCAGGGCACAGCTGGAATTCTACTACCCTCCATTTAGGAAGAGACCAGAGAAGAATCACTGGTAGAATATGGTTGCCCAACCTGTTGAATGTCTGTCTGTTCCCACAGCTGTTTAAAAGCATCTGTTTCCATGTGCACCATATGAGGGGCATTTGGTTTAATCCTATGAGGCAGTTCCTACCTCAAGGGAGCAATCCTAGGCAGGTGGACTCAGCAGCAAATCCCACTTTGTGCAATGAGGCTCGCGTTCAGGATACCAAGGAGTTATGCTCAGGATTGAAACCTAGGTCTACCACTAAAGACCATCTAGAACACCAAAATAATGGAACCTCCATGTGAAGAGACTGTGTTGGAGGCTGGGGAGATCTTTTAGTCATACCGCCATCTTGTTTTATTGTATTTCATTGTTGTTGTTGTTGTTAGGTGCGAAGTCATGTCCAACCCATCGCGACCCCATGGACAATGATCCTCCAGGCCTTCCTGTCCTCTACCATTCCCCGGAGTCCATTTAAGTTTGCACCAACTGCTTCAGTGACTCCACCCAGCCACCTCATTCTCTGTCGTCCCCTTCTTCTTTTGCCCTCGATCGCTCCCAGCATTAGGCTCTTCTCCAGGGAGTCATTCCTTCTCATGAGGTGACCAATGTATTTGAGTTTCATCTTCAGGATCTGGCCTTCTAAGGAGCAGTCAGGGCTGATCTCCTTTAGGACTGACCGGTTTGTTCGCCTTGCAGTCCAAGGGACTCGCAAGAGTCTTCTCCAGCACCAGAGTTCAAAAGCCTCAAGTCTTTGACACTTGGCCTTCCTTATGGTCCAACTTTCGCAGCCATACATTGCAACTGGGAAGACCATAGCCTTGACTAGACGCACTTTTGTTGGCGGGGTGATGTCTCTGCTTTTTAGTATGCTGTCTAGATTTGCCATAGCTTTCCTCCCCAGGAGCAAGTGTCTTTTAATTTCTTTGCTGTAGTCCCCATCTGCAGTGATCTTGGAGCCTAGGAAATAAAATCTGTCATTACCTCCATTTCTTCCCCATCTATTTGCTAGGAATTGAGGGGGCCAGATGCCATGATCTTCGTTTTCTTGATGTTCAGTTTCAAGCCAACTTTTGCACTTTCCTCCTTTACCTGCATTAACAGGCTCTTTAGTTCCTCTTCGCTTTCTGACATTAGAGTGGTATCATCTGCATATCTGAGATTGTTGATATTTCTCCCTGCAAGCTTGATCCCAATTTGTGACTCATCTAACCCCGCCTTTCTCATAATATGCTCCGCATACAAGTTAAATAGGCAAGGTGACAGTATACAGCCTTGCCGAACTCCTTTCTCAATTTTGAACCAATCAGTGATTCCATTTGTGATTCTCAGGCCCATTCCGCACCAGGATCAATGTGACAAATTGGTTTCGGAAAGAAAAAATGCAATTGTTAATAGTGGAATTTGTCGCTATGCATACCTGCCTTTGTAGTGGAATCCAGTTGCATTTCAATCATTTCCCACAGGTTTCCGGTCTTGGCAAAAAGTGATTTTTTCTGTGCTTTGTCCCGCCCCTGGCCATCACTGAAACGAACAGCCAATGGGCGACTGTTATCATGCTCCTGAAAAGCCCCTTTCCCTTTAAGGAAGGTTTAAAAAAAAAACACGTCGCAACGAATCTGCGTTGATTCGTTGCAACTGCTGGCAGGTGGCGTGTGAGCTGCCGTTTCATCATTGCCACGCTCCCTCGAGTGAAAACAAATCCCCCCCCCCATGCACAGGCGCAATTTTTGGCCGAAAATAAAGAGAACCAGCAAACGGGGCTGTGTTGTGCTTGGTGACTTAAAACAGCTCTGTGGAGGGACTGCAGCCGGGGAAGCCTCACTGGGCGAATGAAGGCTCGCTGGTTCGTTGCTCTCCGCGAGAAAAAAAAATGGCGACCTCTTCGCCGGAAGATCAGAGAGCTAGGGGGAGGGACTTTGTTGAAACCGCAACAATGGTAATGCACAGAACTATTTCGCTAGTGTTGCTGATTGGTTGCAAGAGTATAGCGCTTTCCAGAGGTTGAATCGACTTTTGGGATTTCCCTGGAAGTGCTACAACGAAGCGCTTTTTGCTGATCAGTTTCAGGAGTGTGGCAGATTGTGTACAACGTTGTGCATAACTGCATTTTAGTAGTGATTACAATTTACCACACTCCTGCTACAATGAATCTGTGCGGAATGGGCCTCACTGTTGCTTCTTGACCTGCATATAGATTTCTCAAGAGACAAATAAGATGCTCTGGTATTCCCATCTCTTTAAGAACTTGCCACAATTCGTTGTGCTCCACCCAATCAAAGGCTTTAGCATAGTCAATGAAGCAGAAGTAGATGTTTTTCTGGAACTCCCTAGCTTTGTCCATGATCCAGCGTATATTGGCAATTTGATCTCTAGTTCCTCTGCCTTTTCGAAATCCTGCCTGTACTTCTGGAAGTTCTCGGTTCACATATTGCTGGAGCCTAGCTTTAGGATTTTGAGCATAACTTTGCTAGCATGAGAAATGAGTGCAATGGTGCAGCAGTTTGAACATTGTTTGGCATTGCCCTTCTTTGTTAGGTGTATTTTATTGGGGTAAGATTTGGGGATTTTATTTTTTAAGATTTTATGTTACCGTGTTTTCTATATATGTTGTAAACTGCCATGAGCCAGTTCACTGGGAACAGTGGTCTAGAAATCAAATTATAAATAAAAATAAATAAAAATACCAAGAAGTTTCTGTGTAATGGTCAACAATAAAGTCGAAATTTGTAAATGCATCTGGAAAGCTGCAATAAATTTTCTGAAATAAAACTCAGAACAAGGTTGCATGAACTTTATTGGAGGAACTAGGGGCCACGCCCGTTGCATTCAGGAATACAAGGGGCACTAGATTGAGGTGAGGGGTGGGGTGGAAGAATGAGGACGGCCTCCCCCTCCCCCCAGGACAGGCAGCTTTTAGGGAAGTCACAGGCAGGGGCAGCTCTCACACAGCAGGGATCTGCAGCTTCCAAGCCTCAGAGAGAAGTGGAAGGAGGAGGGGGTGGTCAGCAGTGGGGTACGGAAGGTAATTGGTTGGCTGCTGGACAGACAGGCAAGCTGGTTGGGGGAGGAGGCACTCAGGGGTGGGACAGCCACCCTGAGTGGGTGTTAAGTGCTGAGTGGCACTTAAGCCATGAGACCATGCTCTTCCTCCTAGGCCTTACCAAAAATATATAGTGGATCAGATGTGCATATGTTTCCATCATAAAATCCTCATCAGTGCAAGCATTACTCACTAAAGATAAATCTTTCTATGCATTGACCTTCAGTGTGGTCAACACCTTAATTTAAATGGATATCCTTCGCAGGCCAAGATCGTCAGAGTCCCACACTGAATGTCAATGTTTTATCCACATTTTGGATTTCAATTGGATGCTGCAAGTTGAAACTGAGAGTCAGAGGCAGTCTCCCATGATGCTTTGCTCCCTTCCCCTTTTCCAAGTTTTTCTTTGCACCCCTTCATTCCAGCATTCTGGACCCTCAATCGCATCCCCACTTCTCTCCCAGGGATACTGTATGTTGTTGTTGTTTTTTTTAACCCAGGTTAACATGTTACAATGCTTAGAAATCAGGAAAGCAGCAGGACACAGTTGCTGGGGGCATGATAGCGCACACCAAAGTGGATTCAGGCAGGATGGGCTGGCAGCATCCCTGAAGCACCCTGCCCTCTCCCTGCACAGGGAGGAAGAAGCTGAGGCTGGAGAGGGAGAGAGAGGGCAGTGAGCTTCCCCACGCCTGCACAATGGAGGCCGCCCCCAGCAGCAGCCTCCCACCACTTTCTCTGGTTCTAAGTATATTTTCAAAAGTTTTGCGCGTTACAATGCAGCAGTGTTGTAACACAATAACCCATTTTTAAAAGAAAAATAACCCACAATATCTCTGGGGGGGGGGGAAGGGGGCAGTCAATTGAGGGCACAGAATGCTGGAACGATGGGGCACAATGAAAAGAAAGGGGCAAGAAAGCACCATTTTTTTTCAGGCCGTCTATGAATTAGGCATTGTTCCTGTGAAGGGTTTGAGGGGGGAGAGTGAGGTGCAAAGCAGATGGAAGATGGGAGGTGCTTGGGCATCTTTCCCACAGGAGGGGGGAGAGGGAGGGAGGAGGACGATGAGGGAAAGGGTGTACCCAAATGACTCAAAATGGCAGGCACGGGGAAAAACCTGAATGCGTGCATTTCCGCACTGGGCAGCCCCAAATTAGACCCTACCTTGACTGATGAAATCCTTGTAATCAGGAATTCAAAAAATGTGTGGCAAGTCAGATGGCAATTTGGGACTGTACCCGGATAGGCAAATTTTAATGCAGAAATAGACAGAAAAACCAGCTTTTTAAAAATGCAAATCTGAATAATATTGCTAGGGTAGAAACAGTCAAAGCGAGTTCTGCTTGCACTGGCAAAGATTTCGGGATCGAAACGTCATAAAAAATGCAAGATTCTTCAAGCAACTTTTCTCTAGATTTTGTTTCAGACAGTTTATTACAGCTTTCGAGTTGAATTTACAAATTTTCGAGTTTATTGTTGACTACTACATGGGAACTAGCAGACTTGTCAGCCCTCCACCGTGGCCACTGGCAGGGATATGGGGGGGTGGGGGTAAAGTTGCCATCTTCAGGTCTGGAAACTCCCGGACATTTGGGGATGAAGTCTGGGGAGGACAGGAGTCTGCCTGCCAAAGCATCCATTTTTCTCCTGGGGGGTTGATCTCTGCAGTCCGAGATGAGCTGGAATTTCTGGGGATCCCCAGGTCTCATCTGGAGGCTGGCATCCCTAACCTGTAGTCCAATTCAGCAAGATCCTTGTGATGGATTCACCCTCCATAAGACCACCAACAGCTTTTCACCAGGATAACTCTATAGGACCTCCATGAAGGGGAGCAGTCTACCTTGTATTCCAAGCATGTGGGGAGGGCTCTGAAGGTCTTGGAACCCAGATACCATCTGCAAATCTTCAAGGAGGGCTTTCACACAGCAAACCATTTAAAAATCATATGTCTTTTAATGTTGTAAACAAGGACGTCGTGGAGTACCTGCATTGCCCATTTCTGGCTCTTTTCTTGAAATAATAATAAAAAAAACCCTTACCTTTCTTTTAGAAAAGTAGCCCCCTGTGCCCTGCCTGGTCCTGACCTGCAGTAATTGGCTGATCTACATTACACACAGAAAGTGCTTTGAACCCATTTCCTTGCCCCCTCCCCATCCCCAACAGGAAATTTCTGAGGATGCCCAGGCGAATCTATGGCCCAGACCAGCTCCCAAGATGCTTTGCTCGGGCCCTGATTTGAAATCAAGTTTTAATGCCTGCCACGTGCAGGCAGAAACGGCAGCAAAACCACCCTGCAAGCCCCTCCCCCCAAGGCACAACCCCTCTTCCGTAGGGTGTTTGGCACGCGGGGGGGGGGGGCCTCTGCCTGTCTCACTGCTTCTTCTTATCTTCATCGCGGAGGGCCACTGGGTAGAAGAAGGCAGGACTGCGGAAGCAGCGGTAGACAAGGAGGTGGGGCCCCAAGGCATAGGTCACGTTGGAGACCACCACGGGCCACCAAGACCCTTCGGGGGTGCGGTAGGGGTAGGGGGTGCGGTGGTGGAGGGAAGACCCAAGGTGCGAGAACTGTGCCTGGAACAATGAAAAGACAGAGAGGTAGACACAAGGTGACTATAACCCCCTGCCCGGCTCTTTGTTGGGAGGGGTGGTGCCTCCAGTTAGCCTGGCTCTTTCCCCCGCCCCTGTCCCCTTCCCCTGTCCCCGCCTTGCTGGCCAAATTACAGGCTTTGAGGAGGAGCAGCTACCTTCCTTGTTGTACCACTAATTAAAGGGAGATGCATTTCTTCCCTGAATGTGTGTGTACATTTGTATCCCAGCCTTTCTCCAAGGAAGTCCTGACCAGATCAGGCCATCTTGGGGAATTTATGAAGAAGAAAAAGTTGGTTCTTATACCCTGCTTTTGACTGCCTGAAGATGCTGTCTCAAAGCGTCTTACAATCACCTTCCCTTCCTCTCCCCACAACAGAAGTGGGGCCGAGAGCTCTGAGACAAACTGCTCTGTGAGAACAGCTGTGTCAGGATTGTGACTAGCCCAAGGTCATCCAGCTGGCTGCAGGTGGAGGAGGAGCAGCTGGAGGAGTAGCTGCTGCCAAAACAAGGTTTTAAAACTCTTTGCAGCCAATCAGGTCTGCAGTGGCCAGTCAGAAATCTTGCTGGGCCCAAGCCCCATCTGGCCTCACCCATTTGTTGTGAATGGCTCTGAGCCCATGTAGGGAGGTGGTGGTAAAGAAATTACTTCCGCAGATGGTGAGTGGGTGGGCAGAAGGGACTGTGTCTGAGCTTGGCTCTTGTGGCCCTTTCTTGCATGCCCAGGGAAATGCCAATTGCCACTTTGGGGTCAGGAGGGGAATTTCCTCCAGGCCAGACTGGCCAGCAGGGATTCCTTTTTTGGGGGGGGGGCATCATCTGGGCATGGAACTGGGGTAACTGTGGTGGGCAGGTAGTTGTGAATTTTCTGCATTCTGCAGGGGGTTGGACCAGATGGCCCTGAAGGTCTCTTCCAACTCTAGGTAAAGGTAAAGGTATCCCCTGTGCAAGCACCGAGTCATGTCTGACCCTTGGGGTGATGCCCTCTAGCGTTTTCATGGCAGACTCAATACGGGGTGGTTTGCCAGTGCCTTCCCCAGTCATTACCATTTACCCCCCCCCCCCCAGCAAGCTGGGTCCTCATTTTACCGACCTCGGAAGGATGGAAGGCTGAGTCAACCTTGAGCCGGCTGCTGGGATCGAACTCCCAGCCTCATGGGCAAAGCTTTCAGATGGCTGCCTTACCACTCTGCGCCACAAGAGGCTCTTCTTCCAACTCTAGGATTCTACATATTATCTTCACTATTATCATGGTGGGTCCCATAGCTTAGCCTGACAGGCAGAACACCAGCCAGGGAGATGATTCCAGAGAACAACAGCCCCCACCACATTGACACAGAAGAAGGACCAGCACCAATGTACCTCCATACTCACAACATTGTGGGCTCAAGGAATATGGCTTATCCAATTACCTGCGCCACGGCGCCAGCGAAAACCAAGGCCCAATCCAGCATCCAGGTACACCCAGGACAAAGCAGCCCGTAGAGGCAGAGGCAGAAGTATGGCAGGAGGTAAAAGAGGAAAACCAGCATCTAGAGAATGAGGACAAAGAGGGGCGGATCTGTGGGGAAGCCTGGCTGGAAAAGCAAACTGGCAAGCAGTACAGCAGGGAAATGAGGGGGGCTGTTTGGGTGCCCAGTTTTTCCAGGATCCCAGGCAGGCCTGCTTAGCACGTTACAAAAGAAGGGGCAGAGTTTTTCTTTTCTATACCAAAGCAGCTAATGGCTCTGTGAAAGGGGCTCCCATGGACACACACGCCTGGTCAGGTAAGATGCTCTCGGCTCACCTGGACTTTGGGGTAGGCGACAGAATCCCGCAGGTATGGCTCTTGCTGGTACACATAATTGAAGCAAGTATCGGCCGAGCAGTCCAACACAACCTAAACATGGACACCGGAAACGGCAAAACATGAAGCAACTGGAAATTATTGTGGTTTAGCTCCTCTGAACGACCAGCAGCTCTGCCTGGTGGTTAAGGCCCAACTCCTCCAAGGGTACAAGGTCAGCGAGAGTCAATAGGGCCAGAAGGGCTTGCAAAATCCCCTCCCCAATCCTCTACGACCCACATGAAGGACACAGCCATTGCTCACCAGGCCTCGGAAGAGCGTAAATCCCGCGGCAAGGAGAAAGAATCCCACCAATCCCAAGTCCAGGGGACGCTGGAGGATACTTTTGCTCTGCTCTTCAGAAACCTGCCCCAAGACAAAAACGAAAAGCAACAGCGAGATGCTGGATTTTAGAGCAGAAACCTGGGGGGTGGGGAGTGGGGAGCAGCAGTTTGGAAAGCAGGGTGCAAGCATGCGAAGTGCAAGAAGGGGGTCTTGAATGGAAGGCAGATGCTCCATTCACCTTGCAAAACCATTAGGAGGTGGAGGAAAGGGTTTCCTGGAGAAGCAGCTCTGTATGTTAGAGAAGGTACATGGTTCAGAAAAACTGAGAATCTAAGAGAAACAGATTCACTTACAAATAGCAGGCCCAAAAGGAAGCTGAAAAGCTGGGAGTTTGTTATCCCCATCAGATCAAGAGTGCAGGGGTAGTCAAGCTGCAGCCCTCCATATGTCCATGGACTACAATTCATAGAATCACAGAATCACAGAATCATAGAGTTGGAAGGGGCCATACAGGCCATCTAGTCCAACCCCCTGCTCAACGCAGGATCAGCCCTAAGCATCCTAAAGCATCCAAGAAAAGTGTGTATCCAACCTTTGCTTGAAGACTGCCAGTGAGGGGGAGCTCACCACCTCCTTAGGCAGCCTATTCCACTGCTGAACTACTCTGACTGTGAAAATTTGTTCCTGATATCTAGCCTATATCGTTGTACTTGTAGTTTAAAAACCCATTACTGCGTGTTCTCTCCTCTGCAGCCAACGGAAACAGCATCCTGCCCTCCTCCAAGTGACAACCTTTCAAATACTTAAAGAGGGCTATCATGTCCCCTCTCAACCTCCTTTTCTCCAGGCTGAACATTCCCAAGTCCCTCAACCTATCTTCATAGGGCTTGGTCCCTTGGCCCCAGATCATCCTCTTCGCTCTCCTCTGTACCCTTTCAATTTTATCTATGTTCTTCTTGAAGTGAGGATTCCCATGAGCCCTTGAGCATTCGCTGGCAGGGGCTCACGGCAATTGTAGTCCATGGACATCTGGAGGGCCGCAGTTTGACTACCCCAGAGTTAGAGGATGATTTTAAAATAGGCTGGCCATACGCACGTTTTTGAGGGGGGCAGTACCCTTTTTTCGCCTTTCTTGGCCGTTCCCCTCCATTTAATAATGTCAGTTTTGTCCCCTTTTTAAGAATAGGGATATACTTGTAGCGTTAGCTTTTGCTTTGCTATCTGGATTAAGTGTTGAGACAACGAGCGCTGTGTTCGTTGTATGACATAACAGCATCATGGAGTGAGAGACGTTTTATGGCAAGGTGTTGGAAGAGATTCTGGTTTTCGAAGAGACATCATTTTTAAAATTATTTATCATTAGACTTATAGATTGCCACTCTTGGATCACCTGGCTCGTGGCATCTGGGCATGGAATTAAAGTAACTGCGGTGGGCAGAGAGTTGTGAATTTCCTGCATTCTGCAGGGGGTTGGACTAGATGACCCTGGAGGACCCTTCCAACTCTTCTACAATTCTAGGAAAGGCCGAAATTTATCTGCGTAAAATTACATTATCAGATAAATATTTATGGTACGATTGTGGTGAAAAGCCATCCCCCTCTACTTTGTCTACCTAAATTTTTGTCCTGTCACCGAAGGATAATGGTAAGCTCAATAGGTTTATAAAGCCTTTTTAATCGTCTAACTTTCACAAATACAGGGCATTTAACCCCTGTCCCATTTCTGCCATCTCAATGTCTCCTCTCTAAATCAAGAAAATAAGGTCAGCCAATTTTTTTTAAAGTAAAAGAATTCAGAGAGGTGTCAAAAACCTGGTGTCGCATATTCTTGCCATGTTGATCCCGTGAACCAGGCTGCATCTGTGTCCTCAATGGTATTTCGGTCCATGCTGTATTGATCCTACTTTTTAATTGCTGTCTTGCTATCTGTGCACGACCACAGCTGGGAAATGTGAACTGTGCTATTTTAACTTTGCAACCCCAGAGAAGCTGGCAGTAAATTTCCAAAATTCTCCTTGGTGCTTCTCTGCTATCTCCTGATCTTTGGTATCAGACAGGACTCCTCTCGCTTTTCACTTCAGCAGGCCTATAGCATGGGAAAGTGACTGATCACACCCGGGTTTTGGTGCCAAGAAGTGCTTGGGGAACGAGCTAGACGGGCTTCTACTCACTTTAGTTTCGGCAAATAGTTTTCATGTACCTACTTCGTTAAGCCTTTAATAAAGAGATTTCTTCAATCAAGAGTCTGCTTATTGGGGCACTGGACTGGAATATACAGAAAGGAGCAAAATGAAATAGCAGGTGACTTTAACAACCCGCACATTGACTGGGCCAGTATGTGCTCAAGCAGGGAGAAAGAGGTCGGGTTTCTAGATGCTCTCAATGACTGTTCCATGGAGAAGATGGCTACAGAATCTACCGAGGCAATCCTGGACTTGATCCTAAGCAATACGTAGGACCTGGGAAAGACATAAACCTGACAGCACCAGTCAGGAACATTGGTCATAATGCTATTTAGCATTTACGTAAATAGGAAGCTGCCCCAAAAGACTAGTACAACTACATTTAACCTTAGAAAGGGTAAATTCTCTCAAATATGAGGGGGAGGGGCTTGGGAAGAAGAAACTGAAAGGTAAGGAGAGTCAAATCCCTTTAGGAAGCTTGGAGACCATTTAAAACTACAAAACTGGAAGCCCAGATAAAATGTATAGAGCCGGAGAGGACTGGGAGGCACTCCAGAGAAATCTGTCGAGGCTGAGCGGGTGATGGCAGATGAGGTTCAACATGGGCAAGTGTAAAAGAATGCACATTGGAGCCAGAAATCCCAACTATAAATACAAGTCAGGGATTCCCGACCAGGGTTTCAGAGAACCCCAGGGTTTCCCAAGGGTTTCCCAGGGGCTATGCAGCCTTTCACAGAAATTTAGATGGCTGACATCTCTAGACATCCCTGGAGTCCACTTCCCCTGTGGCTCTATAGTCCTAGCCTCTTTCTCTACAATGGAAGGGAAGGCGATCGTAAGCCGCTTTGAGACTCTTTCTGGTAATGAAAAGCAGGATATAAAAACCTACTCTTCTTCTTCTTCTGGCCCTGCTGGTAAACGTCCTAATGGTATCTGGGTTTTGTCTACTGTGTGATACAGAGTGCTGGACTGGATGGGCCACTGGCCTGATCCAAGACGGCTTCTCTTATGTAGATGCCAGCTTTGACACTGACTGATATGGCTACCACCAACATTGGGGGTGCACTTGGGTAAAGACTACGGCCATGAGTGTGGATACCAGAATATTGGAATAACTCATGCTTCTTTGTCTCCAGTTTGAATTGGATAAAATACCAGTTTCTGCCTCCTGGATGAGGTTTGCTCAGCCTTCCTCAACTTTTTTTATATGCCGCTTTTCACTACCAGAAGTCTCAAAGCGGCTTACAATCGCCTTCCCTTCCTCTTCCCACAACAGTCACCCTGTGAGGTAGGTAAGGATGAGAAAGCTCTGACAGAACTGTGGGAACAGCTCTAACAGAACTGTGACTAGCTCATGGTCACCCAGCTGGCTGTACGTGGAGGAGCGGAGAATCAAACCCGGCTCTTCAGATTAGAAGCTGCCTCTTCACCAAGCTGGCTTTCAAACAGGGCCTCCAGGGTTCCAAAAAGCGAGGGACTAAGAACCGGTCAGGACAGCTGCCTTATTTCCAAAACCACTGGTCCCGATCCAGCACTGCTCTTCTTAAGTACCTTATCCGCCATCAGAAGGGGCAAAGGCTTGGGTTGGCTGAAGATTCTCTTCGCAGCCCAGATGGGGATGAGAAGGTAGGGGAAATTGAGGAGGAAGGCCAGCCGGATCTCAGACCCATATTTCCCTGCGGAGAGAACACACAAACGCATACCTCTTTCTCCTCCTTGTTTTAATTTGGTTTGCTTTCTTCTGCAGTTGGTGGCACTTCCCTGAGCCACTTGCTACTAATCAGAGCCACTTACTGGACAGAATCAGGCCCTTTTTGGCATTGGTGTCCCCAGTTTACTTTACGCCATCGATGTCAAGAAAACCAGAACAGAAACAACCAGTTGAAAATGAGGCTCATTTAGCAAGGACGGTTCACCCTGAATTATCCTTGTTCAATTTTGTGGTTTTCAAGCAGGTGTGAATCCAAGTCTGGGAGACCCAAATTGTGTTTCAGTTGCAGGGACTTCCCAGCCACACGGCAGATGCAAACTCCCTACGGCAACACCATTTAGATGTAATGCAGGGCTCCTATTCTGGGCCCACAGTTTTCATGACCTCAAATGATCGCAAGGGAGCATAATTTGGCCCCTCCAAGCCTCTTGGGTCAGGAAAACAGGGGGCAAAGAAAGGGAGTCCTGGGTATAGTCTGCATGGGACTTTTTACCCAGTCCCTGTTCAAATAAATCCCTGCTGTCTACACTGAATGCAATTTCCATTTTGATTATGGGTGCTTTAAATATTCCCTCTGTGATATGCAGGATTGATCCACAGTGACCCTAACATTCCCCTGCGATATCCAGGAGTGGATATAAGCCTCTATATTTGAAAAAACCGCCATCTGTAAGTGTGTAGATTTCTCCTTTTTGCGAATTAACTTCCTTCTCCATGCCTCGTAGCAAAGCAGTCTTCCCTGATTGGCCAGGACGTTAGTTCAAAGACTTCCTGGTTCCCCTTGCAAGGCTTCCCTCCCTGTCTTAAAGTGACTGCATCCAGAAGCCCTAACTTCTCTCAGCAGAGATTTGCCACTTGGATTTATTCCCCCCTCCTCTGGGGTCTCCAATCCCCCCCCCCTCCTCCAGAAAAAGAAAGAAAGAGACTCCTGCTGCCCTTGGCTTCTTTCCCTGCTCTGAGCTTCCCCAATCAAGTACAGAACACTTCCTGTTTCAATTTTTTTGGGGGGGAGTAATAGAGGGAGACCCGAGTTCAAATCAATCTGAATTCATTAGGATCCACAATGGAAAAAGCAAAGTAAGTGCAGAATCAGTCCTGACAAGAATCAGGCCTCTGCAGTGCTTTATAATTGAGTTTCCACATGAAACTCACAGTGGGGCCCAATTACAATCCCCTCCCTTTGTAGTTTGGCCACAGCTGGGCAGTCCATTCAGTCACATCTGACTTTTAACTGTTGTGGTTTCCCTGTACACACATTTCCTTTGTCACTAATGTGTCAAAATTCAATGTTTTTCAAATATGTTCTTAAAATCTAAATTAATTCACTAATACTGCCTCATCCTGTTAGCTCGGAACATCCAAAAACCACACATCATCAGGATAGAACAGTAAACAAAACAACAATCCTTCATTAAAAGCCACCTCCTAATTTTGCCTCCCTACGGGGGGTTTGTCAAAGTCTGGAGGGGTCCCTGTTGGTGGATATTTAAAGTCGGGAGGTCCACATTTCATGCTATCATCGCCCGGCTTCAACCATAGCTGAGAATTGCTCCAGAATTGTGGGAGATCCCAGAGGGCCCTCATCTCCTTAGCCAGAACGTTCCACCAGGCCGGGGCCAAAGCCAAAAAGGCCCTGGCCCTGACCAAGCCCAGTTATACCTCCCTGAGCTTAAGCTACCTGATCTTAATGTTCTTGGGAGGTATGAGGGAGGCGGGCGGCCTCCCTCATACCCTCTGTGTTGTGCTAACAATGGGAGAGGGAGAGACGGAGGCTTTCTTTACAGCTTCAAAAGGCAAGAAAGAACTGCACAGCTATCCTGATACTTTCCTCTCCGTGCCGTTCCGTCACAGCCCCCAGTACAGAACAGTCGCGATGCCTCTCACCAACAATGTTGCCCAGTAAGAAAACCACAAGACTCATTGTGAGGGACCCGATCCAGTACAAGCCGAAATTCCGGTAACTCTTTCTGAAAAAGAATGGGAGAAGCTTTGTCAGTAGAATCCCTCAGGACATGTTGGAAACAGGGGCACCAAGCGTTCTTTCTGACATTTAGATAAAGGTGCCGGATCCATTGTGCTCACAGGAGAGCTTCCCGGTAGCCTAAGATCCTTATCCCTGATCCAGTCCAGTCTCATACTTCAAAGTTTTTGACTTTGAGCAAAATGTTTGGTCTTCAATATTATTCCAGTAGGCATGATTGTGCCAAGCTGGCAAATCCAGACATGCCTGATTGGGTCAGATTTTGGAAGCTAGGCAGGGTAGAATTAGAGAATCATAGAGTTGTATCATTGTATGTATGCAAATATTTTGTTTAACCATCCGCAAAGGCCTTCTGGGTAGAAATGTATGACAACAGAAGTACAGCCGTACCATTTGCAACCACTGAGACTGTACGTGCAATTGTAAGACACTCTGATTCTTCCACTTTAATGTTATTTTCAATCTTCTCAAGGTGCCCTTCATAATAAATATTACTGCTTTAATTTTAATCTGTTTTGTTGCTCAACCTTCAGGTTCCTAGCAAGATCTACAAGCAAACCAGATCTTTTCTGCCAAGCAGCGGTTTCCTGAAATTACCAAAATCCTCTCCCTTGAAGACGCAAATCCAGCCTCTCCCTATTTGAGTTGTCAACAGCTGTAATCCAACCAGTGCAATGCCCGCCTGCACTGTCTTCCTCCAACTGCACCCTTTGGACTTCTGCCTGTCTCACACCTTAATTGAACACCTTAATTGAAACACCTTGCCCAGGAAAATCCCCAGCACTTAGCAGGGCCCCCCACCTTACCTTTGAGACATAGCTATAATCATCATAAGGTAGAGACCATAGTGGACCACGCCATCCCAGTAACAGATCATAATGCCGTGGGCTGTACGGAGGTATGGCTCACCCTGCGGAAAGAAGCAGCAGAGAGATGTGAGGTCCAGTTCTGGAAACGGAGCAGGATAGAAATCAGACACGATTTAGGCTTCATGTGTTCACAAGAGACTCTTTTGCTCCATCATAACTGTGCTTGTAAAAGGGTGGAGTTTGGGTTCTTCAAAGGAATCCAAGAGCCAGTGTGATGTGGTTAGGAGTGGTGGCCTCTAATTTGGGGAACTGGGTTTGATTCGTCACTCCTCCTCCATGTGCAGTATATGCTGGGTGACCTTGGGATAGTCACAGTCCTGTTGCAGCTGTTCACACAGAACTCTCTCAGCCCCACCTCCCTCACAGGGGATCTGTCGTAAGGAGAGGAATTGTAAGCCACTTCATGATTCCTTAGAGTAATGGTACCTCTTTCATGTAGAACTCCATGAATCCACTGATATAACCATCTTCTTCCAGCGCGATTATTGTGTCAATCACAGACGTGAAGGAAAAAACCATGAACACTGGAAAAGAAAGATGGTGGGGACAGAATCTCGATCAGCGCGTGAGAGCCACAGAGGTTTGTGCTGGGACTCCTCAGCTAGAGGGTGTTTAGGAAAGAGGAGAGGGCAGCAGATGGGCCTTTGGTCTGATAAAGCAAGAGGAAGCGGGGAGTCAACATACCATAGAAGAGAGGATCCTGGGACTGGCTGGGGAGATAGACCAGAGCGAATAAGCCCACAAGGACCACAGCACCCACCAAGGCCACAGACCAGGAGCTGGAGAGAGAGAGAGAGAGAGAGGCACTGGATTGATGCCCTCCAGTACTGAAGCCAAATATTCATAGATCCATGGAGATGCATGTCAGGATTCCATGCAAACAACAAGAAAACCATGTGACTCAAAAATCCTGTAAGTTTCTGAAGAATCAGTTTAAACTGTCAAAATATCCTTCCTTACCCATGGTCCCTCTATATATTTGTGAAACAGAGTTGGAAGGGACCTCATGGGTCATCTACTCTATGGGAGCCTCTGCCCATAGCCTGACGCAGCACTGCTTCCTCATTCTCCTGCAAGAGGGAACTGGCATTTCAGACAACCACTGGGCCCAAGCAAGGCAGCACAGGGAAGATCCCTCTGCTTCACCAGATAGACTGGTGCCTGATAGACTGGCAAACAATGCCCCACCGCCATGTTCTCTGATCAGAGGTAGACTGCCACTGCACATAATTACTTGGGTGCTACAGTTCAACAGAGAAGCTACAGTTTTGTATTCTCAAGAGCATTTGCAGATAAAGCTCAGAAAGCTGCTAAAGGAAATGCATATCATGCATACAAGGGGAGTAATCCTCACTTACATGGCAATACAGTCGGCTCAGTTGCCAGGGAGACCAGAAGCCAATAGTGTGCTGAAATATGCAGTTGCCGCTATGGGGGGGGGGGTGCCATGCACAATCAAAAATACTATGGTGAGTTTTCTACTGCAAGAATGGTCCCACGTGCCGAAATTTTAAAAAGTCTTCTGGGGGCAGGTTCTTTGCAAGGTTTCCGGCCATGCATAATAGCCCTTGGAGAACAGAAAAGAGGAAATCCAACAACAAAACTGCTTATTACCTAGGATACTCATCTTGATCGTGTTTGATGATTGATTATATAACTGAGGAAGACCAACAATGAAACTAGTTTATACCTAGGATACTAGACTTGGTTGTGTTTGATGATTACTATTAAAGATATTGAAAACAAGATACTGGGAGAGGACTGACCTTTGGGAATTGTGGCATAGTGGTTACAGATGAGCTTTCCAGAGCCATGTCCTCAGATATGTGAAGGGAAAATCAGACTGGAGACTCTTCTTAGGGGAAGATTACATGGCAACCAATTCCCCCCAGTTCTGTGTCATTTCCCTTCTTGTGTGAATTAGGCCACATTCACCGAAATGCCCCTCTGCCCTGATACACATAGGGTAGTCACAGTACACAGGTGTCCACCCTGTTCCTTCTGTCTCCCATATTTTCACTGTTGGTAAAATGTTATGTGCCCACATGCTTCTTTCATAGTTGCTCCTTAGAAGAACGGATTTTTGTACCCTATTGCTTACTACCCAAAGGAGTCTCAAAGCGGTTTACAAACACCTTTTCCATTTGTCTCTCCACAATAGTCAACCTGTGAGGTATATAGGGTTGTGAGAGATCTCAGAGAACTGGGAATGGGCCGCAGTGACCCAGCAGGCCTCAGGTGTCTCAAAGCATTTTCCAATCGTCTTCCCCTTCTCTCCCCATAGCAGACTCCCCATGAGGGAGGTGGAGTAGCGAGCCTCACAGGAAGCTGGCAACCCTAAGAGGAAGACTGTCTGTGCACAGCAGTCTTGACCTTAGTAAGGTTTTTAATACTGTTTTTTTTATTTGCCAGGCCAAGGTTATTTGCCAGTTACTATTTCAGTTACTATGTGTCTCCAGACATTTACTTGTTCTCTATTTAGTTTCAGGCTGTAAATATTTATTTAGATCTTCCTGCACTTTCCAGACTCACAGGACTGATGCTGGTCTGCCTGTCTGCGCCCCAGAATACAAACAGTTGCTGATAAGGGCTGGCCATAACCCATAGGCCAGGAGGGACACTCCTGCACCACTCCCTACCAACTGCAGGCAAAAATGGCTCATTTGAAGGCTGGACTCTGAGGCATTGTACGATTTTGAAGTCCCACCTCCAAACCTCCAGGAATATTTCCAACCCAGGGGTAGCCAACCTACAGGTGTGGCCTGGAGAGCTCCTAGAATTACAGCTCACTTGCAGAGTATAAAGATCAGCTCCCCAGGCAGAAAGAGCTAACTCCTCCCCAGGTGGCCTTACTCTTTTATTTAATAGGACCCTGTCGTATTTAAAGATAGGACCCTGTCCTATTTAAAGATATTACGACAGTTTGAATGAATTATTTGGAAACTTACAGGATTTATTGAGACACACGGGTTTTTTTCATGTTTGCTCATATCCTCCCATGTGTATTTCCACTTTGTGATCAGGATTCCATGCAAGCCATCAAAACAATCCAAAATGTATTGTTTCATTGACGTTAATTGTGCCACAACTTTCTCCCTCATGGGCACCCAAAGCATCTGACATCATTCCCCTAATAAAAGAGTTAATAAACAGATATGAGAACAGAGTGTGATGAGTAGTGTGATAAGAACCTGATATTTCTGTTAAGCCCTGGGGGTTCCAATGGCCAAAGAGCTGCATGGAGCATACACGGCTCTCCCAATTCAGTCCCAAATACCACCCAGGGAGGTAAGCAAGGCCGAGAAGAGAGTGACTGGTACAAGGTCTCCCAGAGAGAAGTTTTCGGAAAGGATATTCTCTGTCCCTTGGTTTCCCTTGGGGAGCTGCTGGGTGGAGGAGCTAGAAGCAGCCCTCATCCCGGCTCTTCTTAATAACAGATCCCAAAACTCCCTTCTTAAAGGGAAAAGTCGGCATCTCCAGTGGCATCCTCTGCTTCATGGGTTATTGTCCTGGATGGATTGTGAGTGTCAACTCCAGGCAAGCATAGTGGTGGCCACCTGTCTGAGACAGGCTGGGATAAATAGACAGAAATAAGATATAGGGTCATAGAATCCAAGAGATAGAAGGGGCCATACAGGCCCTCTAGTCCAATCCCCTGCTCAATGCAGGATCAGCCTAAAGCATCCTTAATAAGCATCAAGAATCACAAAACTGAGAAAGCTGTAGAAGAACATTTGGAGGACCTCAGAGTAGCTGCTTTATTACAAAGGAATTTCAGAAAGAGACTGGAATGGGAGACTGCTGAATTGCAAGCTTTTATAGCTCTGAGAGGCAGAGTAGATCCTTTCTGAAAGCTTCACCTACGAATCTCCCTGGGTGACCTTGGACCAGTCCCCCTTTTTGGCCTCACCTACTTCACAGGGTTGTGATGTCAAAGCCCCTGTTCTCATGGTCTTGCCATGGGATATTTTCCCGGACCTATTTATGCCCTGCTCCATTTTTCCACAGATTGGAGGTCCAAGGCAGGAGTTTTTACCTTGTTAATCTGATGTGTCTTTTAGGAATGTTTCATAGTGTCTGAGCTGCTGTGTGCATTTTTGTGTGGGAAATGTTTGTGCCTGGTATCTCATCCAGCATGCCTAATTTCAGATTGGGAGGAGGGCTTTGGAGAAAGCTTAGAGTCTGCTTGTTAACCTAGTTCTTCAGTTTTAGCAAGGAGATACCTTGCTTTCTGTTTATTTTCTTCAATAAAGAGATTTCTGCCAACAAACTAAGCTGCTTATTGGGAATTCAAGAGAAGTTGAATTTAAATGATGTGAATCGCCTCAAACAGGCTATACCAGGAGAGGCAATATATGAATATAAATAAATAAATTTTGAGAGGTAGTTGAGACTGAGTGGGGAGAGCCTTATGGAACCCCCAGGACTAAATAAAGAAACTGGATTCTTATCTCACTACACATGCTGAATCATTAAGATTTTGCATCCCTCTGTTAACACTTTTATTATCTATTATTATTATCTATTCGCTAATTTGCGGCTATTCACAGGTCTTACCAATGACTTTTACCCAATCTTAGCTATATTTATCATTGAATTACATTTGTATCTTGACTCCAATTAGCCCTTCCTGGCAACTAACCCCCTCTCTTACGCAGATGTAATAGCTGGTGAAGTCTGTGCACATGTATATCTGAAGAGGTATGCACGCACATGAAAGCTTCTACCCAGAATTAAACTTTGTTGGCCTTAACGGTGCTACTGTACTCAAATTATGTTAAGAAATGAAAAGATTTTGGAAACGCAGATGAGATCCTGGTGCAACCCCCTCCCCTCCGAATGACCTAAGCAGGACTGCAGAAATCCCTGTGCCTGCACATTCCTTGAAACCAGAGTGAGGGGTCCAAGCTTGCATTTGAAGCCATCTGGATGGCGACGCTGCTCATCCAGGGAGCTGGCAAGTGTCCTGCAGCTGCAAGTTTTGCCCACTGCCAGCTGCCGCTGCAGAATAGCTGCAATGCAGACCCTGGCTGCAAAGGACGCTTGCTACAATCCCAAGCAATACTCTTGCAAGGAAAGTGCCTTCTTGTATCTGCAGAGCCGCAAGGGCACTCCTGCTCAGTGGCGATTTGCAGAGACAGCCAAGTGCAGGAAACCTTTCCCGTGAAGGAGAAGAGAGGGAGGGGGCTCAGACCACAATCTTCGTAGAATCAGAAGCCATTTAACAGGGCAAATGATTCATGCTCTGTGCCAGTGTGACCACCTCCTCCCCCCCCCCCACACACACACCAAAAGAAAAAGCTGGGTTCCAGAAAGTCTGTGCAAGTTGCTCTAGCTATTTTGGTTTCATTGCATTTCCTTGATTCCTAACACCTGGTGGAGAGGCTGTGCTAGGAAGCAGGGAGGGTCACCTTCCCAGCTCCGGCCTGAAGCAAAAGGTATCCCCCGTCTTGGCATCATCAATGCAGGAGAGCAGAGAGCGGCTTGTACTTTCAGAGCAGCTGGATAAACAAAGCGGTCACACTCCGGGAGAACTTTGGATGCTCTCAAAGCACTACATGCCCACACTCTGTTGTTTTTGATTCCGGCTTTTTCCAAAACCAAGGCCGCGAACCCAGCCAGAACATTTTTATCCTTCTCTTCCCCTCCAAAGTCATGGGGTTGACAACCACCAAATGGAAGCTGGAGATCTGCCAGAATTACAACTCATCTCTAGATTCATTCATTCATTCATTCAATCATTCATTCATTCACTCATTCGTTCATTCATTCACTCACTCACTCATTCATTCACTCATTCATTCATTCATTCATTCATTCATTCACTCATTCATTCACTCATTCATTCACTCATTCATTCATTCATTCACTCATTCATTCATTCATTCAACTTCTGGAGAAATTGGCTGCCTTGGAAAGTGGGCTGCCTAGCCTCCCTCCCTGTCTTAACTCTCCCAGGCTCCAACTTCAAATTTCCAGGTGTTTCTGAACCCAGAAGTGGCAAGGCAACCCTACCAACCCAGGGTCTGGAAATACCTGGAACTTTGAGGGTGGATCTTGAGAGAGTGGGCATCAGGGAGGCGGGGAAACTTGGCAGGACATAATGCCAGGCAATCTGCATTCCAGAGCAGCCTTTTCTCAAGGCCCTGCCTTGAGCAGGCAGTTGGACTAGATGGCCTCTATGGAACCTTTCCAAATCTAGGATTCTCTGATTCTAAGTGGAAGAAAGGTTGCCAGCTCTAAGTTGGGAAATACCTAAAGAGGCAACACCAGAGGTATCACATAAAAACTGTAAGATGTCCCAGTATACCACACTGGCCAGGCTGCACCCGGAGTCCTGTATGCGGTTCTGGAGGCCTCACTTCCAAAAGGAGGTGGACAAAATTGAGTGGGTGCAGAGGAGAGTGACAAGGGGGATCAGGGGCCTGGGGACCAAGCCCTCTGAGAAAGGCTGAGGGATTTGGGAATGTTCTGCCTGGAGGCTGTTGAGGTGGTTGAGAGGTGACATGATGGCTCTCTTGGGGTATCTGAAAGGCTGTCACTTGGAGGAAGGCAGGGAGCCGTTCCTGTAGCTAGCAGAGGAGAGGACCCACAGTACTGGGTTTAAACTACATATAGAAAATTAACAGCTATATATCGGGGGGAGGGATTCATAGTCCAAGTAGTTCAGCAGTGGAAGGGGCTGCCTAAGGAGGTGGGGAGCTCTCCCTCACTGGCGGTCTTCAAGCAGTAGCTGGACAGAGAATGACCCTGGATGCTTGAGGCTGATCCTGCCTTGAGCAGGGATGGGACCAGATGGTCCATATAGTCACTTCCAATTCTGTAATTCTGGTTTTGGGAATGAAGCCTGAGGAAAGCAGGGTTTAAGAAGCGGAGAGACCTCAGTGAGGGACAACAAAGACAGCCAGCTTGGTGTCGTGGTTAAGAACAGCAGCCTCTAATCTGGAGATCCAGGTTTGATTCCTGTGGTGCAGGCCTAGTGTGTGTGTGTGTGTGTGTGTATTGCTAAAGTGAACTGCTGAACACGCTGTTATCGCAATGCAAGTAGAAAGCACAAAGAACAATAGCTGCTTGTACGCTTACATGCAAGAAGCTTCTGTGTTTGAGTACCGGGCTGAAGGCCAAAAGAGAGACACATATATGTTATGTGCAAGTGACGTTAATAAAAGATGCTGTTCTTCGGGGGGAGCTCGGCGGAAAGTCGGCAGACTTCCCTTACACTCAGGAAGGGAAGGCAACTGTAAACCACTTTGGGAATCCTTCAGGTAGTGAAAAGCAGGGTAAGGTATAATATCATGCAATCCACCCTCCCGAGCAGTCCAGAGGAAGTGACCTGGGTCATCTGGATATCAACTGTGAAACCAAGAGGCCTCCAGGTGCCACCTGGAGGTTGGCAGCCCAAGCCTCAGAAGGGCTTGAAGGAATTTCTTCCCCTTCCTTTTATCCTGCGAGGTAAGCAAGGCTGACTGACCCAAGACCACAGAGTAAGTTTTGTGGTCAACCCTCTCAGATCCTAGGCTGACACTCTTAACCACAGCGCCTTGGCAAACAACGAACACACAACCCACCTAACTTCATAACAGCGCTTCCCTGCTGTTTGGCCCTCCTGAGGTGCACTGCCTTAGATGGTGGAGGTTCCATGCAACTAGCCCAACCAGTAGCAGAGCTGTCCCTTCCAAGTCCCATGTGCAGGTCAGAGACAGCAGCTAATCAGTGTACCATGCTAGCTGGTGGTGGCGCTTTTGACATGGAAGGGAGCAAAGATCAACCTGTTTGTGAGTTGGAGCTTGCCATCCAGAGGGCATCACATGATCCAGGTGAGAACAAGGATATGTTCAAAACAAGGGAGGCAGGGAGGGAGGGAGGGAGGGAGGGAGGGAGGCTGGCTGGCTGGCTGGCTGGCTGGCTGGCTGGCTGGCTGGCTGGCTGGCTGGCTGGCTGGCTGGCTGGCTGGCTGGCTGGCTGGCTGGCTGGCTGGCTGGCTGGCTGGCTGGCTGGCTGGCTGGCTGGCTGGCTGGATGGATGGATGGATGGATGGATGGATGGATGGATGGATGGATGGATGGATGGATGGAAGGAAGGATGAATGGAAGGAAGGATGAATGGAAGGAAGGAAGGAAGGAAGGAAGGAAGGAAGGAAGGAAGGAAGGAAGGAAGGAAGGAAGGAAGGAAGGAAGGAAGGAAGGAAGGATGGATGGATGGATGGATGGATGGATGGATGGATGGATGGATGGATGGATGGATGGATGGATGGATGGATGGATGGATGGATGGATGGATGGATGGATGAATGGATGGATGAATGGAAGGAAGGAAGGAAGGAAGGAAGGAAGGAAGGAAGGAAGGAAGGAAGGAAGGAAGGAAGGAAGGATGGATGGATGGATGGATGGATGGATGGATGGATGGATGGATGGATGGATGGATGGATGGAAGGAAGGAAGGAAGGAAGGATGAATGGAAGGAAGGAAGGATGAATGGAAGGAAGGAAGGAAGGAAGGAAGGAAGGAAGGAAGGAAGGAAGGAGACTGAGACACGAAAGAGATCTTTCCTCCCTTTGATATAACCTGGCCCCACCCAATGGAGATGAGTGACAAGATGCGTCCGGCTCGATGGATCCTGGAATGGGCCCCCCATCTTCCATGGCCATGGCCTTCCCAACAAACCAGCATCAAAGTGTACTCTAGCATCGATAAACTGGGCCAGGAAGGCTCCTAAGCTTTTACACAGATTGTGGAACAGATGTTCTAGAACAGGGATTCCCAACCGGGGGTCTGTGGACCCCTGGGAGTCCATGGAAGGTCAGAAGGGGGGTCCGCAGGAGTGTGATACGTGTGGAGGTCTAGGCTGTCTTCTCAGCTCCTGTTCTTCTTTCCAGCCTACATCAGGCTGAGTCGCCAAGGAGGGAGCAAGAGGAGGACTAAGGGTGTGGGTCGTGATGTCACTTCTGGGGGCATGGCCAGCTGATAGGACTTCCAGGGCTCCTTAAAGTCTGAAAAATTATTTCAGGGGCTACGCCATAGTCCAGTGGTTCTCAGTCTGCAGGTCAGGACCCCTTTGGGGGTCAAACGACCCTTTCAAAGGGGTTGTGACAGGACAAGCAGCTGGGCCCGGGGGAGGGGAACCACCATACACACAACAGCCTTGCGGGGTAGATCGAGATAGAGCGTTCGTCTGTCTAGAGCAGCGGAAAAGAGTGAGATCGGCATGGTGGGACAAGAGGCAGAACTGAACTGAGAAACCCCGGGAAAAAAACTAATTTATATACAATCATGAACAATGGATCTTCACACCATTGGTCAGTTTAGGTTTAATTTCTGTGAAAGAACCCTTGCCTAGTTTTATGGTTGGGGGTCACTACAACGTGAGAAACTGTATTGAAGGGTTGTGGCATTAGGAAGGCTGAGAACCTTTGCCATAGACAAAAGGCTGGAAAAGGATTCTAGAATAAGGATTCTCAACCAGGGTAACATGTTGACCAGGGGTGACGGGAGCACGCCCCAGGGATGACGCCATCTACGCTGGAAGTTCAAGCAGCCGCTGAGATCACTGGAGCCATCCATCCTTGTGTTTTGTGATGTGCAGATGGGCCGACAAAAAAAAAAAAAAAAAAAGCCACTCGCAAATCCAGCATCCATGGCTCTCCGCACGTCCCCCCCCCCCCCCAGTTGAGCAAAGAAATCAGTCAGAGCCTCTTAACCTTGTAGGGACATCAGCCCGCTCTTCCCACCTCCCTTATGAGTTAGTTTTGGGAGAAGACAAATGTTTATGTACTTTTTTCCGCCGTGCTTCTCGCTTTTCTTTTCTTTTATATTATGATGATCACCGAATTGTGATGTTTTTAGGTCTGGGGTTTTAATGGTGTTTTAACGGGGTTTTATTCAGATTGACGTAGCCTGTCATGAGCCATTAGGAATGGCGGGCAATAAATCAAAGTATAATTATGATAATAATAAAAGGGAGCGTTTCTAGCACACATCTGGGGGAGGGGCAAAATTAGACAGAGCAGCCAGAGGAAAGCACTTCCTGGAGGTCTCCAGCCCTCACCTGGAGGTTAGCCACTCCAAGTGGGTCATGACATTTCACTTCTGGGATGTTTGGCAGGGAGGCATAGCCAGCTGACATAATTTCCGGAGTACCTCAAAGTCTGAAAAATGTTTTAAGGTTATCTCCACAGTCCCAAGGTTGGAAAAGGCTATTCTAAAAGGAGAGGTGCGAGGTGAGGACGAAGGGAGCCAGGCCAATGCTTTAGAAAGAAAAAGACAAAAAGCAAGTAACCTGATCTGTCTCCAAACTGGTTCTCTGACAGCTGATCCCAAGTCTCCTTGCTGAATACCCTGAGGCCAACAGTTTCAAAACAAACACTTCCTGCCCTCTTGGGAAGAGAATTTTCAAAACACCTTGGGATAGGAGTCCTCCCTTTTAAAATAGGTAAAAAGGTAAAGGTATCCCCTGTGCAAGCACTGAGTCATGTCTGACCCTTGGGGTGATGTCCTCTAGCGTTTTCATGGCAGACTCAATACGGGGTGGTTTGCCAGTGCCTTCCCCAGTCATTACAGTTTTAAAATAGGTACTTTGTCCCAAACTGAATCACCCCCTTGGACCATGTTCCTTGCTTAAGGGCTCCGGATTCGCTCCGGATTCACTCCTCATCCGTTACTCACTTGCCATGACTTCGGAAGGAATGATCAGAGGTCTTCAAAAGCCTCAGTACTGATGGATAGGTGGGGTGAGATGATATTTTCTTGATTGTTGTTCTGTGGGGAGAAGCTTAGTGTACCAGACTATTTCAAAAACGAAGGCCCAGAAACTTGTTCTTGTTTTTTTGAAATGTTACCAAGGCTGATATGTTCGGCCATTGTTTATGTTACCAGAGGATTGAGAAAGAATGGGAAATTGCTTTTTGTAACCTTTTCCCGGTGATTTAGCAGAATGGCAAAGGGTTGATCCTGTGGGGTGTGCAAGGGGTGGCGACCCCAGGTTATTGGTTTGACCTAAAAAGCATAATCTTTCCCTGCCTTCAATGGAATATTATAAAGTCTCATGCAATCCTTTGTTCTGCACACAGATTTGGGGGATTTGGGATATGCCCCTGTGTCTGTATTTCTGCTGCAGTAAAAATAAAAAAGGTTCTTCTCTCAGTGTGATTTTTGGGATGGCAAAGGGACCTAATTTAGCCACTTGGCTATCAGTACTGCAAGCTGCAATCTCTCACTCGACCTGAAATGCCTTGCCACTTGACTCCAGACTTGATCTGACAAAAACATTCAGCTCTGTCCATCATATTCGCCGAGGAGTGCTGCGTAAACCATCAAGCTTGCACTCTCTGGCGTCAGCAGAAAACCACTCTCGTTATGAAAGGAAATTGATTCTTTCATCCTGCCTTCCAAGACCCAACAGGAAACAACTGCCCAGATTGCATGCTATGTAAGGTGTGCTGCGTAGTTCAGGAGGCTTGCTGTGTTTATCCCAGGGAAACTTGGCACGGTAAAAGAAACAGTGTTAACAGTAGCTGCACAGCAATTCCTGGAGCATTGTTAAACTGTTTTAAGAACTAGGGAGGCATAGAATATGAACACACCTTAAGAAACTGCATAATCTATTCGGAAAAACACACATGCACACAGGAGAGTCAGTGCTTCTTTGAGCAGTCAGGGATGGTGGGCAAGGAGTCGAGGCCTGCATAAATCAGCCCTCCCATTCTCCTGTCCAGAGGACAAAGGGCAGATTAGGATAGCTACACAAGCAAGTGCTACACAAACGATTGCTAATTGTGCCCCTTCCCAAAAAAGGCAAAGGGCTATAAAACAGGTAAAGGTAAAGGTATCCCCTGTGCAAGCACCGAGTCATGTCTGACCCTTGGGGTGACGCCCTCTAGCGTTTTCATGGCAGACTCAATACGGGGTGGTTTGCCAGTGCCTTCCCCAGTCATTACCATTTACCCCCCAGCAAGCTGGGTACTCATTTTACCGACCTCAGAAGGATGGAAGGCTGAGTCAACCTTGAGCCGGCTGCTGGGATTGAACTCCCAACCTCATGGGCAAAGCTTTCAGACAGCTGCCTTACCACTCTGCGCCACAAGAGGCTCCTTATAAAACAGGGCAAACCCCAATAACCTCAGGCTATTAGAGCTTCACACTGCAATAAGGCCTCACGGGATGCCAAATAGCAGAACTTGATTCATCATCCCAGCCAGCCTGACTTTTGCTGTCCAAAATATGAAATAGAAAGAGATAAATTTCAGAGAAAATAGATTTGTAAATATTCATCATTTTCCGATAAGGATAGAAACACAGAGTTGGAAGGGACCCTACGAGCCATCTAGCCCACCCCCTGATCAATGCAGGATCAGCCTCAAGCACCCAGGATAAGGATCTGTCTAGCTGCTGCTTGAAGACCGCCAGTGAAGGGGAGCTCACACCCTCCTTAGGCAGCGCATTCCACTACTGAACTAGACTCATAGAATCCTAGAGTGGGAAGGGGCCATGAAGGTCATCTAGTCCCACCCCCTACTCAATGCAGGATCAGCCTCAAGCATCCAGAATAAGGATCTGTTCAGCCATTGCTTGAAGACCACCAGTGAGGGGGAGCTCCCCACTTCCTTAGGCAGTCCATTCCACTACTGAGCTAGACTCATAGAATCCTAGAGTGGGAAGGGGCCATGAAGGTCATCTAGTCCCATCCCCTGTTCAGTGCAGGATCATCCTCAAGCATTCAGGATAAGGATCTGTCCAGCCGCTGCTTGAAGACCGCCAGTGAGGGGGAGCTCCCCACCTCCTTAGGCAGCCCATTCCACTACTGAGCTAGACTCATAGAATCCTAGAGAGGGAAGGGGCCATGAAGGTCATCTAGTCCCACCCCCTGCTCAAGGCAGGATCAGCCTCAAGCATCCAGGATAAGGATCTGTCCAGCCGCTGCTTGAAGACCGCCAGTGAGGGGGAGCTCCCCACCTCCTTAGGCAGCCCATTCCACTACTGAGCTAGACTCATAGAAACCTAGAGAGGGAAGGGGTCATGAAGGTCATCTAGTCCCACCCCCTGCTCAAGGCAGGATCAGCCTCAAGCATCCAGGATAAGGATCTGTCCAGCCGCTGCTTGAAGACAGCCAGTGAGGGGGAGTTCCCCACCTCCTTAGGCAGCCCATTCCACTACTGAGCTAGACTCATAGAATCCTAGAGAGGGAAGGGGCCATGAAGGTCATCTAGTCCCACCCCCTGCTCAAGGCAGGATCAGCCTCAAGCATCCAGGATAAGGATCTGTCCAGGTGCTGCTCAGAGACTGCCAGTGAGGGGGAGCTCCCCACCTCCTGAGGCAGCCAATGCAAGATAAAATTGTTTTTGAGCAGTTTATTTCAACACTCTGTTGTGGATGTAGCAAATTTCTGTTTTATCGTCTCTTTTAAATTCTTGAATGCCGATGTGTGGCCTATGGGTGATTAAACTGAAACAGAAATGAACTGGACAGACCAATCAAGAGGTATGAACCATAAAGGCTCCAGCGAAACCTCCACCTATCGAACAGCAAACCAACAGCCATGTTCTAGTGCCAGCCTGGAAACAGGATGCTAGAGTGGATGGAGCATGTTGCAATTCAGGAAAGGGAAGTCTTAATTTCTAATCCTGATGCCATTGTAACGACATCCCTGTGAAGGAAGCTCTCCGGATGCCCGCGCTGCAGATGAATCAGGACAGCATGGGGGCTTGCCTAAGGGCAGTGAATTGATTATGTCATCTGTTCAGTTGTGTCCAACCCTCGGTGATTCTATAGGAAAGTCTTTGCCATGCGCCCCTGTCTCTGACTGCTTCTTTTAGTTGGTTCACCGTCATCCCTGTGTCGGCTTTGATCGTGTCGAGCCAGCGTTTGGCGACCACGTTTCTTTTTGATGCTGACCATGCCGAGCAATTTTCTAGCGAGTTTGATCGCATGATGTGTCCAAAGCAAGTGAGCTTTAGCCGTAATATCTTCCCTTCTAATGACATAGTTGGTTTGCTCCTCTCTAGAACTATCTTGTTGGTAACTTTGGCTGCCCATGGGATTCTCAGCATTCGTCTCCAACAACAGAGAATTATATCGGAGCAAAAGCAAGATTCAGTCAGGAGACTTTGTGATTCACCATGCGGATGCTCAGCTACACAACTGCGCATTGCCTGCCCCAAGGAGCTGACAATCTCACCTGACACCAACAGGGACAACACAGGCCCCTATCACAAGTTACAGCCCATGCATATACAATCCATGCACAGTCTACACTCGACTGTTCTTCATGCATGCGCTGAATGATTATCAGGTTATGTGCAATGCTTGCCCAATTGAACGCGTGACTGAAATCCTGTTTTTAAAAAGGGCTCTGGAGCCCAGTTTTGTTTGTAAAGTGAACACGCACAGGCTTATTCTTACAAACTGGTGTATGCGTGTACATGCAGGCTGCATGCACATTTACTGGGACATATGAAACGGGCAGAAGAGAAGGGGAAAACTGTGCCCTTTCCGCTGATAGTTGATCAGGCTCTTATACGCTTTGCAGGATGCTGGGCTAGCAGGACCACTGGTCTGACCCAGCAGGGCTCTTCTGATGTTCTTATCAGGAAAGACCTCAGCCTCTCTGCCCTGTTGTTGACCCTCCAGAGGAACTGGTTGGTCACTCTGAGGCAGGATGCTGTTCTAGCAGGACCACTGGTCTGACCCAGCAGGGCTCTTCTGATGTTCTTATCAGGAAAGGCCTCAGCCTCTCTGCCCTGGGGCTGGACCTCCAGACAAACTGGTTGGCCCCTGTGTGAGGCAGGAGGCTGGACTAGAGGGACTCTCACTGGTCTGATCCAGCAGGGCTCTTCTGATGTTCTTCTCAGGGAAGGCCTTGGCCTCTGTGCCCTGTTGCTGGCCCTCCAGAGGAAATGGCTGGCCCCTGTGTGAGACAGGAAGCTGGACTAGATGGACCCTCACTGGTCTGATCCAACAGGGCTCTTCTGAACAACCCTGCATGGTAAATTAAACTGTTTCAAATGAGTAGCCGTGTTGGTCTGAAGTAGCACAGTAAAATCAGAGTCCAGTAGCACCTTTAAGACCAACAAAGATTTATTCAAGGCGTGAGCTTTCGAGTGCAAGCACTCTTCGTCAGACTATGAACTTCTTACATGACAGGGAATATATAGCAGAAATCAATTCTGTTACATCAGTAGACTGTGTCACAACCATATACAGCCAATGATAATCCTTTGTAAAGACAATCAATCCCCTAGAATTCAGAGTACTTTACAAAGAGAAACCAAAACGCTGTTATCAAAGATCAAACTGTGTGACTCAAAGTCACCTATTGAGCATCTGCGGACCAAGTGGGAATTTGAACCCAGATCTCCCCCATACTAATCCCACACTCATAAACCACTACATCTAACTGGCGCTCAGTCCACCTGTCACTCCACCAGTCTGTCAGTAACCTTTCATTGGCATAAATATTGCTCCGCATAATACAAAACCCAAAAGGGAAACAAAACCCAACCTAACTAGAGAAGACAGGAACCCAAAGCTTGAGCTAGAAGGATGATTTTAAAATGCAAATATTGCAATAAAAAGGTAAAGGTAAAGGTATCCCCTGTGCAAGCACCGAGTCACGTCTGACCCTTGGGGTGACGCCCTCCAGCGTTTTCATGGCAGACTCAATACGGGGTGGTTTGCCAGGGCCTTCCCCAGTCATTACCATTTACCCCCCCAGCAAGCTGGGTACTCATTTCACCGACCTCGGAAGGATGGAAGGCTGAGTCAACCTTGAGCCGGCTGCTGGGATTGAACTCCCAGCCTCATGGGCAAAGCTTTCAGACGGCTGCCTTACCACTCTGCGCCACAAGAGGCTCTTAAATATTGCAATAAAAAAGGTAAAGGTATCCCCTGTGCAAGCACCGAGTCATGTCTGACCCTTGGGGTGACGCCCTCTAGCGTTTTCATGGCAGACTCAATACGGGGTGGTTTGCCAGTGCCTTCCCCAGTCATGACCGTTTACCCCCCAGCAAAGTGCCCTAAAAATAAAAAACACTGATAAATCACGATTGTATACTGTTTATCATTTCACAATAACCCGTGGAACTGAGACCAGACAGATTTCGACCCATATTATGCAAGTTATTTCGAAATACACTATTACAGTAAAATTTAGGGCTTGCTTGCTGGGTGGGAAAACACAAATAGAGTCCAAGAGCGCCTTTAAGACCAACAAAGATTGATTCAAGGCGTGAGCTTTCGAGTGCAGGCACTCGAAAGCTCACGCCTTGAATCAATCCTTGTTGGTCTTAAAGGCGTTCTTGGACCCTATTTTTGTTGTGCTATTTCAGACCCATTCGAAACTATCCTTATGGGTGCTAAAGAAAGTCTGTAAGGGGCTGCTCCAACATCTACGTAATATTAAAAAAATGTCTAGTTTGGAGCCCACAGGTTAAAATATCATTCCAAAGGGCACCACACTCTGCATTTACCCGGCTCTCATTCAAAAATGCATTCTCACGTGTCGTGTCCGAAAAAACGTTGAATGGGAGCCGGGCAAACATAGAGAGTGGTGGCCTTGGGGCATTTTATTTGGGCATTTTAACCTGTGGGCTCCAAGCCAGACCTTTTAAACGGGCCATAGAAGATCGATAGCAGATTAGTTGGAGCAGCCCCCTAGAGTCTTCCTTGACCACCCGGTCAAGTAGCAAGCCCTAAAATTCACTGTATTTGTGCATTTTAAAATAACTTGACTATGGAGGAAGACCCTTTGGGTCAAAACGCCTTTAATCTCAGTTCCAAATGTTACTGTGACATGGTAGATTCAGTGTACGATCGTGATTTAGCAATGTTTTTAATTTTTAACTTGGGCATTTTATTGTAATATCAAGGTTGCCAACTTTGGCCAGGCGCCAGGCCAGAGGGGTGGCGACCCTCCCACCCCCACCCCCTCGACTCCTTTTGCAAACCTCCCCTTACTCCGGAGCAACAGCAGAGCAGAAAGTTTTTTTTGCTGTTTTAAATTTGGAACGGGGAAAAAAAAAAACACGGGGCAGAGAGGAGAGGAAAACCCCCGAGAAGACACGCATTTACGCGCATTCACACGTTACTCACTGTTCCAGAGTCGACAGGCTGTTCAACGTGTAGGAGACTGGAAACGCGGAGACCGAGAGGGCGACGGCAACCCAGACTGGGGAAAACTGCATGGTGGGTGCTGGGGTGGGTGGGGGGCGAGTCAGTGGAGGAAGAAAACGACGGCGCTTCCCTCCAAAGCAAGGAGGCGAAAGGAAGAGCTGCCGATCCAAAGGTCGTCGCGGGGGTCGATTCCCTTGCACAATGTAGCCCGGGGAGACAAGAAAGCGGCACACCTCTTTAAAGGGCCAGGGCGCGGAGGTGGCCAAGCTCCAGCGACTTCTAACTCCCTTTTGAACATTGTTATTACTCTTACTATTATTATTCTTAGATTTATTGACCGCCAATTTCAGCCAAGCCATCTTGCGGAGGGTTACATAGCCTACATAACATACATAAAAGCCATTAATCCTCCCGTTAAAAGCATAATATCCGGGCAGCAAAAAAAACTTATTCTCCCAAATCAGAGCCCCTCCAGGTTAGATCATCATCGGTAGAAGAATTGCTTCTTGTATGTCGCTTTTCTCTATCCAAAGGCCCTCTCTGCGCCTCAAAGGACAGTCTATGAGTGTCGGCAGTCCACCACCAGCTGGGTGTAGTGGTTAGGAGTGCGGACTTCTAATCTGGTGAGCCTTGAGTCCCCGCTCCCCCACACGCAGCCAGCTGGGTGACCTTGGGCTGGCCACTGCGCTGAGAAAGCTGTTCTGACCGGGCAGTGATATCAGGGCTCTCTCAGCCTCACCCACCCCACAGGGTGTCTGTTGTGGGGAGAGGAAAGGGAAAGCAATTGGAAGCCACTTGGAGACTCCTTTGAATAGAGAAAAGCGGCATATAAGAAACAATTCTTCTTCTACCGATGATGATCTAACCTGGAGGGGCCCATCTGACCTCTTGCTCCCTGACTTCAACCAAAGACCCAGCGGAAGAGCTCCGTCTTACAGGCCCTGCGGAACACAGAAAGCTCTTGCAGGGGAGGAAATATTTGGGGAGAAAAATATTCTAATTGTTCTTGCTTGACTTTCTGCACAAGCCTCGCTTAGCCCGGGGGCTTGCCAAATTTAAACCGCTGGAGCATAGAAAGAAATTGTAGAGAGTCGCTTTCCTGGATGGTCTTTTGATTCAACCTCCACCCCCACCCCCCATCAGAGCACTTACAATCAAATGTTTTCCACATGAGCACTCGATAAGGCTACCAACTTTGGGTGGGAATTTCCTGGAGACCTGGGGGTAAGGCCTGTGGAGGGTGGGGTTTCGGGAGGGCAGGGACCTCCACTTGTCGGCCACTGGCTCTTTGTCATCTGGAGAGGAGTTGTAATTTCAGATCTCCAGGTCAGCCTTTTTTCAACCTTTTAACCATGGAGGATCCCCTGGAATTTTTTTGGAGCGTTAAGGAACCCCAGAAGTGGTGTCATTCCCTTCAGAGAAATGGGCCTGGAAGTAGGATGTGGGAGCCAGCCAATCAATCGATGAATCAATCATTTCCTGTTGCCCTTGTGGAGAAAGAGACCAGGCCTGTAGAGCAGCAGAAGTGGGCTCCAGGAGTGTCCAGTGATACCAGCAGCCATCTGAACTTCCGGGAGAGGCTGTGTAAACCCCAGAGCTCCCTGGATGGCAATCCATGCCCGTGTGATAGCTGGAGATCCCCTGGAATTACAGATGGTATCCAGGGGTACTGAGATCTGTCCCCCTGGGGAAAAAATGGCTGCATTGGAATCGGACTTATGGCATTATGGACCACACATCATACCACACCCTTCCCAGGCTCCCCACCTCCAATCTCAAGGAATTCCCCAACTCAGAGCTAGCAACCAGGTCTCCATGCCCCGCCTGAAGGATGGCGATCTTGTTCTTCACACATGTGCAGAGCAATGCTTGGCCCTCAGTTTTCCACATACAAACGGCAGTGCTTGAACACATCCATCCTTCGCCAGCATATTGCAGGACGTTTCCCCACCCAGAACCACCACGGCAGGAAACTGCAGGACGTTGGTCCTGCCGTTCTTTCGCTTTACTTGGTGCAGATTGGCACCTTGAGGTATATTTATTAAGATTGGAGGTGGCAAGCCCAGAAGAACATAGAGACAATTCTTCAGTGGAAACTCTTTTAATTGGATGGTGAACCAGATAACAGCCTCGCCGTTTCCTAATCGATTCTCAGCTCTGGGGGGGTTCTTTCCATAGTTTCCGACAGGGAGTCAGCCGCCGAAGCTAATTGTCCAATGCTTTCCCGATGTACAAAAGCAAGCATTAAAAACAACCCCCTGTAGTTCAAGACCTTCTGAGCATGAAACTGAACGGAATCCCCTGGTCTCAGTGTATAGGTTGCAGGCTCCCTCAGTCGCTTCCAATGTGCAATTCCTACGTGGAACCCACGGTCACAGAGATGGGGGTGTGGGATGAGACATTCACCAAGTCCACCGAGGGCTACTTGGGATAGCCAAATGGAACTTCCTACCTCAAAGGCAGCCTACCTTTGAATAGCAAGGGCTGATGGGGGCAGTAAACAGGGCAGACTTGGGTCTCTTTGCTCTGGTTGTAGGCCTCCCACTGGGGGAACTGAGCAATATTCCCTCATTTCCCCCTCCTTACCAAGAGGAGCAATTCACATCATGAGCAGCGGACAGCGCAAGACTGTGTGCTCAGGTCTAGACTGTGGCTGAGCAGGGCCTCTGGGGTTAACGAGCAACCAGTCATGCGCACAGCTTGCAGGGGTAGTCAAACTGCGGATCTCCAGATGTCCATGGACTACAATTCCCATGGGCTGCTCGTTAACCCCATGGGAATTGTAGTCCATGGACATCTGGAGGGCTGCAGTTTGACTATCCCTCTCTTAGACCAGTGGTTCTCAACCTTCCTAATGCCGCGACCCTTTAATACAGTTCCTCATGTTGTGCTGACCCCCAACCATAAAACTACGCAAGTGTTCTTTCACAGAAATTAAACCGAAACTGACCAATGGTGTGAAGATCCATTGCTCTTGATTGTATATAAATTGTTTTTTTCCTGGGGTTTCTCAGTTCAGTCCTCTTGTCCCACCATGCCGATCTCGCCCTTTTCTGCTGCTCCAGACAGACAAATGCTCTGTCTCGATCTTCCCCGCAAGGCTGTTGTGTGGATGGCACGTCCCCCTTCCTGGCCAAGCTGCTTGCCCTGCCGTGACCCCTGTGAAAGGGTCGTTCAACCCCCAAATGGATCCTGACCCCCAGGTTGGGAACCACTGGAACAGAACACTCCACAACAGGGAACTGATCCTTCCCCATGTTTTTCTCCCTACAGTCCTCTGCAAATCAAAAACTTCAATGCACAGCCCGTGAATGCATTTGGAAAGAATGTGTTTACTTTTCAAGTCAAAGCTAGGACACCCTGTTCCACAGTCTTCCTCATGTCCAGTGGCTCCTGGAGACTCCTGAATAGCAGAACTAGGTATTTCAGACTTCCACGCAGGTCAGCCGGAAGGATGACAGAAGGGGTTGCCGGCTGTGAGAACCTGAAATTTGGGGTCACATTTTTACCCAGCCCCTCCTTTTTTGAGTTGGAGTACAACAGTCCACATGCCTGGCTTCGGCTGGCAAGACCTTTGGACAGAGATAAGGGACTGTTCATTGTGGGATGGAGGGGGGGGGGGTGAGAGGAGGCTTCCTCAAAAGCCAACTGTGCATAGAACAAACCACTCCCCCCCTCCCCCCACCCCCAGTTTGGCTATTGTGCTATACCCAAGAAGCCAGAATGCAGTTAAAAGCCAAGAGAGACAAGGGTGTTTCTGATGATGGTAGGGACAAGATGTCACTGCAGACAGGGTGTGAGGTGTGCCCAAGGCCTTCTCTTCTCAAAATAGATGAGTGGCCTTTGTTAACCTGCCTTGTGAAGCCTATTTTCTAGTATAGAAACCGCATCCCCGCAGTAAAAAGGTAAAGGTATCCCCTGTGCAAGCACCGAGTCATGTCTGACCCTTGGGGTGACGCCTTCTAGCGTTTTCATGGCAGACTCAATATGGGGTGGTTTGCCAGTGCCTTCCCCAGTCATTACCGTTTACCCCCCAGCAAGCTGGGTACTCATTTTACTGACCTCGGAAGGATGGAAGGCTGAGTCAACCTTGAGCCGGCTGCTGGGATTGAACTCCCAGCCTCATGGGCAAAGCTGTCAGACGGCTGCCTTACCACTCTGCGCCACAAGAGGCTCATTTCTCATTTCCCCGCAGTAAGAAACCTAGAATAGAGATCCCCAAACTGTGGGCCACAGACCACATGTGGTCCATAGACTAATTGGAGGTGGGCCCCGAAGTACGCCTCCCCCCCCCCCCCCCGGCCCTTTACAACACACTTCAGGTGTCCTTGTCTCCCATCACTCCCAGATGGGACTATCTCGTTGCAGAGAAACAAGCTCAGGGTTCCCATTGATTTGTCATTGTCATGAGTTAAAATTTCCATGAAAATAAAATGTTCCTTATGTTCATTGTTGTGGCGTGTCTGTATCTTATTTTGAAGGGATGTCTAAACATTACCATAACGATCAGAGAGCGTTAGGGCAGTGGTTGAGAGTAGAGGAGTAAACTACCCCCCCCCCCACCGGGCCTCAGTAAAAGGCGTTGAGTGGTCCCCGGTGAGTGGTCCCCAGCGTTGAGTGGTCCCTGGTGATAAAAAGGTTGGGGATCACTGACCTAGAGGACAATTATGATGCATTAAAAAGAACGTACTCTGACCTTAATGGCCCCATCTCAGAAGCTAAGCAGGGTCAGTCCTGGTTAGTTTTCGGATGGGAGACTGTCCCGGGGGGTCCCGGGTTGCTATGCAGAGGCAAGCAACAGCAAGCCACCTCTGAATGACTCTTGCCTGGAAGACCCTCCTGGGCCACCGTAAGCCAGTTGCAATTTTAGTGTGCTTTCCGCTGCCAGAGCCCATCGATCCGTCCGACCAGCAGCTGAAGAGTCTCACAGAGAATATGTGGCTATGGCAGGGGTAACCCCATAAAACTTTTTAAGGTACTGTTGGCTGGGGGGGGGTGAGAAAGGGGGATTTCCTACTATATTACAAACCACACTGGATGACTTCAGACCCATCAATCCATCACTCACTGACTCTCTTTTCCTGACTCAAAGATGTCAATACAGCACAGGAAATAAGGACAGCCTAAAAACGACACAAATGGAAACTGGATTTTCCTTGTGGCTTCATGATATTGTGAATGTCTGTTTTCCTGAACAACCCATGCCCTTGAGGCATTCTCTGTTTGGATACTGTCGAGACGGTTGCCCACATTCTATTATTTTGCCCGCTTTATGTCAGAGAGAGGCATTTGTGGATCATGCCCCTCCTGACGCATTTTATCCCTCTAGAAGATTCTTTTGAAAACATGCTGAGGGTCTAATACGGAGGCACCTTCTGGATGACAAGCACAGCAAGAATTTCATCATGCTGCGATTGGCAGACCCAAAACTCTTTTGATAACTATGCGATTTCATAATTATTTTAATAGTTAATCTTATTTTGTCTCCTTATTGTCATTGACCATGTATTTTCAACTTATACCATATCGTTTTTATAACCCCTTATGCTTGGTGATATTTTACTTGTTTCCTCGCTGGTCAATGGACCGTAAATAAAATTGACTGACGGATTAGGAATGTCTGTCTTAAGGCTTTTTACAATTTCTGGTTATACGTATGGGCTTCTAATCTGGCGAGCCAGGTTTGATTCCCCACTCCTCCTCCACGTGCAGCCAGCTGGGTGACCTTGACACAGCACTGTTAATTAATTTTTGTAAATGAAAAAGTATTTTTTAAATCTGTTAAACATTCGTCAAGAGATATGCCCACAAATGGTTATGCTGACTTCTCCTCCCCTCCCCAAATGCCATGATGGGCCTGGAGGGGATGGGGAGGGGCCCCAGATGTGTACACAGCTGGGCTTCCCAACTGTATTCTGCACCATCCTGCCACTTCTGGGATTTCTCA